>NC_092271.1:4662758-5018627 GCF_036320965.1 Panulirus ornatus | reverse complement strand
ATCATCAAGATACACTTGCAAGTGAAGTTCAGTCCTGGTACCTGTACAAACAATGCTGGTTTTAGAAATTTTAGTAAGTACTGGAGGGATAATGACAATTTAAGAGAGAGACAATGTTGAAAGAGAGGTAGTGTAGATTGTAGAGATAATGCTGGTAGTAGGAGGTAAGGTAATCTATTGGATAAGGGTAAATTTTATCTTAATCTAGGTTAGTAGTTATCACATGGCCTTTGAATAAAGGAGTGCTTCACCTCATGAATTATGGATATGCAACGGTTTTAGATATGAAAGCTGAATGCGGAAAATGAATTATGAGTTTTAACAGCCATATATGCCAGATCCCTTATCTGAACAGCTACAAAACAAGAGCTGCAAAAACCATGAATCTGATGAGCTAAACTTGGAGAATGAGGGGATAAATGCCTCCATTCCCACAATCTCCTTTGCTGTACAATCTACAAAGACAAATGCTCTCTTGATGAGAGGCAATAATCTTCAAAAATAAAAGCAGATTTATTTTACACTACAAGCATTTAGTCCAGCCAGTGGTATTGTGGCACTATTACTGGTATTTAGAGAAGGAGGAGCAAAAGCTGAATTGAAAGTTTCATGTATAGAATGTGACAGAGGAGCCACCAGGGGGTAGAATTGTGTAGCTGTTGTACACATGACTAGGTCAAAAACAATCCAGAAAGTTCCGAAGTTAGCTCATGATGGTCTGGAAGAAGAGTAAGGTGGTTGATGATTTGCTACAGATTGTTAAGAGCTGAAAAGTGGGGAATTCCTGCGATGCTATAATGTGTACATAGGTGTTTCCTAAGTAATTGACTGCAGATTGTGGATGAGTGAAAGTCATTCCATTGGGGTGGGAAATGATATAGTTTACAAATGTTAAAAACCTGCAGACTCAGGAAAGCAGTAAGCTGAAAAGTTGAAAAGGGTTAAATGGTGGAAGTTGAACAAATTTCCAGCCAAATGAAACCAAAATTAAGAAATTCAAGCTCCACAAAATATGCAATAAATAAGCTTTTTTGCTTAGATTTAACCCTAGCTATGTCTTCTTAGACATATGAGAGTGTCAGTCGTGGTGTTTCGGTGCGTAAGCTGTGTGACATCTACAGTATTGGTTCATCAACTGTTTATGATATAAAGAAGCAAAGGTAGAAAATATTGAATTCTATGCAGATCGATTCCAAGAAGCGTATGACAATTAGAAAAATTATGAAAGATGGTAAGAGTACTGAGCATGATCGAGTGATGATGGAATGGTTTCGACAGCGCAGGAGTGATGGAGTGAACTTGTCAGGTAGCATGATAACAGACCAAGTTAAGTAGTTCCACAAAAAAAATCAGATTACAACGTGAGCGTGTCTACAGTGAAAAATGGCTTCAAAGATTCAGGAAGCGTCATGGAATTTTCATGAATAAAGTGTGCAGAGAAAAGCGGTCTGCTAACCACGAAGGAGCTGCCAAGTATGTGGACGAATTGGCGAAACTCGTAGCTAACGAGCACCTCAGTCCTGAGCAGGTGTATAATGCAGACGAAACTGCATTACTCTGAAGATGCACACCTAAGAAAACACTAACAACAGAAGACGGAGAAGACCCCACAGGATTCAAACAATCTAAGGACAGACTTACCATCTTACGGGTGCTCAAACATTTAATATTTGTCTGATCTAAATTTCTAGCAGTTCATGGTATACTCTATACACATGGGAGGTATATAAGAGTGTTGATGAACTATTATTACGTGACCACGGTTGGTCCGGCAAAGGTTAATCCGGTAAGCCTTTGGAACCAAGGTGCCGGAAAATCGGGGGTGAACCTGTATAGTCCTAAAACATTTCATTTCCAACATGTCCATCCACCTCTGCACAATGTAGTCTATAACCCATGCCACACACACACACACACACACACACACACACACACACACACACACACACACACACACACACACACAAGCTCTTGCATTTTCAGGCCCCGATCGCTCAAAATCTTTTTCACTCCATCCCTACACCTCCAATTCGGTCTCCCGCTACTCCTTATTCCCTTCACCTCAGACACAACATCCTCATTGTCAACCTTTTCTCACTCATTCTTTCCATATGTCCAAACCAGTTCAGTGCACTCTCTTCTACTCTCTCAACCACACTCTTTTTATTATCACACATTTCTCTAACCCTGTCATTACTTACTTGATCAAATCATCTCACACCACATATTGTCCTTAAACATTTCTTTTCC
Organism: Panulirus ornatus; assembly: GCF_036320965.1. Lineage (NCBI taxonomy): Eukaryota > Metazoa > Arthropoda > Malacostraca > Decapoda > Palinuridae > Panulirus > Panulirus ornatus. The sequence continues at coordinate 5,016,377 of NC_092271.1, read as the reverse complement.
AACGCATCCACCCTCCTATGCACAACCCTATCTATAGCCAATGCCTTGCATGTGCTATATATATTACATATATATATATATATATATATATATATATATATATATATATATATATATATATATATATATATATTTTGTTTTGTCGCTGTCTCCCGCGTTAGCGAGGTAGCGCAAGGAAACAGACGAAAGAATGGCCCAACCCACCCTCATACACATGTATATACATACACATCCACACACGCAAATATACATACCTATACATCTCAACGTATACATATATATATATATACACACACAGACATACACATATATACACATGCACATAATTCATACTGTCTGCCTTTATTCATTCCCATCGCCAACCCGCCACACATGAAAATAACCACCAACTCCCCCCAAATATATATATATAACATACAAACCTCCAACAGCCAGGATCGAACCCGGGACCCCTGTGCAAGAGGCAGGCATGCTAACCGCTAGGCTATGGGCCTGGCTAATAGGAAACAACTATTCGAATACTAAGTACTCGAAAACCCTTCGTCTCACAATGGTGAGCAACGGGGTCTATACCGGTTATTTCCCAACAGGCACACATAGCCAGCTGATAGCATTTTACCGAACCTAACTGTACAACGCGGAGGTATATGAATACGAATAAAGTGCATATGAACGCGCACCTTCATAGAACATACAAACCTCCAACAGCCAGGATCGAACCCGGGACCCCTGTGCAAGAGGCAGGCATGCTAACCGCTAGGCTAGGGTAAACAGCGGGAACCGCTTCCTGTCCGGGTCTGATTACGTGAAAGCCGTCCAAGTGAGGATAGGCGCGTTACCCACCCCTGACAGGGCGTCCAGGGGCCGGCCCGAAATAAACGGCCTCTGTGACACCTGTCAGAAGCCGGGTATACGGGGGCACATCGCACAGATGTGCCCCCGTACCCATGGTGGGAGGGTAAAGAGGCACGATAACATCATTGCCTATTTGGCCGGACGATTGAGGCAGAGGGGGTACGTGGTGTCCTGTGAGCCGCGCATTCCGAGTGTGGGGTCCTTTCGGAAGCCGGACATCGTGGCTTCCAAAGGTACAGAGACCTATATTACTGACACCCAGGTCTCTGGTGTCCATTTCGCGCTTTCGGCTGCACATCAGTTTAAGTGTAGCTACTACGGTACCCCGGAAGTCTTACAAGGCGTACGGGAATTCACCGGGAAAGGCACCGTGCATGTAACATAGCCACTTTAAATTGGCGTGGCGCATGGTGCCAAGAATGCGCGAGTGCTCTCCTGGGGTTAGGGCTGACGTACCAGGACCTTGAGGTGTGCACCGTCAAAGCCCTAACCTGTACCCATTCCCTTCACAGGATGTGGTCCAAGAGCACAGGTTAAAATCGGAGCCTGCCTTGTACATCTGGTGTCGGCCACCGGGCAGGCGTAGGGTCATCTCCCCTGTGTTGGCTTGGGGTGTGCGGGATTAGGCTGTTCTCCCGTGAAGGGGGTTGTCATTTTATGTGTGGCGGGGTGGCAACGGAAATGAATAAAGGCAGCAAGTATGAATTATGTACATGTGTATATATGTTTATGTCTATGTTTGTATATATATGTATACGTTGAAATGTATAGGTATGTATATGTGCCTGTGTGGACATGTATGTATATACATATGTATGTGAGTGAGTTGGGCCATTCTTTCCCCTGTTTCCTTGCGCTGCCTCGCTGACGCGGGAGACAGCGACAAAGTATAATATAACAAATATATAATATATGTATACATATTCTGGATTTATGTGGGTAAAACTGAAAGTGGATGGAGAGAGATGGGTGATTATTAGTGCTTATGCACCTGGTCATGAGAAGAAAGATCATAAGAGTCATGTGTTCTGGGAGCGGTTGGGTGAGTGTATTAGTAGCTTTGACGCACGAAACCGGTTTATAGTGAAGGGTGATTCAAGTGTGAAGGTTAAGTAATGTGGCAGTTGAGGGTATGATTGGTGTACATAGAGCATTCATTCCTGTGAACGGAAATGGTGGAGCTTGTGGATCTGTGTGCTGAAAAAAACTAGTGACTGAGAATACCTGGTTTAGAAACAGATATACTGTATACATACGTGAGTATGTATAGAGTATGGCTTAAGTGTTAATTGAAAGGAGTGGAAAAGAAAGACTTTTGGATGTTAATGTGCTGAGAGGGGCAGCTGGAGGGATGTTTGATCACTATCTTGTGGAGGCGAAGGTGAAGATTTCTAGAGGTTTGCAAAAAAGAAGAGATAATGTTGGGGAAAAGAAAATGGTGAGAGTGAGCAAGTTTCGTGTAAGGAAGTACCATGAGAGATTCAGCGTAGAATGGCAAAAGGTGAGACCAAATGATGTGAGGGGAAAGGATGAGGAGAGGGATGTATCTGGGGAAGCAGTGATGACTTGTGCAAAAGATGCTTGTGGCATGAGAAAGGTGGGAGGTAGGCAGGATAGAAAGGATAGTGAGTGGTGGGAAGAAGAGGTAAACTTACAAGTGAAAGAGAAGAGAGAAGCATTTGGATGATCCTTGAAGGAAGGAATGAAATGACAGGGAGACGTATTAAAGAAAGCGGTAGGAGGTAAAGAGGAAGGTACAAGGGTTGAAAAAGAGGGAAAATGAGACTTCGGGTGAGAGAGTATCATTAAAATTAAGAGAGAATTAAAACATATTTTGAAATGCGTGCCTAAGACAAGAGAACAAATAGGAACATCAGTGAAGGGGAAAGTGGTCAAGTAATAACAGGTGGTGATGAAGTGAGAAGGCGATGGAGTGAGTATTTTGAAGGTTTGTTGAGTGTGATGATCGAGTCACAAGTGTAGGGTGTTTTGGTCGAGGTGGTGTATAAAGTGAGAGTCTGGGAGAATGGTTTGTTGAAGAGAGAAAAGGTAGTGAGAGTTTTGCGGAAGATGAAATCCGACAAGATGGCGGGTTTGGATGGTATTGCAGTAGAATTTATTCATAATGGGAGGTGACTGTGTTGTTGATTGGTTGGTAAGGATACTCACTGTATGTATGGATCATAGTGAAGTGCCTGAGGATTGGCGGAATGCATGCATAGTGCCATTGTACCAAGGGAAAGTAGATAAAGGTGAGTGTTCAAACCACAGAGGCATAAGTTCATTCAGTATTCCTGGGAAATCATATGGGAGGTATTAATTGAGAGGGGTGAAGGCATGTACAGAGTATCAGATTGACGAAGAGCAATGTGGTTTCAGAAGTGGTAGACGATGTGTGGATCAGGTGTTTGCTTTGAAGAATGTGTGCGCAAAATACTTAGAAAAACAGATGGGTATGTATGTATCATTTATGGATCTGGAAAAGCCAAATGATAAGGTTGATAGATATCCTTTATGGAAGGTTTTAAGAGTATATGGGATGGGAGGTAACCTACTAAAAGCAGTGAAAAGTTTTTTACCGAGGATGTAAGATATTTGTACATGTAGGAAGAGAGGAAAGTGATTGCTTCCCAGTGAATGTAGGTTTGCGGCAGGGGTGCGTGATGTCTCAATGGATTTTTAATTTGTTTATGGATGGGGTGGTTAGGGAGGTAAATGCAAGAGGTTTGGAGAGAAGAGTAAGTATGGAGTCTCTTGTGGATGAGAGGGCCGAGGAAGTGAGTCAGTAGTTGTTCGCTGATAATACAGCTCTAGTGGCTGAATCGTGTGAGAAACTGCAGAGGTTGGTGACTGAGTTGGATAAAGTAAGTAAAAGAAGGAAGTTGAGAGTAAATGTGAATAAGAGCAAGGTTATTAAGTTCAGTAGGGTTGAGGGACAAGTTAATTGGAAGATAAGTTTAAATGGAGAAAAACTGGAGGAAATAAAGTGTTTTAGATATCTGGGAGTGGACTTAACAGCGGATGGAACTATGGATGCGGAAGTGAGTCACAGGGTGGGAGAGGGGGCGAAGGTTCTGGGAGTGTTGAAGAATGTGTGTAAAGCGAGAACGTTATCTCGGAGAGCAAAAATGGGTATGTTTGAAGGAATAGTGGTCCAACAATGTTATATGGTTGCAAGGCATGCGCTATAGATAGGGTAGTACGGAGTGGGGTGGATGTGTTGGAAATGAAATGTTTGAGGACAATATGTGGTGTGAGGTGGTTTGATTAAGTAATGAAAGCGTAAGGGAGATGTATGATAACAAAAAGAGTGTGATTGAGAGTGCAGAATGGTTTGGACACATGGAGAGAATGAGTGAGGAAAGATTGGCAAAGGGGATATATGTATCAGAGGTGGAGGGAACGAGTAGAAGCGGGAGACCAAATTGAAGGTGGAAGGATGGAGTGTAAAAGATTCTGAGCGATCGGGGTCTGAAACAAGAGGGTGAAAGGAGTGCCAGGAATAGAGTGAATTGGAAGGATTGGTACACCAGGGTCGACGTGCTGTCAACCGATTGAACCAGGGTACAGGAAGCGTCTGGGGTAAAAAATGAAAAGGTCTCTAGGGCCTGGACGTAGAAAGGAAACTGTGGTTCTGGTGCATTACACATGACATCTAAAGACTGAGTGTGAACGAATGTGGCCTTTTTCGTCTTTTCCTGGCGCTACCTCACTGGAGTAGGGGGGGATGCTATTTCATGTGTGGCGGGGTGGGTTCGGAAATGGATGAAGGCAGCAAGTATAAATATAAACATGTGTATATATGTGTATGTCTGTGTATGTATATGTTGAAATGTATATGTATGTATGTGTATGTTTATGGGCATTTAAGTATATCCATGTGTATGTGAGTGGGTTGGGCCATTCCTCATCTGTTATCTTGCGCTACCTAGCTGACGCGGGAGACAGCGATAAAAAATAATATATAGAAATAAAAAAAAAAATATATGTGAATATGTGAATAAGAGCAAGGTTATTAGGTACAGTAGGGTTGAGGGTCAAGTCAATTGGGAGGTGAGTTTGAATGGAGAAAAACTGGAGGAAGTGAAGTGTTTTAGATATCTGGGAGTGGATCTGGCAGCGGATGGAACCATGGAAGCGGAAGTGAATCATAGGGTGGGGGAGGGGGCGAAAATTCTGGGGGCCTTGAAGAATGTGTGGAAGTCGAGAACATTATCTCGGAAAGCAAAAATGGGTATGTTTGAAGGAATAGTGGTTCCAACAATGTTGTATGGTTGCGAGGCGTGGGCTATGGATAGAGTTGTGCGCAGGAGGATGGAAGTGCTGGAAATGAGATGTTTGAGGACAATGTGTGGTGTGAGGTGGTTTGATCGAGTGAGTAACGTAAGGGTAAGAGAGATGTGTGGAAATAAAAAGAGCGTGGTTGAGAGAGCAGAAGAGGGTGTTTTGAAGTGGTTTGGGCACATGGAGAGAATGAGTGAGGTAAGATTGACCAAGAGGATATATGTGTCGGAGGTGGAGGGAACGAGGAGAAGAGGGAGACCAAATTGGAGGTGGAAAGATGGAGTGAAAAAGATTTTGTGTGATCGGGGCCTGAACATGCAGGAGGGTGAAAGGAGGGCAAGGAATAGAGTGAATTGGAGCGATGTGGTATACCGGGGTTGACGTGCTGTCAGTGGATTGAATCAAGGCATGTGAAGCGTCTGGGGTAAACCATGGAAAGCTGTGTAGGTAATGTATATTTGCGTGTGTGGACGTATGTATATACATGTGTATGGGGGGGGGGTTGGGCCATTTCTTTCGTCTGTTTCCTTGCGCTACCTCGCAAACGCGGGAGACAGCGACAAAGTATAATAAAATAAAATAATATATATATATATATATATATATATATATATATATATATATATATATATATATATATATATATATATATGACTCATTTCCATTCTGTACTCAGTCTCTCCTGGTACTTCCTCACACAGGTCTCCTTCCCAAGCTCACTTACTCTCACCACCCTCTTCACCCCAACATTCACTCTTCTTTTCTGAAAACCCATACAAATCTTCACCTTAGCCTCCACAAGATAATGATCAGACATCCCTCCAGTTGCACCTCTCAGCACATTAACATCCAAAAGTCTCTCTTTCGCACGCCTGTCAATTAACACGTAATCCAATAACGCTCTCTGGCCATCTCTCCTACTTACATAAGTATACTTATGTATATCTCGCTTTTTAAACCAGGTATTCCCAATCATCAGTCCTTTTTCAGCACATAAATCTACAAGCTCTTCACCATTTCCATTTACAACACTGAACACCCCATGTATACCAATTATTCCCTCAACTGCCACATTACTCACCTTTGCATTCAAATCACCCATCACTATAACCCGGTCTCGTGCATCAAAACCACTAACACACTCATTCAGCTGCTCCCAAAACACTTGCCTCTCATGATCTTTCTTCTCATGCCCGGGTGCATATGCACCAATAATCACCCACCTCTCTCCATCAACTTTCAGTTTTACCCATATTAATCGAGAATTTACTTTCTTACATTCTATCACATACTCCCACAACTCCTGTTTCAGGAGTATTGCTACTCCTTCCCTTCCTCTTGTCCTCTCACTAACCCCTGACTTTACTCCCCAGACATTCCCAAACCACTCTTCCCCTTTACCCTTGAGCTTCGTTTCACTCAGAGCCAAAACATCCAGGTTCCTTTCCTCAAACATACTACCTATCTCTCCTTTTTTCACATCTTGGTTACATCCACACACATTTAGGCACCCCACTCTGAGCCTTCTAGGAGGATGAGCACTCCCCGCGTGACTCCTTCTTCTGTTTCCCATTTTAGAAAGTTAAAAAATACAAGGAGGGGAGGATTTCTGGTGAGAACAATGGAAGTAAGGGGAGTGGGGGAGGAATGGGATGTATTTAGGGAATCAGTGATGGATTGCGCAAAAGATGCTTGTGGAATGAGAAGAGTGGGAGGTGGGTTGATTAGAAAGGGTAGTGAGTGGTGGGATGAAGAAGTAAGAGTATTAGTGAAAGAGAAGAGAGAGGCATTTGGACGATTTTTGCAGGGAAAAAATGCAATTGAGTGGGAGATGTATAAAAGAAAGAGACAGGAGGTCAAGAGAAAGGTGCAGGAGGTGAAGAAAAGGGCAAATGAGAGTTGGGGTGAGAGAGTATCATTAAATTCTAGGGAGAATAAAAAGATGTTCTGGAAGGAGGTAAATAAAGTGCGTAAGACAAGGGAGCAAATGGGAACTTCAGTGAAGGGCGCAAATGGGGAGGTGATATCAAGTAGTGGTGATGTGAGAAGGAGATGGAGTGAGTATTTTGAAGGTTTGTTGAATGTGTTTGATGATAGAGTGGCAGATATAGGGTGTTTTGGTCGAGGTGGTGTGCAAAGTGAGAGGGTTAGGGAAAATGATTTGGTAAACAGAGAAGAGGTAGTGAAAGCTTTGCGGAAGATGAAAGCCGGCAAGGCAGCAGGTCTGGATGGTATTGCAGTGGAATTTATTAAAAAAGGGGGTGACTGTATTGTTGACTGGTTGGTAAGGTTATTTAATGTATGTATGACTCATGGTGAGGTGCCTGAGGATTGGCGGAATGCGTGCATAGTGCCATTGTACAAAGGCAAAGGGGATAAGAGTGAGTGCTCAAATTACAGAGGTATAAGTTTGTTGAGTATTCCTGGTAAATTATATGGGAGGATATTGATTGAGAGGGTGAAGGCATGTACAGAGCATCAGATTGGGGAAGAGCAGTGTGGTTTCAGAAGTGGTAGAGGATGTGTGGATCAGGTGTTTGCTTTGAAGAATGTATGTGAGAAATACTTAGAAAAGCAAATAGATTTGTATGTAGCATTTATGGATCTGGAGAAGGCATATGATAGAGTTGATAGAGATGCTCTGTGGAATGTATTAAGAATATATGGTGTGGGAGGAAAGTTGCTAGAAGCAGTGAAAAGTTTTTATCGAGGATGTAAGGCATGTGTATGTGTAGGAAGAGAGGAAAGTGATTGGTTCTCAGTGAATGTAGGTTTGCGGCAGGGGTGTGTGATGTCTCCATGGTTGTTTAATTTGTTTATGGATGGGGTTGTTAGGGAGGGGAATGCAAGAGTTTTGGAAAGAGGGGCAAGTATGAAGTCTGTTGGGGATGAGAGAGCTTGGGAAGTGAGTCACTTGTTGTTCGCTGATGATACAGCGCTGGTGGCTGATTCATGTGAGAAACTGCAGAAGCTGGTGACAGGAGTTGTGGGAGTATGTGATAGAATGTAAGAAAGTAAATTCTCGATTAATATGGGTAAAACTGAAAGTTGATGGAGAGAGATGGGTGATTATTGGTGCATATGCACCTGGGCATGAGAAGAAAGATCATGAGGGGCAAGTGTTTTGGGAGCAGCTGAATGAGTGTGTTAGTGGTTTTGATGCACGAGACCGGGTTATAGTGATGGGTGATTTGAATGCAAAGGTGAGTAATGTGGCAGTTGAGGGAATAATTGGTATACATGGGGTGTTCAGTGTTGTAAATGGAAATGGTAAAGAGCTTGTAGATTTATGTGCTGAAAAAGGACTGATGATTGGGAATACCTGGTTTAAAAAGCGAGATATCCATAAGTATACTTATGTAAGTAGGTGAGATGGCCAGAGAGCGTTATTGGATTACGTGTTAATTGACAGGCGCGCGAAAGAGAGACTTTTGGATGTTAATGTGCTGAGAGGTGCAACTGGAGGGATGTCTGATCATTATCTAGTGGAGGCTAAGGTGAAGATTTGTATGGGTTTTCAGAAAAGAAGAGTGAATGTTGGGGTGAAGAGGGTGGTGAGAGTAAGTGAGCTTGGGAAGGAGACTTGTGTGAGGAAGTACCAGGAGAGACTGAGTACAGAATGGAAAAAGGTGAGAACAATGGAAGTAAGGGGAGTGGGGGAGGAATGGGATGTATTTAGGGAATCAGTGATGGATTGCGCAAAAGATGCTTGTGGTATGAGAAGAGTGGGAGGTGGGTTGATTAGAAAGGGTAGTGAGTGGTGGGATGAAGAAGTAAGAGTATTAGTGAAAGAGAAGAGAGAGGCATTTGGACGATTTTTGCAGAGAAAAAATGCAATTGAGTGGGAGATGTATAAAAGAAAGAGACAGGAGGTCAAGAGAAAGGTGCAAGAGGTGAAAAAAAGCGCAAATGAGAGTTGGGGTGAGAGAGTATCATTAAATTTTAGGGAGAATAAAAAGATGTTCTGGAAGGAGGTAAATAAAGTGCGTAAGACAAGGGAGCAAATGGAAACTTCAGTGAAGGGCGCAAATGGGGAGGTGATAACAAGTAGTGGTGATGTGAGAAGGAGATGGAGTGAGTATTTCGAAGGTTTGTTGAATGTGTTTGATGATAGAGTGGCAGATATAGGGTGTTTTGGTCGAGGTGGTGTGCAAAGTGAGAGGGTTAGGGAAGATGATTTGGTAAACAGAGAAGAGGTAGTAAAAGCTTTGCGGAAGATGAAAGCCGGCAAGGCAGCAGGTTTGGATGGTATTGCAGTGGAATTTATTAAAAAAGGGGGTGACTGTATTGTTGACTGGTTGGTAAGGTTATTTAATGTATGTATGACTCATGGTGAGGTGCCTGAGGATTGGCGGAATGCGTGCATAGTGCCATTGTACAAAGGCAAAGGGGATAAGAGTGAGTGCTCAAATTACAGAGGTATAAGTTTGTTGAGTATTCCTGGTAAATCATATGGGAGGATATTGATTGAGAGGGTGAAGGCATGTACAGAGCATCAGATTGGGGAAGAGCAGTGTGGTTTCAGAAGTGGTAGAGGATGTGTGGATCAGGTGTTTGCTTTGAAGAATGTATGTGAGAAATACTTAGAAAAGCAAATGGATTTGTATGTAGCATTTATGGATCTGGAGAAGGCATATGATAGAGTTGATAGAGATGCTCTGTGGAATGTATTAAGAATATATGGTGTGGGAGGAAAGTTGCTAGAAGCAGTGAAAAGTTTTTATCGAGGATGTAAGGCATGTGTACGTGTAGGAAGAGAGGAAAGTGATTGGTTCTCAGTGAATGTAGGTTTGCGGCAGGGGTGTGTGATGTCTCCATGGTTGTTTAATTTGTTTATGGATGGGGTTGTTAGGGAGGTAAATGCAAGAGTTTTGGAAACAGGGGCAAGTATGAAGTCTGTTGGGGATGAGAGAGCTTGGGAAGTGAGTCACTTGTTGTTCGCTGATGATACAGCGCTGGTGGCTGATTCATGTGAGAAACTGCAGAAGCTGGTGACTGAGTTTGGTAAAGTGTGTGGAAGAAGAAAGTTAAGAGTAAATGTGAATAAGAGCAAGGTTATTAGGTACAGTAGGGTTGAGGGTCAAGTCAACTGGGAGGTGAGTTTGAATGGAGAAAAACTGGAGGAAGTGAAGTGTTTTAGATATCTGGGAGTGGATCTGGCGGCGGATGGAACCATGGAAGCGGAAGTGGATCATAGGGTGGGGGAGGGGGCGAAAATTCTGGGGGCCTTGAAGAATGTGTGGAAGTCGAGAACATTATCTCGGAAAGCAAAAATGGGTATGTTTGAAGGAATAGTGGTTCCAACAATGTTGTATGGTTGCGAGGCGTGGGCTATGGATAGAGTTGTGCGCAGGAGGATGGATGTGCTGGAAATGAGATGTTTGAGGACAATGTGTGGTGTGAGGTGGTTTGATCGAGTAAGTAACGTAAGGGTAAGAGAGATGTGTGGAAATAAAAAGAGCGTGGTTGAGAGAGCAGAAGAGGGTGTTTTGAAATGGTTTGGGCACATGGAGAGAATGAGTGAGGAAAGATTGACCAAGAGGATATATGTGTCGGAGGTGGAGGGAACGAGGAGAAGAGGGAGACCAAATTGGAGGTGGAAAGATGGAGTGAAAAAGATTTTGTGTGATCGGGGCCTGAACATGCAGGAGGGTGAAAGGAGGGCAAGGAATAGAGTGAATTGGAGCGATGTGGTATACCGGGGTTGACGTGCTGTCAGTGGATTGAATCAAGGCATGTGAAGCGTCTGGGGTAAACCATGGAAAGCTGTGTAGGTATGTATATTTGAGTGTGTGGACGTATGTATATACATGTGTATGGGGGGGGGTTTGGGCCATTTCTTTCGTCTGTTTCCTTGCGCTACCTCGCAAACGCGGGAGACAGCGACAAAGTATAACAATAATAATAATAATATATGACTCATGGTGAGGTGCCTGAGGATTGGCGGAATGCTTGCATAGTGCCATTGTACAAAGGCAAAGGGGATAAGAGTGAGTGCTCAAATTACAGAGGTATAAGTTTGTTGAGTATTCCTGGGAAATTATATGGGAGGGTATTGATTGAGAGGGTGAAGGCATGTACAGAGCATCAGATTGGGGAAGAGCAGTGTGGTTTCAGAAGTGGTAGAGGATGTGTGGATCAGGTGTTTGCTTTGAAGAATATATGTGAGAAATACTTAGAAGAGCAAATGGATTTGTATGTAGCATTTATGGATCTGGAGAAGGCATATGATAGAGTTGATAGAGATGCTCTGTGGAAGGTATCAAGAATATATGGTGTGGGTGGCAAGTTATTGGAAGCAGTGAAAAGTTTTTATCGAGGATGTAAGGAATGTGTACGTGTAGGAAGAGAGGAAAGTGATTGGTTCTCAGTGAATGTAGGTTTGCGGCAGGGGTGTGTGATGTCTCCATGGTTGTTTAATTTGTTTATGGATGGGGTTGTTAGAGAGGTGAATGCAAGAGTTTTGGAAAGAGGGGCAAAAATGAAGTCTGTTGTGGATGAGAGAGCTTGGGAAGTGAGTCACTTGTTATTCGCTGATGATACAGCGCTGGTGGTTGATTCATGTGAGAAACTGCAGAAGCTGGTGACTGAGTTTGGTAAAGTGTGTGAAAGAAGAAAGTTAAGAGTAAATGTTAATAAGAGCAAGGTTATTAGGTACAGTAGGGTTGAGGGTCAAGTCAATTGGGAGGTAAGTTTGAATGGAGAAAAACTGGAGGAAGTAAAGTGTTTTAGATATCTGGGAGTGGATCTGGCAGCGGATGGAACCATGGAAGCGGAAGTGAATCATAGGGTGGGGGAGGGGGCGAAAATTCTGGGAGCCTTGAAAAATGTGTGGAAATCGACAACATTATCTGGGAAAACGAAAATGGGTATGTTTGAAGGAACAGTGGTTCCAACAATGTTGTATGGTTGCAAGGCGTGGGCTGTGGATAGAGTTGTGCGCAGGAGGGTGGATGTGCTGGAAATGAGATGTTTGAGGACAATGTGTGGTGTGAGGTGGTTTGATCGAGTAAGTAATGTAAGGGTAAGAGAGATGTGTGGAAATAAAAAGAGCGTGGTTGAAAGAGCAGAAGAGGGTGTTTTGAAATGGTTTGGGCACATGGAGAGAATGAGTGAGGGAAGATTGACCAAGAGGATATATGTGTCGGAGGTGGAGGGAACGAGGAGAAGTGGGAGACCAAATTGGAGGTGGAAAGATGGATTGAAAAAGATTTTGAGTGATCGGGGCCTGAACATGCAGGAGGGTGAAAGGCGGGCAAGGAATAGAAAGAATTGCATCGATGTGATATACCGGGGTTGACGTCCTGTCAGTGGATTGAATCAGGGCATGTGAAGCGTCCGGGGTAAACCATGGAAAGCTGTGTAGGTATGTATATTTGCGTGTGTGGACGTGTATGTATATACATGTGTATGGGGGTGAGTTGGGCCATTTCTTTCGTCTGTTTCCTTGCGCTACCTCGCAAACGCGGGAGACAGCGACAAAGCAAAAAAAAAAAAAAAAAAAAATATATATATATATATATATATATATATATATACATATATATGTAAGTAGGAGAGATGGCCAGAGAGCGTTATTGGATTACGTGTTAATTGACAGGCGTGCGAAAGAGAGACTTTTGGATGTTAATGTGCTGAGAGGTGCAACTGGAGGGATGTCTGATCATTATCTTGTGGAGGCTAAGGTGAAGATTTGTATGGGTTTTCAGAAAAGAAGAGTGAATGTTGGGGTGAAGAGGGTGGTGAGAGTAAGTGAGCTAGAGAAGGAGACCTGTGTGAGGAAGTACCAGGAGAGACTGAGTACAGAATGGAAAAAGGTGAGAACAATGGAAGTAAGGGGAGTGGGGGAGGAATGGAATGTATTTAGGGAATCAGTGATGGATTGCGCAAAAGATGCTTGTGGCATGAGAAGAGTGGGAGGTGGGTTGATTAGAAAGGGTAGTGAGTGGTGGGATGAAGAAGTAAGAGTATTAGTGAAAGAGAAGAGAGAGGCATTTGGACGATTTTTGCAGGGAAAAACTGCAATTGAGTGGGAGATGTATAAAAGAAAGAGACAGGAGGTCAAGAGAAAGGTGCAAGAGGTGAAAAAAAGGGCAAATGAGAGATGGGGTGAGAGAGTATCATTAAATTTTAGGGAGAATAAAAAGATGTTCTGGAAGGAGGTAAATAAAGTGCGTAAGACAAGGGAGCAAATGGGAACTTCAGTGAAGGGCGCAAATGGGGAGGTGATAACAAGTAGTGGTGATGTGAGAAGGAGATGGAGTGAGTATTTCGAAGGTTTGTTGAATGTGTTTGATGATAGAGTGGCAGATATAGGGTGTTTTGGTCGAGGTGGTGTGCAAAGTGAGAGGGTTAGGGAAAATGATTTGGTAAACAGAGAAGAGGTAGTGAAAGCTTTGCGGAAGATGAAAGCCGGCAAGGCAGCAGGTTTGGATGGTATTGCAGTGGAATTTATTAAAAAAGGGGGTGACTGTATTGTTGACTGGTTGGTAAGGTTATTTAATGTATGTATGACTCATGGTGAGGTGCCTGAGGATTGGCGGAATGCGTGCATAGTGCCATTGTACAAAGGCAAAGGGGATAAGAGTGAGTGCTCAAATTACAGAGGTATAAGTTTGTTGAGTATTCCTGGTAAATTATATGGGAGGGTATTAATTGAGAGGGTGAAGGCATGTACAGAGCATCAGATTGGGGAAGAGCAGTGTGGTTTCAGAAGTGGTAGAGGATGTGTGGATCAGGTGTTTGCTTTGAAGAATGTATGTGAGAAATACTTAGAAAAGCAAATGGATTTGTATGTAGCATTTATGGATCTGGAGAAGGCATATGATAGAGTTGATAGAGATGCTCTGTGGAAGGTATTAAGAATATATGGTATGGGAGGAAAGTTGTTAGAAGCAGTGAAAAGTTTTTATCGAGGATGTAAGGCATGTGTACGTGTAGGAAGAGAGGAAAGTGATTGGTTCTCAGTGAATGTAGGTTTGCGGCAGGGGTGTGTGATGTCTCCATGGTTGTTTAATTTGTTTATGGATGGGGTTGTTAGGGAGGTAAATGCAAGAGTTTTGGAAAGAGGGGCAAGTATGAAGTCTGTTGGGGATGAGAGAGCTTGGGAAGTGAGTCACTTGTTGTTCGCTGATGACACAGCGCTGGTGGCTGATTCATGTGTGAAACTGCAGAAGCTGGTGACTGAGTTTGGTAAAGTGTGTGGAAGAAGAAAGTTAAGAGTAAATGTGAATACGAGCAAGGTTATTAGGTACAGTAGGGTTGAGGGTCAAGTCAATTGGGAGGTGAGTTTGAATGGAGAAAAACTGGAGGAAGTGAAGTGTTTTAGATATCTGGGAGTGGATCTGGCAGCGGATGGAACCATGGAAGCGGAAGTGGATCATAGGGTGGGGGAGGGGGCGAAAATTCTGGGGGCCTTGAAGAATGTGTGGAAGTCGAGAACATTATCTCGGAAAGCAAAAATGGGTATGTTTGAAGGAATAGTGGTTCCAACAATGTTGTATGGTTGCAAGGCGTGGGCTGTGGATAGAGTTGTGCGCAGGAGGGTGGATGTGCTGGAAATGAGATGTTTGAGGACAATGTGTCGTGTGAGGTGGTTTGATCGAGTAAGTAATGTAAGGGTAAGAGAGATGTGTGGAAATAAAAAGAGCGTGGTTGAGAGAGCAGAAGAGGGTGTTTTGAAATGGTTTGGGCACATGGAGACAATGAGTGAGGGAAGATTGACCAAGAGGATATATGTGTCGGAGGTGGAGGGAACGAGGAGAAGTGGGAGACCAAATTGGAGGTGGAAAGATGGATTGAAAAAGATTTTGAGTGATTGGGGCCTGAACATGCAGGAGGGTGAAAGGAGGGCAAGGAATAGAATGAATTGCATCGATGTGATATACCGGGGTTGACGTGCTGACAGTGGATTGAATCAGGGCGACAATGCAAAATAAATAGATAAATAAATAAAATATATATGCATTCATTCATTTATTTCATTATACTTTGTCGCTGTCTCCCACGTTAGCGAGGTAGCGCAAGGACACAGACGAAAGAATGTCCCAACACACCCACATACACATGTATATTCATAAACGCCGACATACGCACATATACATACCTATACATTTCAACGTATACATACATATACATACACTGACATATACATATATACACATGTGCATATTCATACATGCTGACTTCATCCATTCTTGGCACCACACTGCCACACATGAAATGCTCCCCCCCCCCCCCTCTCCTCCTCCTCCTCCTCCTCCTCCTCCTCGCGCACGCGCACAACAAAGTCCACAATCGTTCACACTCAATCTCTATTTGTCATGTGTAATGCACCGAAACCACAGCTCCCTTTCCACATCCAGGCCCCACAAAACTTTCCATGGTTTACCATAGACGCTCCACATGACCTGGTTCAATCCACTGAGAGCACCGTATTGTTCCAGTTCACTCTATTTCTTGCACGCCTTTCACCCTCCTGTATGTTCATGCCCTAATCGCTCAAATCTTTTTCAATCCATCCTTCCACCTCCACTTTGATCTCCCACTTCTCATTCCCTCTACCTCTGACACATATATCCTCTTTGTCAATCTTTCCTCACCCATTCTCTCCTTGTGACCAAACCATTTCAATACACTCTCTTCTACTCTCTCAACCACACTCGTTTTATTACCACACATCTCTCTTACCCTTTCATTACTTACTCGATCAAACCACCTCAAACCACATTATGTCCTCAAACATCTCATTTCCACCACATCCACCCTCCTCCGCACAACTCTATCTACAGCCCACGCCTCACAACCATATAACATTGTTGGAACCACTATTCCTTCAAACATACCCACTTTTACTCTCCAAGATAACGTTCTCGCCTTCCACACATTCTTCAACGCTCCCATAACCTTCGCCCCCTTCCCCACCCTGTGACTGACTTCCGCTTCCACGGTTCCATCCGCTGCCTAATCCACTCCCAGATATCTAAAAGACTTCACTTCCTCCAGTTTTTCTCCATTCAAACTTACCTCCCAATTAACTTGTCCTCAACCTTACTGTACCTAATGACCTTGCTCTTATTCACATTCACTCTCAGCTTTCTTCTTTCACACACTTTACCAAACTTGGTCATCAACTTCTGCAGTTTCTCACCCGAATCAGCCACCTGCGTTGTATCATCAACGAACAACAACTGACTCACTTCCCAATCCCTCTCATCGATAACAGACTGCATACTTGCCCCTCTCTCCAAAACTCTAGCATTCACCTTCACTCACCCCTGCCGCAAACCGACATTCACTGGGAACCAATCACTTTCCTCTCTTCCTACTCGTATACATGCCTTACATTCTCGATAAAAACTTGTCACTGCTTGTAGCAACTTACCTCCCACACCATGTACTCTTAATAGCTTCCACGGAGCATCTCTATCAACTCTGTCATATGCCTTCTCCCGATCCCTAAATGCTACGTACAAATCTATCTGATTTCTAAGTATTTCTCACATTCATTCTTCAAAGCAAAGGGAGATGGAGTGAGTATTTTGAAGGTTTGTTGAATGTGTTTGATGATTGAGTGGCAGATATAGGGTGTTTTGGTCGGGGTGGTGTGCAAAGTGAGAGGGTCAGGAGAATGATTTGGTGGAATTTATTAAAAAAGAGGGTGACTGTGTTGTTGACTTGTTGTTGAGGATTTTCAGTGTATGTATGGTTCATGGTGAAGCGTCTGAGGGTTGGCAGAATGCATGTATAATCCATTTCTTTCTCTATGTGAATTTTCATAACTTAATCATGATGGTTATTAGTCTATTGGTATCTGTGAGTTTCTTTTCAGCTACTTTCTGAGACAACAGACACATTTTTATTTTATCATTCCACTGCCTTTTCTTAATTTCAGAAGCAGACCATTTATTACAAACTGGCACATACGTTCCCTCTACTGCTTTGAAGGTTTTACTGAAGCTTTTCTAAGATATGTTCATGTTGCTTTCTTTGATCGAATCATCCCAGGTTTGCCTGTCAAGACTAACGTGAAGATCATTAAACTTGGCAAATTTAAGATTGGGTATTTTTTGGTGACTCACAATGACCAACATTACATGCAGCGTTGAAAGTGAACTCAAAAGTAATTGTCAGTCATTATTTGTACCAAACTTTTCTCCAACTACAACAATATTAATGAGATCCTCATTTGGTCAAAGAACTAAATCTAATAGATACTTGTAATGAAAAGTTTTCTCAACTAATTGGATCAGGGCACTAGCAAGCAAATTCAGGCACAGCTACTAGAAACGATTCTCCCCATTTAGACAGAGATATGTCAAAGTCTCCCACAACGATAGAATCTTGTTCTTCACAAATTTCTGCCAAGTGATCATGAAATCTAACTTCTACCTCAACCTATAAACAAATTTTGTTGTTATTTATCTTTAATTTCTAAAAAACTGTAGTTGACATTATCCACAGCTATAACTTCTTTAGTATAGGATTCAAATGAGCTTTAACAAAGAGCAAAACACAGCCACCTATTTTTTCCTCCTGTCTCTATGAAACAGCATACCCTAGAATTGCATATTTGGTCAGGAAATCTCTATTGTTGAATCCTAATCATGATTTGGAAATGGCAATCATATCATAATTTCCATCTAACATTGTTACCTCTAACTCTTGACACTTAATATGTATACTTAATCATTAACATAAGATAGATCTAGATGAGACTGAGACCTATCTTGAAGGGCACTTAGAGGGTCTGCCTGACAGAGGCTGCATTTCTTACCAAAATGCACCTATTTGATAATTACACTAGAGAAACTGTTACTGGCTAAATCAAATATATAAAATGAGGTTATTAAGCAAATGAAGGTGCCCTGGGAGAAGAGGAGAGCTAACTTTGTACAGGTGACAGTAAATACAGAGACTAAACCTCGTAGGTAGAAGCAGTGAGTAAACAGGACTAATAACCCAAGGGGGTAAAATAGAGAGTACGCAATAGGATCAACCTTGTAAAAGAAATGAGGAGCTCAGTAAATGTAACCTAAAATCAAGAGTAAGTAGGGAATATGGAGAAAAAAGATGAATATAAAAACATGGATGATTGTGACATACTGTAACATGATGTTCATTCAGAGGAAAGACATTACACAATTAAGCAGGATTGCAGTACAAATACTCCTGTGAAAATGATTAAGTTCAAAGGAAAAAAAGAGACCATTCATGATATACATTTCTTTTGTCCTCATAAAAAATCAACATTAGCATGAAATGCAGCAAAATACCTTGTGGACATCACTGAGGCTAAGTATCAGAGAGGTCAGAGATACCACTAGAGAAGGACTACAATGATATTTCCTAAAATATTACAATATGAAGAAACTAGCCAGGGACACTTACCACTGTCTGGGTTCAGTGACAGCAATGGCATCATCAACCAGGTAGTAGTAGATCAATACAGGACGTACCCGGTAAACTTGTGCACCACTTGCCACACATTCGGTAAAGTATCCTTTGAATCTCAGAACCTAATAAAAATAGACTGCAGTAGATACAAAATCTGTTTTCCCCATTCAGAAACTTAAAATACAAGGAGGGGAGGGTTTCTAGCCCCCCGCCCCCGTCCCCTTTAGTCCCCTTCTACGACACGTGAGGAATGCGTGGGAAGTATTCTTTCACCCTTATCCCCAGGAAAGAGAAGAGAGAGGCATTTGGACGATTTTTGCAAGGAAATAATGCAAATGAGAGGGAAATGTATAAAAGAAAGAGGCAGGAGGTCAAGAGAAAGGTGCAAGAGGTGAAAAAGAGGGCAAATGAGAGTTGGGGTGAGAGAGTATCATTAAATTTCAGGGAGAATAAAAAAGATGTTTTGGAAGGACGCAAATAAAGCGCGTAAGACAAAGGAACAAATGGGAACTTCAGTGAAGGGGGCTAATGGAGAGGTGATAGACAAGTAGTGGTGATGTTAGAAGGAGATGGGGTGAGTATTTTGAAGGTTTTTGAATGTTTCATCATAGAGTGGCAGATATAGGGTGTTTTGGTCGAGGTGGTGTACAAAGTAAGAGGGTTAGGGAGAATGATTTGGTAAACAGAGAAGAGGTAGTAAAAGCTTTGCGGAAGATGAAAGTCGCAAGGCAGCGGGTTTGGATGGTACTGCAGTGGAATTTATGAAAAAAAAGGGGTGACTGTATTGTTGAATGGTTGGTAAGGTTATTCAGTGTATGTATGACTCATGGTGAGGTGCCTGAGGATTGACGGAATGCTTGCATAGTGCCATTGTACAAAGACAAAGGGGATAAGAGTGAGTGCTCAAATTACAGAGGTATAAGTTTGTTGAATATTCCAGGGAAACTATATAGGAGGGTATTGATTGAGAGGCTGAAAGCATGTACAGAGCATCAGATTGGGGAAGAGCAGTGTGGTTTCAGAAGTGGTAGAGGATGTGCGGATCAGGTGTTTGCTTTAAAGAATGTATGTGAGAAATACTTAGAAAAGCAAATGGATTTGTATGTAGCATTTATGGATCTGGAGAAGGCATATGATAGAGTTAATAGAGATGCTCTGTGGAAGGTATTAAGAATATATGGTGTTGGAAGCAAGTTGTTAGAAGCAGTGAAGTTTTTATCGAGGATGTAAGGCATGTGGTCGAGTAGGAAGAGAGGAAAGTGATTGGTTCTCATGGAAGCGGAAGTGAAAAATGTGTGGAAGTCGAGAACGTTATCTTGGAAAGCAAAAAAGGGTATGTTTGAAGGAATAGTGGTTCCAATAATGTTATATGGTTGTGAGGCGTGGGCTATAGATAGAGTTGTGCGGAGGAGGGTGGACGTGCTAGAAATGAGATGTTTAAGGACAATATGTGGTGTGAGGTGGTTTGATCGAATAAGTAATGAAAGGGGAAAAGAGATGTGCGGGAGTAAAAAGAGTGTGGTTGAGAGAGCAGAAGAGGGTGTTTTGAAATGGTTTGGTCATATGGAGAGAATGAGTGAGGAAAGATTGACAAAGAGGATATGTGTGTCAGAGGTGGAGGGAACGAGGAGAAGTGGGAGACCAAATTGGAGGTGGAAAAATGGAGTGAAAAAGACTCTGATTGATCGGGGCCTGAACACGCAGGAGGGTGAAAGGCATGCAAGGAACTAAGTGAATTGGAACGATGTGGTATACCGGGGTCGACGTGCTGTCAATGGATTGAACCAGGGCATGTGAAGCGTCTGGGGTAAACCATGGAAAGTTCTGTGGGGCCTGGATGTGGAAAGGGAGCTGAGGTTTCGGTGCATTATACATGACAGCTAGAGACTGAGTGTGAACGAATGTGGCCCTTGTTGTCTTTTCCTATCGCTACCTCGCGCACATGCGGGGGGATGGGGTAGTCATTTCTTCTGTGGCAGGGTGGCGACGGGAACGAATAAGGGCAGACAGTATGAATTATGTACATATGTATATATGTATATGTCTGTGTGTATATATATGTATACGTTGAGATGTATAAGTATGTATATGTGCGTGTGTGGACGTGTATGTATATACATGTGCATGTGGGTGGGTTGGGCCATTCTTTCGTCTGTTTTCTTGCGCTACCTCGTTAACGCAGGAGACAGCGAAAAAGTATAATAAAAAGAAAAATAATATAAGATACAAAATAAGCTACCCTTAAGCTCATAGAGAAATTTCCCAAGAATTGATTACTTGTCATCCATTCATTCAATATCGATTAAACTTATGCTACAGCAAGCTTTTAACAATATTTTTCTATGGATATCATAGCTGAAAAGAAATGATGCATGAAATTTAAATCAAAATATTTCATAATTTGTTTTCCATATAGAAGAGATTACTATGTGCCTAAGCAACTTTGCAAAATGATGCCTTGTAAGTAATCACAGAATTTTACATATTATAAGAGTCAAGCACTACATCTTTTAAAAGCTTGAAGTATGATATTGTAAATTAAATATGCTCTTCATATGTAGCAAACATATCTTAATTCCCATATATCTCAGGCTGAGATGATAACATTCTCTAAATAAGAATGATATCATTTTCCAAATATAACTCGTGTTTCCTCTGAAACCTTGAAAATCTTGGTTTTTCAAGTTGTTTACAGAATGTATCTAACATTACAATTTCAGAGATATTCATAGAACTGAAAAAAAACTTCAGAAGTATATTCTGTCGACTACTTTCACTCTGATAATGTGTTGAAGTTTTGTAGATGTTTCAGTGCAACACACCTAAATAACACAGGAGTAAGACCTAAGTGTTAAGGCCCTGCTACTGCACATGTAAATATCGATTAATTTACTTACACTAAGATGTGTATATGTAACCAATATGAGAAGAAAAGAGAGATAGGTCCATAGCATGTGTGACAAGAGGAACCTGGATGATCTAACTGAAAATTACGGAGCTCAAGGGCATGGGGGAAGAATAGTTTGGGAATGTCCCACAGGTAAATACAGGGGTTGGTCTGAGGACAAGAGCTAGGGAAAGGGTGGCTCTACTGCTAGAGCAGGAGTAATGGAAATGTGTGAGGGAGTTAGGGAAGTGAGATTCATATTGATGAGGGTAAAGATGAAAGTGGATTACATGTGTGAGGGAGTTAGGGAGGTGAGATTCATACTGATGAGGGTAAAGATGAAAATGGATTACAAGATGTGGGTGATTAGTATTGCTTATGTACCTAGCCATGAGAAGAAAGATGAAGAGCCAAATGTTTTGGAAGCAGATGAATGACTGTGTCAGCAGTTTTGTTGCAAGAGCTGGGTATTGATGAAGGGTGATTTAATTGTGAGAGTGAGTAAGGTGACAACTGAGGGTATAAAAGGAGGCATGGAGTATTCAGTGAGGTGAACAGAAATGGTGAACAGCTTGTGGAGCTGTAAGCTAATTAAAGACTGGTGACTGGAAATGCATAGTATAAAAAGAGACATACATAGGTATACATGGGTGACTAGGTTCGTGGGCATTACTTGATTACATACTAAATGATAAGCATTCAGAGGCAAGACTCTTAGATGTGAATGTGATGGAGGCAAAGGTGAAGGGTTGGAAAGGTTTTCAGAATAGAAGAAATGATAAATGGGGTAAGATGCAGCACCAGGTCTACGAGTTATGTTGGAGAGGAAAGGGAATGAGCAATTCAGGGTGATGGCACTGAAGGTAAATGGGATGACTGGTGAGAGTAAATGGAGGGAGCTTGTGGAGAAATTTAAAAGTTATGGTTCAGATGCGCAAGGAATTGAGGAAACCCATATCCTTGGGCACTGAAAATGGAATGATGAATGCAAGTTATGGGATGGCATGAGGGAGGAGTGGTATGGATGGAAATTAATGAAAATTATCAGGGAAGATGGGAAAGGAGGAGCATTTGGGTTCTTACCAAGAGTACAGGAGGGTGTCACATAACATGGATGGACTGGATCAAGAAAAGTTTGGGTGAGAGGAAAGATTACAAATTTGAAGTATGCATGGGCATGTGCATATGCACCAGCAAATATGAGGACTGTGCAAGTTAAGGATGAAATGAAATGTTTCAGGAGAAATTTGAATAACTTTATAAATGGTTTTGAGGAAGAGAGAAAGGTAGTTGTACTGGGTGATATGAACGCAAAGGTGGGATAAGATGAAAGTGGCAAGATAGTTGGTAAATGGGGAGTACCTGGAGTAAATGAGAATGGAAGTTATTGGGTGAATGTCTGTGCTAAGAGGGATTCATTTCTTACAAAAACCTTTTTTCAGCACAAGATCCACAGGTATACATGGTTGAGAAGCAATGGACCAGAAGAGCAAAAGGATTTCAATGACTATGTGGCAGTGGATGAAAGGTTGAGATAGGCTGTGCTAGATGCTAGTTGTGAGAGGATTCTTTAGAGACTCTAATCTTTCTGCAGTTCTTGTGGGAGGTGAACAATTAGGGAGAAGTGGAGGTATGAAGGAAGGAAGAATGGAAAGATAGAATTGTTGGCAAGCAAGAAGATGAATCAGAAAGAATGCTAGAAGTATGTAAGGATGGTGGCCAAAAGTTTAGATGGAAGTGCAGTAAATGTAGGGATGCAGTCATGCGTGAAGGAGGTGTTTAAAATGTTTAAAGAAAGGCTGTTAAAGGTTGCAAAAATAGTGGATGGATTTAAGGTCAATAGATAGAGGAATAAAAAGAGAAATGCATGGTGGACAGATAAGATTAGAAATGCTGTGGAAGACAGGAAAAAGTTATATGGTAGATTGCTCCAAAGGAATGTACCAGAGGAAGTTAGGCAAAGGAGAGAAGAATATAAGATGTGTAATAGAATGTTAAGAAGTTGAGAATGGAGAGCAAAGGAAGCGTAAATGAAGATTTTGGAAGATGGTTGCATGAAGCGGAAAATTTAGGAAAAATAAGAAATTGTACCGAAAAGAAGTGAAAAAAGAAAGAGGTGGATGTAAGAGTGGAAATGTTAATGTGAGAAGTAGGGTAGGGGAATTGTTGAATCAAAAGTGGGGAGTGAAAGGAAGATGGTAAGTGAACTTTGAAGAACTGATGAATGTGGGAGAAGGCGAGGCAGCAGTTGTTACATGCACTGGTATGGAGGATGGAAGGAAGAGGATACAAGTGCAGGGGCCTATAGCGGGTAAAAAGGGTGATACTGAGGCTCAAGGTAGGAAAGGCATCTGGAGTGTATGGGATAATGGCTGAACTATGCAGTGTGGTGGAGAAAATGTGACAAAATGGATGCATTTGCTATGTGATTTTCCTTGGAAACAGAAAGTTGTGCCTGAGATTTTGTCGAAGCTATTATTGTTCCATTATTCAAAGGAAAAGGTTCTTAAGATGTATGTAACAACTGCTTGCTTATACCTTTCTGCTATACCTTTCCAAGTGTTATTGTAGCTCGTAGAATATATTTGAGCATGATGGTCACTAGCTGTTCACGAGAGAGATCATTCAGCAAACTGGCATTGATAAAGAATTATCTGAGAACCACGATGACTCATGAAAGACCAAGTGCTCTGTGCCTCTTACATGTAGAGATCAGTGTTCTAAAGATGACACCGTTTGAGAAGTTCATTAAAGATGTTTCTGATACCAATTGTAGAAAGAAAGACAATTTGTAGCTAATGCATTGTTTCTATATATGGATAACTTGTCAGTTCTAATTATATGCAATAAACTGACTGATGGGTAAATGTGGTGATTTACAATGTATTTCAAGTTCTGTGTATAAGAGGCCCATCAAATCAGAAGTGCCCCGGGCCCCTTATGGTCTAAATCTGGCCCTGTATGTGCTTCATGAAGAACAAACTATTCAAAAAGTGTTATGAATCCCAATACCATAAAAAAAATTTTTGTCTCTCCAATGTCATTCTCGACTACACACTGGCCTGACCGTTACAGGGAAAGTAGGGGGAGCCTTGTGGTTGTGTGTGTGTGTGTGTGTGTGTGTGTGTGTGTGTGTGTGTGTGGGGGGGGGGGGGGGTAACAAGATTTGTGTTCGACTATTTTTCTTGTTATCGTTTTTTGTTATTTTTTTTATAATAATTTGGCTGATAGTAGGATGTGCTTTGTAGACGAAGGGGACAATTGAAAATTCTTGGTATTACCAACCAAGACAGATTTAATGATGTTACGGGTAACATAATCAGGAGAGGAGTACACTGTAACTGACTTGTTAAGGTCTACAGGGTGATCGTTTTCATGACAGTGTTTAGGAATCACATTTTTGTGGTCATCCCTGCATATTGAATGATGGTGCTATTGGCAGTGTCACTCTGTTTATTACCACACATCTCTCTTACCCTTACATTACTTACTCGATCAAACCACCTCACACCACATATTGTCCTCAAACATCTCATTTCCAGCACATCCATCCTCCTGCGCACAACTCTACCCATAGCCCACGCCTCGTAACCATACAACATTGTTGAAACCACTATTCCTTCAAACATACCCATTTTTGCTTTCCGAGATAATGTTCTCGACCTCCACACATTCTTCAAGGTTCCCAGAACTTTCGCCCCCTCCCCCACCCTATGATCCACTTCCGCTTCCATGGTTCCATCCGCTGCCAGATCCACTCCCAGATATCTAAAACACTTCACTTCCTCCAGTTTTTCTCCATTCAAACTTACCTCCCAATTGACTTGACCCTCAACCCTACTGTACCTAATAACCTTGCTCTTATTCACATTTACTCTCAACTTTCTTCTTTCGCACACTTTACCAAACTCAGTCACCAGCTTCACACACCCCTGCCGCAAACCTACATTCACTGACAACCAATCACTTTCCTCTCTTCCTACACGTACACATGCCTTACATCCTCGATAAAAACTTTTCACTGCTTCTAACAACTTGCCTCCCACACCATATGTTCTTAATACCTTCCACAGAGCATCTCTGTCAACTCTATCATATGCTTTCTCCAGATCCATAAATGCTAATTACAAATCCATTTACTTTTCTAAGTATTTCTCACATACATTCTTCAAAGCAAACACCTGATCCACACATCCCCTACCACTTCTGAAACCACACTGCTCTTCCCCAATCTGATGCTGTGTACACGCCTTCACCCTCTCGATCAATACCCTCCCATATAATTTACCAGGAATACTCAACAAACTTATACCTCTGTAATTTGAGCACTCACCTTTGTCCGCTTTACCTTTGTACAATGGCACTATGCAAGCATTCCGCCAATCCTCAGTCACCTCACCATGAATCATACATACATTAAATAACCTTACCAATCAGTCAACAATACAGTCACCCCCTCTTTTAATAAATTCCACTGCAATACCATCCAAACCCACTGCCTTGCCGGCTTTCATCGTCTGCAAAGCTTTTACCACCTCTTCTCTGTTTACCAAATCATCCTCCCTAACCCCCTCACTTTGCACACCACCTCGACCAAAACACCCTATATCTGCCACTCTATCATCAAACACATTCAATAAACCTTCAAAATACTCACTCCATCTCCTTCTCACATCACCACTACTTGTTATCACCTCCCCATTAGCCCCCTTCACTGAAGTTCCCATTTGTTCTTTTGTCTTACGCACTTTATTTACCTCCTTCCGAAACATCTTTTTATCACCCTAAAATTTAATGATACTCTCTCACCCCAACTCTCATTTGCCCTCTTTGCCACCTCTTGAACCTTTCTCTTGACCTCCTGCCTCTTACTTTTATACATCTCCCAGTCATTTGCATTATTTCCCTGTAAAAATCGTCCAAATGCTTCTTTCTTCTCTTTCACTAATAATCTTACTTCTTCATCCCACCACTCACTACCCTTTCTAATCAACCCACCTCCCACGCTTCTCATGCCACAAGCATCTTTTGCACAAGCCATCACTGCTTCCCTAAATACATCCCATTCCTCCTCCACTCCCCTTACCTCCTTTGTTCTCACCTCTTTCCATTCTGTACTCAGTCTCTCCTGGTACTTCCTCACACAAGTCTCCTTCCCAAGCTCACTTACTCTCACCACTCTCTTCACCCCAACATTCTCTCTTCTTTTCTGAAAACCTCTACAAATCTTCACCTTCCCCTCCACAAGATAATGATCAGACATCCCCCCAGTTGCACCTCTCGGCACATTAACATCCAAAAGTCTCTCTTTTGCGCGCCTATCAATTAAAACGTAATCCAATGACGCTCTCTGGCCATCTCTCCTACTTACATACGTATACTTAAGTATATCTCTCTTTTTAAACCAGGTATTTCCAATCACCAGTCCTTTTTCAGCACATAAATCTACAAGCTCTTCACCATTTCCATTCACAACACTGAACACCCCATGCATACCAATTATTCCCTCAACTGCCACATTACTCACCTTTGCATTCAAATCACCTATCACAATAACCCGGTCTCGTGCATCAAAACCACTAACACACTCATTCAGCTGTTCCCAAAACACTTGCCTCTCCTGATCTTTCTTCTCATGCCCAGGTGCATATGCACCAATAATCACCCATCTCTCTCCATCCACTTTCAGTTTTACCCATATCAATCTAGAGTTTACTTTCTTACACTCTATCACATACTCCCACCACTCCTGTTTCAGAAGTAGTGCTACTTCTTCCCTTGCTCTTGTTCTCTCACTAACCCCTGACTTTACTACCAAGACATTTCCAAACCACTCTTCTCCTTTACCCTTGAGCTTCGTTTCACTCAGAGCCAAAACATCCAGGTTCCTTTCCTCAAACATACTACCTATCTCTCCTTTTCTCTCATCTTGGTTACATTCACGCACATTTATACACCCCAATCTGAGCCTTCGAGGAGGATGGGCACTCCCCGCGTGACTCCTTCTTCTGTTTCCCCTTTTAGAAAGTTAGAATACAAGGAGGGGAGGGTTTCTAGTCCCCCGCTCCCGTCTCCTTTAGTCGCCTTCTACGACACGTGGGAAGTATTCTTTCTCCCCCATCCCCATGGATATATATATATATATATATATATATATATATATATATATATATATATATATATATATATATATATATATATATATATATATATATATATATATATTCATACTTGCTCTCCTTGATCTATTTCCAGTGCCACCCTGCCCAACAGGAAACAGTCTTACCAACACATGTCAGTGAGGAAGCACCAGAAAACAGACGAAGAAATGCCACATCTACCCACATCCATACATGAGCTATCATGTGTAATACACTAAAATCACAGCTCCTACCCACATCCAGGCACCACAGACCTTTCCATCGTTTACCCCAGACATTTCACATGCCATAGTTCAGTTCATTGACAGCACATTGACCCCAGTAGACCACATTGTTTCAATTTACTCTATTCCTTGCACACTTTTCACCCTCCTGCATGGTCCGGTCCCAATCGCTTAAAATCCTTTTCACTCCATCATTTCATATACAACCTGGTTTCCTGGTTCTCCTTGTTTCCTCCACTTCCCACATATATATCCTCTTTGTCAGCCTTGCCTCACTCATTCTCTCCCGATGTCCAAACCATTCCATTTCAAAACACCCTCTTCTGCTCTCTCAAACACACTCTTTATTTTCACACATCTCTCTTACTCTTTCATTGCTTACTCGCTCAAACCACCTCAAACCACATAGTGTCCTCAAACATTTTATTTCTAACACATCCACCCTCCTCTGTACAACCTTATCTATAGCCCATGCCTCGCAACCATAAAATATTGTTGGAACCACTATTCCTTCAAACATACCTATTTTTGCTCTACGAGATGACATTCTCTCTTCTCACACATTCTTAATCACTCCCAAAACTTCTGCCTCCTCCCCAACCCTATGATTCACTTCCGCTTCCGTGGTTCCATTGGCAACTAAGTCCACTCCCAGATATCTAAAACACTTCACCTCCTCAAATTTTTCTTTCAAACTTACCTCCCAATTAACTTGTCCCTCAACCTTACTGAACGTAATAACCTTGCTTCTATTCACATTTACTCCCAACTTTCTCCTTTCACATACTTCCAAACTCAGTCACCAACTTCTGCAGTTTCTCACTCGATTCAGCCACCAGTCCGTACCATCGATGAATATAACTGCTTCACTTCCTAGGCCTTCTCACCCCTCTCTTCAAGATTCCTGCAATTACCCACCAGCCCATAAATAAACAAATTAAACAACCATGGTGACATCATACACCCTGCAGCCGACCAACCTTCATTGGAAACCATTCACTCTCCTAATACCCTACTCCTACACAAACCTTACACCCTAGATAAAATCTCACTGCTTCTAGCAACTTACCTACCACACCATATATTCTTAATACCTTCCACAGAGCATCTCTATCAACTCTATCATATGCCTTCTCCAAATCCATAAATGCTACATACAAATCCATCTGTTTTTCTAAGTACTTCTCACATACATTCTTCAAAGCAAATACCTGATCCACACATCCTCTACCACTTCTGAAACCACACTGCTCCTCCCCCATCTGATGCTCTGTACATGCCTTCACCCTCTCACTCAATCCCTCCCATATAATTTATCAGGTATAGTCAACAAACTTTTGACTCCCTAGTTTGAATACACCTTTATCCCCTTTGTCTTTATACAGTGGCAATATACATGCATTCTGCCAATCCTCAGGCATTTCAGTGTGATCTACCCATACAATGAATATCCTTACCAATCAATCAATAACATAGGGTGATATCACCCTCTTTCTTAATAAATTCAACTGCAATAACATCCACTCCCGCTATCTTCCTGTATTTCATCTTCCCCATGGCTTCTCTCTTCACCAAGCTACTCTCTATGACTCTCTCACTTCGCATGCCACCTCAACCTAAATGCCCTATATCCGCCATTCTATCATCAAACGTATTTAACAATTCTTCAAAATATTCACTCCATCTCCTCCTCACTCCATCACTACCTGTTATTACTACCCATTTTGTCCCCTTCACTGATGTTTCCATTTGCTCTCTTGTCTTTTGCATATCATTTACCTCCTTAACAAAACATCTTTTCTTCATCCCTAAAATGTAACGATACTCTCTTACGCCTACTCTCATTTGCCCTCTTTTTTTAACCGCTGCACCGTCCTCTTGACCTCCTGCCGATTTCTACTTATAAATCTCCCTATCATTTGCTCTTCTTCCATGTAAGGACGGCCCAAACGCCTCTCTATTCTTTTTCATTAACAAATTTACTTCGTCCCAATACTCACTACCCTCTCTAATCTGCCCACCTCCCACCTTTCACATGCCACATGCATCTCTTGCACATGCCATCACTGTTTCCCTAAATATCTACCATTCCTCAACCACTTCCCTCACTCTATTTGTTCTCACCTTCTGCCATTCTGTACTCAATCTCTTCCAATATTTCTTTACACAAGTCTATTTCCAAGTTCACTTACTTTCACCACTCTCTTCTACCCGACATTGTCTCCTCTTTTTCAAAAATCTCTACAAATCTTCACCTTTGACTCCATAAGATAGTGATCAGACATCCCAGCAGCTGCCCCTCTCAGTACATTTTCATCCAAAAGTCTCTCTTTTACCCATCTATCAATCATTATGTAATCTAATAATGTCCTTTGACGATCTCACCTACTCACATACTTCTGTATATCTCTTTTCAAACCAGGTATTTCCAATCACCAATTTTTTTCAGAACACAACTCCACATGCTCTTCACCATTTCCATTCATAACCTTGAATACCCCATGCAAACCAATTATATCTTGAGCTGCTACATGCTTACCTTCGCATTTAAATCATCCATCACTAATACCCAGTCTTGTGCACCAAAACTGCTGACACGGTCACTCAGATATTTCAAAACGCTTGCCCCTCATGATCTTTCTTCTCATGACCAGGTGCATAAGCACAAATAATCATCCATCTCTCACCATTCACTTTCACTTTTACCACTCAATCTACAGTTTACTGCCTTACATTCTATCAAACACTCCAACAACTCTTACTTCAGGGGTAGTGCTACTCTTTCCTTAGCTCCTACTCTCTCCAACACCTGACTTTACTCCTGAGATGTTTCCAAAGCATTCTTCCCCTTAACCCTTGAGCTTTCACTCAGAGCCAAAACATCCAGGTTTCTTTCCTCAAACATATTACCTATCTCTCCTCTCTTCTCATGTTGGTTACATTCTCACACATTTAGACACCCCAATCTGAGCCTTCGAGGAGAATGAGCACTCCCAGTTTGGCTCCTTCTTCTGTTTCTTCTTTGGGAAACTGACATACATGAAGGGGAGGATTTCCATCCCCGTGCTCCAGCCCCATTAGTCGCATTCTACAACACAAGGGGAATACGGATACAATTCTTTCTCCCCTACCTGAGGAAACAGCACCGCCATCCCCCGTATCAGTGAAGTAGCATTAGGAAACAGATGAAAAAAGGCCACATCCACTCACACACATTCTCTAGCTATCATGTGTAACCGAAACCACTTTTCCCTATCCACATTCAGGCCCCGAAGACCATTCCATAACTTATCATGGATGGTTCACATGCCCTGGTTCATTCCATTGACAACACGTTGATCCCACATTCCAATTTCCTTTGTTCCATACACACTTTTCACCCTCATACATGTTCAGGCCATGATTGCTCAAAATCTTTTTCATTCCATCTTTCTACCTACAGTTTGGTCTCCCACTTCTTCCCTCCACTTCAGAAACATCATCCATATGTCCTAACTATTTCAACACACCCTCTTTTGCTCTCTCAAATACTCTCCATATTACCACACATCTGTTTTACCCTTTCATTACTTACTCGATCAAATCACTTCACACCATATATTGTCCTCAAACATTTCATTTCCAGCACATCCACCATTTCTGCACAACCCTATCTATACCTCACACCTCTCAATCATATAATACTGTTGGAATTACTATTCCTTCAAACATACCCAATTTTGCTGTCCAAGACAATATTCTCTCCTTTTACACTTTCTTGATCACTTATAGAACCCTTGCCCCCTCCCCCACCCTATGACTCACTTCCACTTCCATGGTTCCATTCGCTGCTAAGTCCACTCCCATCCATCGAAAATACTTCACTTCCTCCAGTTTTTCTCCATTCAAACTTACCTCCCACCTAACTTGTCCCTCAACCCTACTGAACCTATAACCTTGCTCTTATTCACATTTATTCTCAACTTTATTCTTTCACACAATTTTCAAAACTCAGTCACCAACTTCTGCAGTTGCTCACTCATATCAGCCACCAGTGCTGTATCAACAGCCAACAACAACTGACTCATTTCCCTCTCATTCCCAACAGATTGTATACTCACCCCTCTCTCCAAAACTCTTGCATTTACCTCCCTCACTACCCTATCCATAAACATATTAAACAACCATGGTGGCCTCACACACCCCTGCTGTAGACCGACCTTCACTGAGAACCAATCACTCTCCTCTCTCTTCCAGCTCGTACACATGCTTTACACCATTGATAAAAACTTTTTACTACTTCAAGCAACTTACCTCCCTCACCATATACTCTTAAGACCTTCTACAAAGCATCCCTATCAACCCTATCATATGCCTTCTCCAGATCCATAAATGCTACATAAAAAGTCATCTACCACTTTTGAAAGCACACTGCTCCTCCTCAATCAGATGTTTTCTACATGCCTTCACCCTCTCCATCAATACCCTCCCATAGAGTTTTCTAGGTATACTCAAAAAACTTATGCCTCGGTAGTTTAAACACTCACCTTTATCTCCTATGCCTTTGTACAATGGTACTATACATGCATTCTGCCAGTTCTCAGGCACTTCATCATGAGCCATACATACAATGAATATCCTTACCAACCAATCAACAACAGTCTTCCCCTCTTAATAATTCAATTGCAGTACCATCCATTTTTCTTTTCTAAGTAAATTTTCACCCTACATTTTCAAAGGGGGGAAAAAACCTGTTTTCCCCCAAAAAATTTTCCCCCACCAAAATTTTTGAAAACCCCCCACTTGGGTCCTTTCCCCCAAACTTTATTTCTGGGTACCCCCCCGCCTTTTTTCCCCCCTCGAAACAAAACCCCCCCCCATATTTAATTTTTTCCGGGAAATTTTTCTCAACAAACTTTTTCCTCTGGGAATTTGAGCACTCCCTTTTGGGCCGGGTTTTTTCCCCTTTTTTCAAATGGCCCTATGCCCAAGGCCCTTTCCCGCCCCAAACCCCAGGCACCCCCCCCCCATTGGAAATCATTTTTCATACCAAATTTAAAAAAAACCTTTTTCCCAAACAGGTTTTAAAAAAAATACAGTCAAAACCCCCTTTTTTTTTAAAAAAAAATTTTTCCCCTGCAAATTTTTTATTTCCAAAAACCCCCTGCCTTGCCCGGGCCTTTTTTATTTGTCTGCAAAGCTTTTTAACCCCCCCTTTTTTCTCTGTTTACCCAAATTTTATCCTCCCTTTTAACCCCCCCCACTTTGCCCCCACCACCTTTAACAAAACCCCCCTTTTAAACTGGCCCCCCTCTATTTATTTCCCAAACACAAATTTTAAAAAAAACCTTTTTAAAATTTTCCCCTCCATTTTCCTTCTCACCCCCCCCAATACTTGTTATTTTTACCCCCCATTTTGGGGCCCCCTTTTACCCGAAGGGTTTTTCCCCTTTGTTCTTTTGTTTTTTTTACGGGACTTTAATTTTACCTCCTTCCCCAAAAAATTTTTTTTTAAAACCCCCCTTTTTAAAATTTTTAAAGATACCTTTTCTCAAACCCCCAAATCTCAATTTTTTCCCTCTTTTTCACCTCTTTTTAACCTTTTTTCTTTGGAAACCTTTTCCCGCCTCTTTTCTTTTTTTTACCCCCTCTTTTCCCAAGGTTCATTTTTCAAATTAAATTTTTCCCCGTAAAAATTTTTGTCCAAATGGGTTCTTTCTTTCTTTTTTCCCCCTTTAAAAAATCTTTCTTTTTTTTCCCTCCCACCCCCCTCAATACCCCCTTTTAATTCAAACCCCCCCTCCCAACGGCCTTTTTTCCCTTTTCCCCCAAGGGGAATTTTTTTTGGGGAACCCAAACCAATTTACTTTCTTCCCCTAAAATTAAAAATTTCCCAATTTCCCCCCCACTCCCCTTACCCCCCCTTTGTTTTTCCACCTCTTTCCATTTTTTTGTACTTCCCCGGGTTTTTTTCCTTTGGTTTTCTTTCCCCCCCACAAAGGGGGGCTCCCCTTTTCCCCCCAAACCCCCCAAATTTTTCTTCCCCACCCCCTCTCTTCCCCCCCAAAAAATTTTCTTCCCTTTTTTTTTCTGGAAAAAAACCCCTACAAAATTTTTTTCACCTTTTCCCCCCCACCCAAAATAATTTATCAGGGGCTTTCCCCCCGTTTTTCACCTTTTCGGGGGGACATTAAAAATCCAAAAGGGCTCTCTTTTGGGGGGGGCCTTAATTTAATTTTTAAAACGTAATCCAATTTAAAGCTTTTTCTGGCCCCCTCTCTCCTTTTCTTACCCTACGTATATTTTTAAATTTTTATCTCTTTTTTTTTAAAAAACCCGGTTTTTTTTTCCCAATTTACCAATTTTTTTCGGAAAAAAACTTTTCCAAAATTCTTCCCCCCATTTTTCCTTTCAAACATTTAAAAAAAACCCAAAGCATACCAAAAAAATTTTCCCTTTTAAAAATGGGCCCCCAATTTCTCCCCCCTTTTTCATTCCAAAAAATTTCCTATTCACAAATAACCCCGGTTTTTCGTTTTCCAATTTTAAAACCCCCCTTTTAACCAAAAACTTTTTTCAGCTGTTCCCCAAAAAAACCTTTTCCTTTTTCCCTTTAAACTTTTTTTTCTCATTTTTCCCCGGTGGGGTTTTTGCCCCCAATAAATTTTATCCCCTTTTTTCTCCCAAAACCCTTTCGTTTTTTCCCCCTTTTTAATCTTTGAGTTTTTTCTTTTTTTTACCAACCCCTATCAAAAACTCCCAAACCCCTCCTGTTTTTAGAAGTAGTGCTAAAATTTTTCCCCCTTTCTCTTGTTCTCTCACTAACCCCTGACTTTACTACCAAGACATTTCCAAACCACTCTTCTCCTTTACCCTTGAGCTTCGTTTCACTCAGAGCCAAAACATCCAGGTTCCTTTCCTCAAACATACTACCTATCTCTCCTTTTCTCTCATCTTGGTTACATTCACGCACATTTATACACCCCAATCTGAGCCTTCGAGGAGGATGGGCACTCCCCGCGTGACTCCTTCTTCTGTTTCCCCTTTTAGAAAGTTAGAATACAAGGAGGGGAGGGTTTCTAGTCCCCCGCTCCCGTCTCCTTTAGTCGCCTTCTACGACACGTGGGGAAGTATTCTTTCTCCCCCATCCCCATGGATATATATATATATATATATATATATATATATATATATATATATATATATATATATATATATATATATATATATATATATATATATATATATATTCATACTTGCTCTCCTTGATCTATTTCCAGTGCCACCCTGCCCAACAGGAAACAGTCTTACCAACACATGTCAGTGAGGAAGCACCAGAAAACAGACGAAGAAATGCCACATCTACCCACATCCATACATGAGCTATCATGTGTAATACACTAAAATCACAGCTCCTACCCACATCCAGGCACCACAGACCTTTCCATCGTTTACCCCAGACATTTCACATGCCATAGTTCAGTTCATTGACACCACATTGACCCCAGTAGACCACATTGTTTCAATTTACTCTATTCCTTGCACACTTTTCACCCTCCTGCATGGTCCGGTCCCAGTCGCTTAAAATCCTTTTCACTCCATCATTTCATATACAACCTGGTTTCCTGTTTCTCCTTGTTTCCTCCACTTCCCACATATATATCCTCTTTGTCAGCCTTGCCTCACTCATTCTCTCCCGATGTCCAAACCATTCCATTTCAAAACACCCTCTTCTGCTCTCTCAAACACACTCTTTATTTTCACACATCTCTCTTACTCTTTCATTGCTTACTCGCTCAAACCACCTCAAACCACATAGTGTCCTCAAACATTTTATTTCTAACACATCCACCCTCCTCTGTACAACCTTATCTATAGCCCATGCCTCGCAACCATAAAATATTGTTGGAACCACTATTCCTTCAAACATACCTATTTTTGCTCTACGAGATGACATTCTCTCTTCTCACACATTCTTAATCACTCCCAAAACTTCTGCCTCCTCCCCAACCCTATGATTCACTTCCGCTTCCGTGGTTCCATTGGCAACTAAGTCCACTCCCAGATATCTAAAACACTTCACCTCCTCAAATTTTTCTTTCAAACTTACCTCCCAATTAACTTGTCCCTCAACCTTACTGAACGTAATAACCTTGCTTCTATTCACATTTACTCCCAACTTTCTCCTTTCACATACTTCCAAACTCAGTCACCAACTTCTGCAGTTTCTCACTCGATTCAGCCACCAGTCCGTACCATCGATGAATATAACTGCTTCACTTCCTAGGCCTTCTCACCCCTCTCTTCAAGATTCCTGCAATTACCCACCAGCCCATAAATAAACAAATTAAACAACCATGGTGACATCATACACCCTACAGCCGACCAACCTTCATTGGAAACCATTCACTCTCCTAATACCCTACTCCTACACAAACCTTACACCCTAGATAAAATCTCACTGCTTCTAGCAACTTACCTACCACACCATATATTCTTAATACCTTCCACAGAGCATCTCTATCAACTCTATCATATGCCTTCTCCAAATCCATAAATGCTACATACAAATCCATCTGTTTTTCTAAGTACTTCTCACATACATTCTTCAAAGCAAATACCTGATCCACACATCCTCTATCACTTCTGAAACCACACTGCTCCTCCCCAATCTGATGCTCTGTACATGCCTTCACCCTCTCAATCAATCCCTCCCATATAATTTATCAGGTATAGTCAACAAACTTTTGACTCTCTAGTTTGAACACACCTTTATCTTCTTTGTCTTTATACAGCGGCAATATGCATGCATTCTGCCAATCCTCAGGCACTTCACTGTGATCCACCCATACAATGAATATCCTTACCAATCAATCAATTTCATAGGGTGAAATCACCCTCTTTCTTAATAAATTCAACTGCAATAACATCCACTCCCGCTATCTTCCTGTATTTCATCTTCCCCATGGCTTCTCTCTTCACCAAGCTACTCTCTATGACTCTCTCACTTCGCATGCCACCTCAACCTAAATACCCTACATACGCCATTCTATCATCAAACGTATTTAACAATTCTTCAAAATATTCACTCCATCTCCTCCTCACTCCATCACTACCTGTTATTACTACCCATTTTGTCCCCTTCACTGATGTTTCCATTTGCTCTCTTGTCTTTTGCATATCATTTACCTCCTTAACAAAACATCTTTTCTTCATCCCTAAAATGTAACGATACTCTCTTACGCCTACTCTCATTTGCCCTCTTTTCTAACCGCTGCACCGTCCTCTTGACCTCCTGCCGATTTCTACTTATAAATCTCCCTATCATTTGCTCTTCTTCCATGTAAGGACGGCCCAAACGCCTCTCTATTCTTTTTCATTAACAAATTTACTTCGTCCCAATACTCACTACCCTCTCTAATCTGCCCACCTCCCACCTTTCACATGCCACATGCATCTCTTGCACATGCCATCACTGTTTCCCTAAATATCTGCCATTCCTCAACCACTTCCCTCACTCTATTTGTTCTCACCTTCTGCCATTCTGTACTCAATCTCTTCCAATATTTCTTTACATAAGTCTATTTTCAAGTTCACTTACTTTCACCACTCTCTTCTACCCGACATTGTCTCCTCTTTTTCCAAAATCTCGACAAATCTTCACCTCTGACTCCATAAGATAGTGATCAGACATCCCAGCAGCTGCCCCTCTCAGTACATTTTCATCCAAAAGTCTCTCTTTTACCTATCTATCAATCATTATGTAATCTAATAATGTCCTTTGACAATCTCACCTACTCACATACTTCTGTATATCTCTTTTCAAACTAGGTATTTCCAATCACCAATTTTTTTCAGAACACAACTCCACATGCTCTTCACCATTTCCATTCATAACTTTGAATACCCCATGCAAACCAATTATATCTTGAGCTGCTACATGCTTACCTTCGCATTTAAATCATCCATCACTAATACCCAGTCTTGTGCACCAAAACTGCTGACACGGTCACTCAGATATTCCAAAACGCTTGCCCCTCATGATCTTTCTTCTCATGACCAGGTGCATAAGCACAAATAATCATCCATCTCTCACCATTCACTTTCACTTTTACTACTCAATCTACAGTTTACTGCCTTACAATCTATCAAACACTCCAACAACTCTCACTTCAGGGGTAGTGCTACTCTTTCCTTAGCTCCTACTCTCTCCAACACCTGACTTTACTCCTGAGATGTTTCCAAAGCATTCTTCCCCTTAACCCTTGAGCTTTCACTCAGAGCCAAAACATCCAGGTTTCTTTCCTCAAACATATTACCTATCTCTCCTCTCTTCTCATGTTGGTTACATTCTCACACATTTAGACACCCCAATCTGAGCCTTCGAGGAGAATGAGCACTCCCAGTTTGGCTCCTTCTTCTGTTTCTTCTTTGGGAAACTGACATACAAGAAGGGGAGGATTTCCATCCCCGTGCTCCAGCCCCATTAGTCGCACTCTACAACACAAGGGGAAAACGGATACAATTCTTTCTCCCCTACATGAGGAAACAGCACCGCCATCCCCCGTATCAGTGAGGTAGCACCAGGAAACATGAAAAAAGGCCACATCCACTCAAACACATTCTCTAGCTATCATGTGTAACCGAAACCACTTTTCCCTATCCACATTCAGGCCCCAAAGACCATTCCATAATTTATCATGGATGGTTCACATGCCCTGGTTCATTCCATTGACAACATTTTGACCCCACGTTTCAATTTCCTTTGTTCCATACACACTTTTCACCCTCATACATGTTCAGGCCATGATTGCTCAAAATCTTTTTCATTCCATCTTTCTACCTACAGTTTGGTCTCCCACTTCTTCCCTCCACTTCAGAAACATCATCCATATGTCCTAACCATTTCAACACACTCTCTTTTGCTCTCTCAAATACTCTCTATATTACCATACATCTCTTTTACCCTTCCATTACTTACTCGATCAAACCACTTCACACCATATATTGTCCTCAAACATTTCATTTCCAGCATATCCACCATTTCTGTACAACCCTATCTATACCTCACACCTCTCAATCATATAATACTGTTGGAACTCCTATTCCTTCAAATATATCCATTTTTGCTCTCCAAGACAACATTCTCTCCTTTCACACTTTCTTCATTACTTCCAGAACCCTTGCCCCCTCCCCCACCCTATGACTCACTTCCACTTCCATGGTTCCATTCGCTGCTAAGTCCACTCCCATCTATCGAAAATACTTCACGTCCTCCAGTTTTTCTCCATTCAAACCTCCCACCTAACTTGTCCCTTAACCCTACTGAACCTATAACCTTGCTCTTATTCACATTTATTCTCAACTTTATTCTTTCACACAATTTTCAAAACTCAGTCACCAACTTCTGCAGTTGCTCACTCATATCAGCTACCAGTGCTGTATCAACAGCCAACAACAAATGACTCATTTCCCTCTCATTCCCAACAGACTGTGTACTCACCCCTCTCTCCAAAACTCTAGCATTTACCTCCCTCACTACCCTATCCATAAACATATTAAACAACCATGGTGGCCTCACACACCCCTGCTGTAGACCGACCTTCACTGGGAACCAATCACTCTCCTCTCTTCCAGCTCGTACACATGCTTTACACCATTGATGAAAACTTTTCACTACTTCAAGCAACTTACCTCCCTCACCATATACTCTTAAGACCTTCTACAAAGCATCCCTATCAACCCTATCATATGCCTTCTCCAGATCCATAAATGCTACATAAAAAGTCATCTACCACTTTTGAAAGCACACTGCTCCCCCTCAGTCAGATGCTCTCTACATGCCTTCACCCTCTCCACCAACACCCTCCCATGCAGATTTCTAGGTATACTCAAAAAACTTATGCCTCTGTAGTTTAAACACTCACCTTTATCTCCTATGCCTTTGTACAGTGGTACTATACATGCATTCTGCCAGTTCTCAGGCACTTCATCATGAGCCATACATACAATGAATATCCTAACCAACCAATCAACAACAGTCTTCCCCCTCTTCATAAATTCAATTGCAGTACCATTCACTCTCGCCACCTTGTCAGGTTTTATCTTCCGTAAGGCTTTCACCACCTCTTCTCTTTTCGCACACCAAAACAAAGAGACAAATGGGGACATCGGTGAGGGGGGACAAAAGGTGAAGTGACAATAAGTAGTGATGGAGTGTGGAGGAGATGGAGTGAGTATTTTGAAGGATCGCTAAATGTGTTTCATGATAGAGTGGCAGATGTACGGTGTTAATTTCAGGGTGGCATGCGAAGTGAGAGAGTCAGAGAGAGTGGTCTCGTGAAAAGAAGATGGACGAACCCTGCGGAAGACGAAATCCAGCAAGGTCGCAGGAGGTGGTGGTACTGCAGTTGAATTTATTAAGAAAGAGGGTGACTTTGTTGCTGATTGGTTGGTAAGGATATTCAGTGTATGTATGTATGTATCATGGTGAAGTGCCTGAGGATTGGAGAAATGAATGTATACAGCCTTTCTTATACAAAGGTAAGTGTTCAAACTAGGGAAGCATAAGTCTGTTGAGAATACCTGGAAAACTGTATGGAAGGGTATTGATTGAGGAGGTGAAGGTATGTATAGAGCATCAGATTGGGGAAGAGCAGTGTGGTTTCAGAAGTGACAGAGGATATGTGGATCATACGATTGCTTTGAAGAATGTGTATGAGAGGTACTTAGACAAACAGATGAATTTGTATCTGGTATTTATGGAACTGGAGATGGCATATGATAGGGTTGATAGAGATGCTTTGTGGAAGGTCTTAAGAATATATGGTGTTGGGGATAAGCTGCTAGAGGCATTGACAAGTTATCATCAAAGGTGTAATGTATGTGTACGTGGAGGAAGAGGAGAAGAGTGATTGGTTCTCAGTGAAGGTTGGTGTGCAGCAAGGGTGTGTGATGTCACCATGGTTATTTGATTTGTTTATGGATGAGGTGGTGAGGGAGGTAAATGCAAGAGTTTTGGAGAGAGGGGCCAGTATGCAGTCTGCTGGGGATGAGAGGGTTTGTGAAGTGAGTTAGTTGTTGCTTGCCGATGATACAGCATTGGTGGCTGATTAGAGTGAGAAACTGTAGAAGTTGGTGACAGTCTTGAAGAGTGTGAAAGGACGAACACTGAGAGTAAATAAGAATAAAAGGAAGGTTATTAGGTTCAGTAGGGTTGAGGGACAAGTTAGTTGACATGTAAGTTTGAATGGAGAAAAATTGGAGGAAGGTGGTGTTTCAAATAGCTGGGAGTGAACATGGCAGTGAATGGAGCCATGGATGTGGAAGTAAGTCATAGAGTAGGGGAGGGGGCGAAGGTTCTGGAAGTGATGAGGAATGTGTCAAAAGAAAGAATGATATCTTGAAGAGCAAAAATGGGTGTTTGAAGGAATGGTAGTTCTGACAATATCGTACTATTACAAGGAATGGGCTATAGACAAGGTTGTGCAGAGGAGGGCGGATGTTTTGGAAATAAAATGTTCGAGGACAATATGTGGTGCAAGGGGGTTTGACTGAGTGAATAACTGAAGGATAAGAGAGATGTGTGGAAATATAAAATGTCACTGAGAGAGCAGAAAAAGGTATTTTCAACTGGTTTAGACACATGAAGAGCATGAGTGAGGACATATCCGTCAGATGTGGAAGGAACAAGAAGTGGGAGACTAAAGTGCAGGTGGAGGGATGGAGTGAACATTTGTTTGAGCGATCGAGGCCTGAACATGCAGGAGGGTGAAAAGCATGCATAGTACTGGTACACCACCGAATTTCTGGCAACTGAAGGTTCGGCACCTCTTTTAGTCCGTACAAAATTATGAGGTAATTTGAAATTATCGCGGCCACCAGACTAGTTTACTAAGTGGCCACAGATGGCGTTGTGTGTAGGGCGCGCTTATTTACATTTTGTACACTGCACTTGGTGGTGACACCGCAATTCTGTGATATTCGTAGCTTATTTTGCTTAAATCTAACCCTAGCTATGGCTTCTAAGACATATGATAGTGTCAGTCGTGGTGTCAGACGTAAACACCAATCCATAATGATCAAAGATAAAGTAGAACTGTCGAAAAAAATGGACCGTGGTGTTTTGGTGCGTAAGCTGTGTGACATCTACAGTATTGTTTCATCGATTGTTTATGATATAAAGAAGCAAAGGCAAAAAATATCGAAATTCTATGCAGACAGCGATTCCAAAAAGCAAATGACGATTAGAAAAACTATGAAAGATGGTAAGAGTACTGAGCATGATCGAGTGATGATGGAATGGTTTCGACAGCGCCGGAGTGATGGAGTGAACTTGTCAGGGTAGCATGATAACCTTGTCTCACTAATGTACTATTGTACAAGTACCTGTATTTCATTCATTCATCTAATTTACATTTAATATTAGTTTAATTTAAATTTCGAGCAGTCCAAGGTATACTTTAGACACATGGGAGAGGTACAATTAGTGGGTTACAGGTGTGTTGATGAATTATCATTACGTGACCACGATTGGTCCGTGGTTAATCCAGCAATGCTTTGGAACCATGAGTGTCAGAAAATCGGTCGTATACCTGTATATAGTGAATTGGAACAATGTGGTATAATGGGGTTGATGTGCCATCAATGGACTGAACCAAGGCATGTGAAATGTTTGGGGAAAACCAAGGAAAAGTCTGCGGGGCCTGGATGTGGATAGGGACCTGTGGTTTTGGTTCATTACAATTGACAGCTACAGAATAGATATGAGTGGATGTGGTCTTTCTTCGTATGTTCCCTGGCAATACCTTGCTGGTGTAGGGGGTGGTGATGCTGTTTCCTGGGGGTGTGGTGGTGCTGGGAATGGATAAAGGCGAGCAAGCATGAATATGTACACGTGTATACATGTGCAGAAGTAAGATTGTTAATGAAAGAGAAGAGAGAGGCGTTTGGACGATTTCTGCGGGGAAGTAGTGCAAATGACTAGGAGATGTATAAAAGAAAGTGGCAGGAGGTCAAGAGAAGGTGCAAGAGATGAAAAAGAGGGCAGATGAGAGTTACGGTGAGAGAGTATCATCAAATTTTAGGGAGAATAAAAGGATGTTTTGGAAGGATGTAAATAAAGTGCGTAAGACAAAAGAACAAATGGGAACATCGATGAAGGGGGCAAATGGGGAGTAAATAACAAGTAGTGATGAAGTGAGAAGGAGATGGAGTGACTATATTGAGGTTTGTTGAATGTGTCTGATGATAGAGTGGCAGATATAAGGTGTTTTTGGTCGGAGTGGTGTATGACGTGAGAGGGTCAGGCAGAATGGTTTGGTGAGCAGACAAGAGGTAATAAAAGCTTTGTGGAAAATGAAAGCTGGCAAGGCGGCGGGTTTGGGTGGTATTGCATTGGAATTTTTAAAAAAGGCCGTGACTGTGATTGGTTGGTAAGGATATTCAATGTATACATGGGTCATGATGAAGTGCCTGAGGATTGGCAGAATGCATTCATAGTACCTTTGTAAAAGGCAAAGGAGATAAAGGGGAGCGTTCAAATTACAGAGGCATAAGTTTCTTGAGCACTCCTGGGAAATCATATAGGAAGGTATTGACTGAGAGGGCAAAGGCATGTACAGAGCATCAGATTGGGGAAGAGCAGTGTGGTAGAAGATGTGTGGATCAGGTGTTTTTTTTTTTTAAGAATGTATGTGAGAAATACTTAGAAAAACAGATGGATTTGTGTGTAGCATTTATGGATCTGGAGAAGGCATGTGATAGGGTGGATAGAGATGCTTTGTGGAAGGTATTAAGAGCATATGGTGTGGGAGGTAAGATGCCAGAAGCAGTGAAAAGTTTTTACCAAGGATGTAAGTAATGTGTTCAAGTAGGAAGAGAGGAAAGTGATTAGTTCCCCATGAATGTCGGTTTGCGGCAGGGGTGCTTGATGTCTCCATGGTCGTTAAATTTGTTTATGGATGGGGTTGTTAGGGAGGTGAATGCAAGAGTTTTGGAGAGAGGGACAAGTATGCAGTCTGTTGTGCACCCATTTTTGCTCTCCGAGAT
The DNA here is from genome assembly GCF_036320965.1 of Panulirus ornatus. Taxonomy (NCBI): domain Eukaryota; kingdom Metazoa; phylum Arthropoda; class Malacostraca; order Decapoda; family Palinuridae; genus Panulirus; species Panulirus ornatus. The sequence goes on along the minus strand of NC_092271.1, from coordinate 4,972,542 downwards.
AACGTTCTCGCCTTCCACACATTCTTCAACGCTCCCAGAACCTTCACCCCCTCCCCCACCCTGTGACTCACTTCTGCTTCCATGGTTCCATCAGCTGCTAAATTCACCCCCCAGACATCAAAAACACTTCACTTCCTCCAGTTTCTCTCCATTCAAACTTACCACCCAATCAACTTCTCCCTCGACCCTAGTGAACCTAATAACCTTGCTCTTATCCACATTTACTTTCAACTTTCTTCTTTCCCACACTTTACCAAACTCAGTCATCAACTTCTGCAGTTTTTCACCCGAATCAGCCACCATTGCTGTATCATCAGTGAACAACAACTGACTCACTTCCCAAGCTCTCTCATCCACAACTGCACACTTGCCCCTTTCTCAAAAACTCTTGCATTCACCTCCCTAACAAACCCATCCATTCTTCGTATTCGAACACATGCCTTACATCCTTGGTAAAAACTTTTCACTGCTTCTATCAACTTACCTCGCACACCATCAACTCTTAAAGCCTTCCACAAGGCATCTCTATCCATCCTATCATATGCCTTCTCTAGATCCATAAATGCTACATACAAATCCGTATGTTTTTCCAAGTATTTCTTACATAAATTCTTCATAGCAAACACGTGATCCACACATCCTCTACCACTTCTGAAACCACACTGCTCTTCCTCAATTTGATGCTTTGTACATGCCTTTACCCTCTCAATCAATACCTTCCCATATACTTTCCCAGGGATACTTAACAGCCTTATATACCTCTGTAATTTGAACTCGCCTTTATCCCCTTTGCCTTTGTATAATGGCATTATGCATGCATTCCGCCAATCCTCAGCTACTTCACCCTAAACCATACATACTCTGAATATCCTTACCAACCAGTCAACAACGAAGTCACCCCCTTTTTCAATAAATTCCACTGCAATACCATCCAAACCCACCGCCTTGCTTATTTTCATCTTCCACAAAGCCTTCACTACCACGTCTCTGTTTAGCAATCCATTCTCCCTAACACTCTTACTTCGCATGCCACATCGACCAAAACACCCTATACCTGCCACTCTATCATCTAACACATTCAACAAACCTTCAAAATACTCACTCCGGCTCCTCACTTCACCACTACTTGATATTACCTCTCCATTAGCCCCCTTCACCGATGTTCCCATTTGTTCTCTTGTGTTATGCACTTTGTTTACCTCCTTCCAAAACATCTTTTTTATTCTCCCTAAATTTTAATGATATTCTCATTTGCCCTCTTCTTCACCTCTTGGACCTTTCTCTTGACCTCCTGCCTCTTTCTTTTATACATCTCATAGTCATTTGCACTACTTCCCAACAAATATCTTCCAAACTCCTCTCTCTTCTCTTTCACTAACAATCTTACTTCTTCATCCCATAACTCACTACCCTGTCTAATCTTCCACCTCCCACCTTTCTCAGGCCACGAGCATCTTTTGTGCAAGCCATCACTGCTTCTCTAAATACATCCCATTTCTCCCCCATTACCCTTATGTCATTTGCTCTCACCTTTTGCCATTCTACACTCAATTTCTCCTGGTACTTCCTGACACAAGCCTCCTTTCTAAGCTCACTTACTCTCACAACTCTCGTCACCCCAACATTCTTCCTTTCTGAAAACCTCTACAAATCTTCACCGCCTCCAATATATAATGATCAGACAACCCTCCTGTTGCCCCTGTCAGCACATTAACATGCAAAAGTCTCTTTCACGCGCCTACCAATTAATACGTAATCCAATAACGCTCTCTGGCCATCTCTCCTACTTACATACGTATACTTATGTGTATCTCTCTTTTTAAACCAGTTATTCCCAATCAACAGTCCTTTTTCAGCACACAAATCTACAAACTCTTCACCATTGCCATTTACAACACTGAACACCCCATGTACACCAATTATTCCCTCAACTACCACATTACTCAAAGTTGCATTCAAATCTCCCATCACTATAACCCAATCTCATGCATCAAAGCTGCTAACACACTCACTCACCTGCTCCCAAAACACTTGCCTCTCATCTTCTCTCTTCTCATTACTAGGTGCATAGGCACCAATAAGCACCCATCTCTCTCCATCCATTTTTCAGTTTTACTCATATCATTCTAATGATTACTTTCTTACACAACCATATACTCCCACAACTCCTGTTTCAGGAGTAGTGCTACTCCTTCCTTTGCTGTTGTCCTCTCACAAACCCCTGACTTTACTCCCAAGACATTCCCAAACCACTCCTCCCCTTTACCCTTGAGGTTCATTTCAATCAGAGCTTAAACATCCAGGTTCCTTTCCTCAAACATAATACCAATCTCTCGTTTTTTTCCATCTTGGTTAGATCTACACACATTTAGAGGGCCTAATCTGAGCCTTCGAGGAGGATCATCACTCCCCGCGTGACTCCTTTTTCCCCTTTTAGAAAGTTAGAGAAAAGAACGGGAGGGTTTCTTTCCCCTCAATCCTGTCCCCTTTAGTCGCCTTCTAGAGCATGCGGGATGTATATATTTATCTATTTATTTTGCTTTGTCGCTCTCTCCCGCGTTAGCGAGGTAGCGCAAGGAAACAGATGAAAGAATGGCCCAACCCACCCACATACACATGTATATACATACACGTCCACACACGCAAATATACATACCTATACATCTCAACGTATACATATATATACACACACAGACAGATACATATATGCACATGTACATAATTCATACTTTCTGCCTTTATTCATCGCCACCCCGCCACACATGAAATAACAACCCCCTACCCCCTCACGTGCTCGAGGTAGCGCTAGGAATAGACAACAAAGGCCCCATTCGTTCACACTCAGTCGCTAGTTGTCATGTAAAAATGCACCGAAACCACAGCTTCCTTTCCACATCCAGGCCCAACAGAACTTTCCATGGTTTACCCAAGACGCTTCACATGCCCTGGTTCAATCCACTGACAGCGCGTCGACCCCTCTATACCACATCGTTCCAATCCAATCTATTCCTTGCACGCCTTTCACCCTCCTCCATGTTCAGGCCCCGATCACTCAAAATCTTTTTCACTCCATCTTTCCACCTCAAATTGGTTTCCCACTTCTCCTCGTTCCCTCCACCTCTGACACATATATCCTCTTGGTTAATCTTTCCTCACTCATTCTCTCCATGTGACCAAACCATTTCAAAACACACTTTTCTGCTCTCTCAACCATACTCGTTTTATTAATACACATCTCTCTTACCCTTTCATTACTTACTCGATCAAACCACCTAACACCCCATATTGTCCTCAAACATCTCATTTCCAGCACATCCACTCTCCTCCGCACAACTCTATCCATAGCCCACGCCTCGCAACCATATAACATTGTTGGAACGACTATTCCTTCAAACATACCCATTTTTCCTTTCCGAGATAATGTTCTCGACTTCCACACATTCTTCAACGCTCCCAGAACTTTCGCCCCCTCCCTCACCCTATGATTCACTTCCGCTTCCATGGTTCCTTCCGCTGCCAAAACCACTTTCAGATATCTAAAATACTTCACTTCCTTCAGTTTTTTCGATTCAGACTTACCTCCAATTGACTTGTCCCTCAACCCTACTGTACCTAATAACCTTGCTCTTATCCACATTTACACTCAGCTTTTTTCTTTCACACACTTTACCAAACTCAGTCACCAGCTTCTGCAGCTTCTCACATGAATCAGCCACCAGCGCTGTATCAGCAGCGAAAAACAACTGATTCACTTCCCAAGCTCTCTCATCCACAACAGACTGCATACTTACCCCTCTTTCCAAAACTCTTGCATTCACCTCCCCAACAACCCCATCTATAACAAATTAAACAACCATGGAGACATCACACTCCCCTGCCGCGAACCTAAATTCACGGAGAACCAATCACTTTCCTCCCTATCTACACATACATATGCCTTACATCCTAGATAAAAACTTTTCACTGCTTCTCACAACTTGCCTCCCACACAATATAATCTTAACACCTTCCACAAAGAATCTCTATCACTCTATCATATGCTTTCTCCAGATCAATAAATGCTAACTAATTACAAATCCATTTGCTTTTTCTAAGGAATGTCTTGGGAGTAAAGTCAGGGGTTAGTGAGAGGACAAGAGCAAGGGAAGTAGTAGCACTACTCCTGAAACAGGAGTTGTGGGAGTATGTGATAGAATGTAAGAAAGTAAATTCTAGATTAATATGGGTAAAACTGAAAGTTGATGGAGAGAGATGGGTGATTATTGGTGTATATGCACCTGGGCATGAGAAGAAAGATCATGAGAGGCAAGTGTTTTGGGAGCAGCTGAATGAGTGTGTTAGTGGTTTTGATGCACAAAACCGGGTTATAGTGATGGGTGATTTGAATGCAAAGGTGAGTAATGTCGCAGTTCAGGGAATAATTGGTATACATGGGGTGTTCAGAGTTGTAAATGGAAATGGTGAAGAGCTTGAACATTTATGTGCTGAAAAAGGACTAGTGATTGGGAATACCTGGTTTAAAAAGCGAGATATACATAAGTATACGTATGTACGTAAGAGAGATGGCCAGAGAGCGTTATTGGATTGCGTGTTAATTGACAGGCGTGCGAAAGAGAGACTTTTGGATGTTAATGTGCTGAGAGGTGCAACTGGAGGGATGTCTGATCATTATCTTGTGGAGGCGAAGGTGAAGAGTTGTATGGGTTTTCAGAAAAGAAGAGAGAATGTTGGGGTGAAGAGAGTGGTGAGAGTAAGTGAGCTTGGGAAGGAGACTTGTGTGAGGAAGTACCAGGAGAGACTGAGTACAAAACGGAAAAAGGTGAGAACAAAGGAGGTAAGGGGAGTGGGGGAGGAATGGGATGTATTTAGGGAAACAGTGATGGCTTCCGCAAAAGATGCTTGTGGCATGAGAAGCGTGGGAGGTGGGTTGATTAGAAAGGGTAGTGAGTGGTGTGATGAAGAAGTAAGATTATTAGTTAAAGAGAAGAGAGAGGCATCTGGACGATTTTTGCAGGGAAAAAATGCAAATGAGTGGGAGATGTATGAAAGAAAGAGACAGGAGGTCAAGAGAAAGGTGCAAGAGGTGAAAAAGAGGGCAAATGAGAGTTGGGGTGAGAGAGTATCATTAAATTTCAGAGAGAATAAAAAGATGTTCTGGAAGGAGGTAAATAAAGTGCGTAAGACAAGGGAGCAAATGGGAACTTCAGTGAAGGGGGCTAATGGGGAGGTGATAACAAGTAGTGGTGATGTGATAAGGAGATGGAGTGAGTATTTTGAAGGTTTGTTGAATGTGTTTGATGATAGAGTGGCAGATATAAGGTGTTTTGGTCGAGGTGGTGTGAAGAGTGAGAGGGTTAGGGAAAATGATTTGGTAAACAGAGAAGAGGTAGTAAAAGCTTTGCGGAAGATGAAAGCCGGCAAGGCAGCAAGTTTGGATGGTATTGTAGTGGAATTTATTAAAAAAAGGGGGTGACTGTATTATTGACTGGTTGGTAAGATTATTTAATGTATGTATGATTCATGGTGAGGTGCCTGAGGACTGGCGGAATGCGTACATAGGCCATTGTACAAAGGCAAAGGGGATAAGAGTGAGTGCTCAAATTACAGAGGTATAAGTTTGTTGAGTATTCCTGGCAAATTATATCGGAGGGTATTGCTTGAGAGGGTGAAGGCATGTACAGAGCATCAGATTGGGGAAGAGCAGTGTGGTTTCAGAAGTGGTAGAGGATGTGTGGATCAGGTGTTCGCTTTAAAGAATGTATGTGAGAAATACTTAGAAAAGCAAATGGATTTGTATGTAGCATTTATGGATCTGGAGAAGGCATATGATAAAGTTGATAGAGATGCTCTGTGGAAGGTACTAAGAATATAGGGTGTGGGAGGCAAGTTATTAGAAGCAGTGAAAAGTTTTTATCGAGGATGTAAGGCATGTGTAACTGTAGGAAGAGAGGAAAGTGATTGGTTCTCAGTGAATGTAGGTTTGTGGCAGGGGTGTGTGATGTCTCCATGGTTGTTAAATTTGTTTATGGATGGGGTTGTTAGGGAGGTGAATGCAAGAGTTTTTGGAAAGAGGGGCAAGTATGAAGTCTGTTGTGGATGAGAGAGCTTGGGAGGTGAGTCAGTTGTTGTTCGCTGATGATACAGCGCTGGTGGCTGATTCATGTGAGAAACTGCAGAAGCTGGTGACTGAGTTTGGTAAAGTGTGTGAAAGAAGAAAGTTAAGAGTAAATGTGAATAAGAGCAAGGTTATTAGGTACAGTAGGGTTGAGGGTCAAGTCAATTGGGAGGTAAGTTTGAATGGAGAAAACCTGGAGGAAGTAAAGTGTTTTAGATATCTGGGAGTGGATCTGGCAGCGGATGGAACCATGGATGCGTAAGTGAATCATAGGGTGGGGGAGGGGGCGAAAATCCTGGGAGCCTTGAAGAATGTGTGGAAGTCGAGAACATTATCTCCGAAAGCAAAAATGGCTATGTTTGAAGGAATAGTGGTTCCAACAATGTTGTATGGTTGCGAGGCGTGCGCTATGGACAGAGTGGTGCGCAGGAGGGTGGATGTGCTGGAAATGAGATGTTTGAGGACAGTGTGTGGTGTGAGGTGGTTTCATCGAGTAAGTAATGTAAGGGTAAGAGAGATGTGTGGAAATAAGAAGAGCGTGGTTGAGAGAGCAGAAGAGGGTGTTTTATAATGGTTTCGGCACATGGAGAGAATGAGTGAGGAAAGATTGACCAAGAGGATATATGTGTCGGAGGTGGAGGGAACGAGGAGAAGTGGGAGACCAAATTGGAGGTGGAAAGATGGAGTGAAAAAGATTTTGAGTGATCGGGGCCTGAGCATGCAGAAGGGTGAAAGGCGGGCAAGGAATAGAGTGAATTGGATCGATGTTGTATACCGGGGTTGACGTGCTGTCAGTGGATTGAATCAGGGCATGTGAAGCGTCTGGGGTAAACCATGGAAAGCTGTGTAGGTATGTATATTTGCGTGTGTGGACGTATGTATATACATGTGTATGGGAGTGGGTTGGGCCATTTCTTTCGTCTGTTTCCTTGCGCTACCTCGCAAACGCGGGAGACAGCGATAAAACAAAACAAATATATATATATATATATATATATATATATATATATATATATATATATATATATATATATATATATATATATATTAACTTATTATACTTTGTCGCTGTCAACCGCGTTACCGCGGTAGCGCAAGGAAAGAGACGAAAGAATGGCCCAACCCACCCACATACACATGGTAGCGCAAGGAAACAGACAAAAGATTGGCCCAACCCACCCACATACACATGTATATACATACACGTCCACATACATACCTACACACCTCAAAGTATACATATATATATATACACACACAGAGACATATACATATATACACATGTACATAATTCATACTGTCTTCCCTTATTCATTCCCATCGCCACCCCGCCACACATGAAATGACAACCCCCTCCCCCACATGTGCGTGAGGTAGCGCTAGAAAAAGACAACAAAGGCCACATTCGTTCACTCTCAGTCTCTAGCTGTCACATATAATGCACCGGAACCACAGCTCCCTTTCCACATCCAGGCCCCACAAAACTTTCCATGGTTTACCCTAGAAGCCTCACATGGTTCAATCCATTAACTGTACGTTGACCCCGGTTTTCACATCCTTCCAACTCACTCTGTTCCTTGCACGCCTTTCACCCTCCTGCATGTTCAGGCCCCGATCGTTCACAATCCTTTTCACTCCACCCTTCCACCTCAATTTGGTCTCTCACATCTCCTCGTTCCCTCCACCTCTGACAAATATATCCTCTTTGTCAATCTTTCCTCACTCATTCTCTCCATGTGACCAAACCATTTCAAAACACCATTTTCTGCTCTATCTTTTTATCATCACACATCTCTCTTACCCTCTCATTACTTTCTCATTCAAACCACTTCAAACCACATAGTGTCCTACGACATCTTATTTCCAACACATCCATCCTAATCCGCACAACCCTATCTATAGCCCACGCCTCGCAACCATATAACATTGTTGGAACCACTATTCCATCAAACATACCCATTTTTGCTTTCCGAGATAATGTTCTCGCCTTCCAAACACTTTTTAACGCTCCCAGAACTTTCGCCCCCTCCCCTACCCTGTGACTCACTTCCGCTTCCATGGTTACATCTACTGCCAAATCCATTCCCAGATTTCTAAAACACTTCACTTACTCCAGTTTTTCTCCATTCCAATTTAGCTCCCAATTGACTCATCCCTCAACACTACCATACCTAATAACCTTACTCTTATTCACATTTACTCTCAGCTTTCTTCTTTCACACACTTTACCAAACTCAGTCACCAGTTTCTGCAGTTTCTCACCAGATTCAGACACTAATGCCGTATCATCAGCGAAGAACGACTGACTCACTTACCAAGCCCTCTCATCCACAACAGACTGCATACTTGCCCCTCTTTCCAAAACTCTTGCATTCACCTCCCTAACAACCCCATCCATAAAAAATTGAACAACTATGGAGACATCACACACCCCTGCCGCAAACCGACATTCACTGAGAACCACTCATTTTCCTCTCCTCCTACTCGTACACATGCCTTATATCCTCTATAAAAACTTTTCACTGCTTCTACCAACTTGCCTCCCACACCAAATACTCTTAATACCTTTCGCAGAGCATCTCTATCAACTCTATCATATGCCTTCTCCAGATCCATAAATGCTACATACAAATCCATTTGTTTTTCTAAGTATTTCTCACGTACATTCTTCAAAGCAAACACCTGATTCACACATCTTCTACCACTTCTGAAACCACACTGCTCTTCCCCAATCTGATGCTCTGTACATGCCTTCACCCTCTCAATCAATACCCTCCCATATAATTTCCCAGGAATACTCAACAAACTTATACCTCTTTGCCTTTGTACAATGGCACTATGCATGCATTCCGCCAATCCGCAGGCACTTCCCCATTGAATATCCTCAACAACCAGTGAACACTGTCACCCCCTTTTTTGATAAATTCCACTCCAAACCATCCAAACCCGCCGCCTTGCCAGCTTTCATCTTCCGCAAAGCTTTCGCTACCTCTTCTCTGTTTACCAAATCATTCTTCCTGATCCTTTCACTTAGCACACCACCTCGACCAAAACATCCTATATCTGCCACTCTATCATCTAACACATTCAACAAACCTTGAAAATACTCACTCCATCTTCTTCTCACATCACCATTACTTGTTATCATCTCCCCATTAGCCCCCTTCACCGATGTTCCCATTTGTTCTCTTGTCTTACGCATTTTATTTACTTCCTTCCAAAACATCTTTTCATACTCCCTAAAATGTAATGATAATCTCTCACCCAACTCTCATTTGCCCTCATTTTCACTTCTTGTACATTTTTCTTGATCTCCTGCCTCTTTCTTTTATACATCTCCCAGTCATATGCACTATTTCCCTGCAAAACTCGTCCAAATGCCTCTCTCTTCTCTTTCACTAACAATCTTACTTCTTCATCCCGCCACTCACTACCCTTTCTTTCTGCGCAAGCTATCACCGCATCCCTAAATACATCCCATTCCTCCTGCACACCACTTACGTCCTTTGCTTTCACCTTTTTCCATTCTGCACTCAGTCTCTCCTGGTACTTCCTCACACAAGTCTCCTTCCCAAGCTCACTTACTCTCACCATTCTCTTCATCCACATTCTCTCTTCTTTTCTGAAAACCTCTACAAATCTTCACCTTCGCCTCCACAAGATAATGATCAGACATCCCTCCAGTTCCTCCTCTCAGCATATTAACATCCAAAAGTCTCTCTTTCACGCGCCTATCAAATAACACGTAATCCAATAACGCTCACTGGCCATCTCTCCTACTTACATACGTGTATTTATGTTTTATATTTTTTAAACCAGGTATTCCCAATCACTAGTCCTTTTTCAGCACACAATTCTATAAGCTCTTCCCCATAGATTTAGATGTAAAAATTAAGGCTACCCTGCTATGTGCTGTTTTCCTCACTGATTTTATGTTCTTCGAGAAGCAGGGCAATAAAGAAGCTGATGGACCTGGGATGTTTCAAGACTTTTCCGATTGAGATGGAATATCGACACTTCTTAAAAACGAGAAAATTAGATATTTCCTTTGTTCAAATCAGATTTTTCTTATGTATATTCTATCCCTGTGGATAGGGGAAAAAGAATACTTTTTTCCCACGCGCTCCCCGCTTGTCGTATAAGGCGATTAAAGGGGACAGGAGCCGAGATCTAGAAACCCTCCCCTCCTTGTATTTCAAATTTCTAAAAGGGGAAACAGAAGAAGTCGCGTGGGGAGTGCTCATCCTCCTCGAAGGCTCAGATTGGGGTGTCTAAATGCTTGTAGACGTAAGCAACATGAGAAAAAGGAAGAGATAGGTGGTATGTTCGAGGAAGTAAACCTGGATGTTTTGGCTCTGAGTGAAACGAAGCTCAAGGGTAAAGGAGAAGGGTGCTTTACGAAAGTCTTGGGAGTAAAGTCAGGGGTTGGTGAGAGGACAAAAGCAATGGAAGGAGTAGCACTACTCCAGAAACAGGAGTTGTGGGAGTACGTGATAGAGTGTAAAAAAGTAAACTCTAGATTGATGTGTAAAACTGAAAGTGGATGGAGAGAGATGGGTGTTTATTGGTGCCTATGCACCTGGGCATGAGAAGAAAGATCATGAGAGGCAAGTGTTTTGGGAGCAGCTGAATGAATGTGTTAGCAGTTTGGTGCACGAGACCAGGTCATAGTGAAGGGTGATTTCAATGCAAAGGTGAGTAATGTGGCAGTAATGTGGCAGTTGAGGGAATAATGGGTGTACATGGGGTGCTCAGCGTTATAAATGGACGTAAGGGGAGTGGGGGAGGAATGGGATGTATTCAGGGAAGCAGTGATGGCTTGTGCAAGAGATGCTTGTGGCATGAGAAGCGTGGGAGGTGGGCAGATTAGAAAGGGTAGTGAGTGGTGGGATGAAGAAGTAAGATTATTACTGAAAGAGAAGAAAGAGGCATTTCGACGATTTTTGCAGGGAAATGATGCAAATGACTGGCAGATGTATAAAAGAAAGAGGCAGGAGGTCAAGAGAAAGGTGCAAGAGGCGAAAAAGACGGCAAATGAGAGTTGGGGTGAGAGAGTATCATTACATTTTGGGAAGAATAACAAGATGTTTTAGAAGGAGGTAAATAAAGTGCGCAAGACAATGGATAATGGGAACATCAGGGAAGGGGGCTAATGGGGAGGTGATAATAAGTAGAGGTGATATGAGAAGATGGAGTGAGTATTCTGAAGGTCTGTTGAATGTGTTTGATGATAGAGTGGCAGATATAGGGTGTTTTCGTCGAGGTGGTGCGCAAAGTGAGAGGGTCGGGAAGAATGATTTGGTAAACAGAGTAGAGGTAGTAACAGCTTTGCGTAAGATGAAAGCCGGCAAGGCAGCGGATTTGGATGGTATTGCAGTGGAATTTATTAAAAAAAGGGGGTGACTTTATTGTTGACTGGTTGGTAAGGTTATTTAATGTATGTATGACTCATGGTGAGGTGCCTGAGGACTAGCGGAATGCTTGCATAGTGCCATTGTACAAAGGCAAAGGGGATAAAAGTGAGTGCTCAAATTACAGAGGTATAAGTTTGTTAAGTATTCCTGGTAAATTATATGGGAGGGTATTGATTGAGGCTGAAGGCATGAACAAAGCATCAGATTGGGGAAGAGCAGTGTGGTTTCAGAAGTGGTAGAAGATGTGTGAATCAGGTGTTTGCTTTGAAGAATGTACGTGAGAAATATTTAGAAAAGCAAATGGATTTGTATGTAGCATTTATGGATCTGTTGAAGGCATATGATAGAGTTGATAGAGATGCTCTGTGGAAGGTATTAAGAATATATGGTGTGGGAAGTAAGTTGTTAGAAGCAGTGAAAAGGTTTTATCGAGGATATAAGGCATGTGTACATGTAGGAAGAGAGGAAAGCGATTGGTTCTCAGTGAAGTTGGTTTCCGGCAGGGGTCCGTGATGTCTCCATGGTTGTTTAATTTGTTTATGGATGGGGTTATTAGGAAGGTGAATGCAAGAGTTTAGGAGACAAGGGCAAGTATGGAGTCTATTGTGGATGAGAGAGCTTGGGAAGTGAGTTAGTTGTTGTTCGATGATGATACAGCGCCGGTGGCTGATTCGGGTGAGAAACTGCAGAACTTGGTGAATGAGTTTGGTAAAGTGTGTGAAAGAAGAAAGCTAAGAGTAAATGTGAATAAGAGCAAAGTTATTAAGTACAGTGGGGTTGAGGGACAAGTCAATTGGGAGGTAAGTTTGAATGGATAAAAACTGGAGGAAGTGAAGTCTTTTAGATATCCGGGAATGGATTTGACATCGGATGGAACCATGGAAGCGGAAGTGAATCATAGGGTGGGTGAGAAAGTAAAAGTTCTGGGGGCGTTGAAAAATGTGTGGAAGTCGAGAACGTTATCTTGGAAAGTAAAAATGGGTATGTTTGAAGGAATACTGGTTCCAACAATGTTATATGGTTGCGAGGCGTGGGCTATAAATAGAGTTGTGCGGAGGAGGATGGATGTGCTGGAAATGAGATGTTTGAGGACAATATGTGGTGTGAGTTGGTTTGATCGAGTAAGTAATGAAAGGGTAAGAGAGATGTGTGGCAATAAAAAGAGTGTGGTTGAGAGAGCAGAAGAGGGTGTTTTGAAGTGTTATGGTCACATGGAGAGAATGAGTGAGGAAAGATTGACAAAGAGGATATATGTGTCAGAGAGGAGGGAACGAGAAGTGGGAGACCAAAGTGGAGGTAGAAAGATGGAATGAAAAAGATTTTGAGTAATCGGGGCCTGAACATGCAGGAGGATGAAAGGCGTGCAAGGAATAGAGTGAATTGGAACGATGTGGTATACCGGGGTCAACGTACTATCAATGGATTGAACCAGGGCATGTGAAGCGTCTGGGGTAAACCATGGAAGGTTTTGTGGGGCCTGGATGTGGAAAGGGAGCTATGGTTTCGGTGCATTATAAATGACAGCTAGAGACTGAGTGTGAACGAATGTGGCCTTTGTTGTCTTTTCCTAGCGCTACCTCGTGCACATGCGGGGGGAGGGGGTTATCATTTCATGTGTGGCGGGGTAGCGACGGGAATGAATAAGGGCAGAAAGTATGAATTATGTAAGTGTGTATATATGCATATGTCTGTGTGTGTATATATATATGTATACGTTGAGATGTATAGGTATGTATATGTCCGTGTGTGGACGTGTATGTACATACAGTTGTATGTGGGTGGGTTGGGCCATTCTTTCGTCTGTTTCCTTGCGTTACCTCGCTGACGCCTTGGACAGCGACAAATTATAATAATAAAAAAAATAATAATATATATATATATATATATATATATATATATATATATATATATATATATATATATATATATATATATATATATATATAAGTGTCGTAGATGACTAAACGGGACGGGAGCGGGGGGCTGGAAACCCTCCCCTCCGTGTATTTTAACTTTTTAAAAGGGGAAACAGAAGAAGGAGTCACGCGGGGAGTGCTCATCCTCCTCGAAGGCTCAGATTGGGGTGTCTAAATGTGTGTGGATTTAACCAGTATGAGAAATAAGGAGAGATAGATAGTATGTTTGAGGAAAGGAGCCTGGATAATTTGGCTCTGAGTGAAACGAAGCTCAAGGGTTAAGGGGAAGAGTGGTTTGGGAATGTCTTGGGAATAAAGTCAGGGGTTAGTGAGAGGACTAGAGCAAGGGAAGGAGTAGCACTACTCCTGAAACAGGAGCGGTGGGAGTATGTGATAGAGTGTAAGAAAGTAAACTCTAGATTGATATGGGTAAAACTGAAAGTGGATGGAGAGATGGATGGCCGATTATTGGTGCATATGCACCTGGGCATGAGAAAAAAGATCATGAGAGGCAAGTGTTTAAGGAGCAGCAGAGTGAATGTGTTCGTAGTTTTCATGCACGAGACCGGGTTATAGTGATGGGTGATTTGAATGCAAAGGTGAGCAATGTGGCAGTTGAGGGAATAATTGGTGTACATGGGATGTTCAGTGTTGTAAATGGAAATGGGTAAGAGCTTGTAGATTTATGTGCGGAAAAAGGACTGGTGATTGGGAATACCTGGTTTAAAAAGAGAGATATACATAAATATACGTATGTAAGTAGGAGAGATGGCCAGAGAGCGTTATTGGATTATGTGTTAATTGGTAGGCGCACGAAAGAGAGTCTTTTGGATGTTAATGTGCGGAGAGATGCAACTGGAGGGATGTCTTATCATTATCTTGTGGAGGGGAAGGTGAAGATTTCTAGAGGTTTTCAGAAAAGAAAAGAGAATGTTGGGGTGAAAAGAGTGGTGAGAGTAAGTGAGCTTGGGAAGGAGACTTGTGTGAGGAAGTACCAGGAGAGACTGAATAAAGAAAGGAAAAAGGTGAGAACAAAGGACGTAAGGGGAGTTGGGAGGAATGGGATGTATTTAGGGAAGCAGTGATGGCTTGCGCAAGAGATGCTTGTGGCATGAGAAGCGTGGGAGGTGGGCAGATTAGAGAGGGTAGTGAGTGGTGGGATAAAGAAGTAAGAGTATTAGTGAGATAAGAGAGAGGCATTTGGACGATTTTTGCAGGGAAAAAATGCAAATGAGTGGGAGATGTATAAAAGAAAGAGGCAGGAGGTCAAGAGAAAGGTGCAAGAGGTGAAAAAGAGGGCAATTGAGGGTTGGGGTGAGAGAGTATCATTAAATTTTAGGGAGAATATAAAGATGTTTTGGAAGGAGGTAAATAAAGTGGGTAAGACAAGGGAACAAATGGGAACTTCAGTGAAGGGGACTAATGGGGAGGTGATAACAAGTAGTGGTGATATGAGGAGATGGAGTGAGTATTTTGAAGATTTCTTGAATGTGTTTGATGATAGAGTGGCTTATATAGGGTGTTTTGGTCGAGGTGGTGTGCAAAGTGAGAGGGTTAGGGAAAATGATTTGGTAAACAGAGAGGAGGTGGTAAAAGCTTTGTGAAAGATGAAAGCCGGCAAGGCAGCAGGTTTGGATGGTATTGCAGTGGAATTTATCAAAAAAGGATGTGACTGTAACAGAGATGTGTGGTAATAAAAAGAGTGTGGTCGAGAGAGCAGAGGAGGGTGTATTGAAATGGTTTGGTCACATGGAGAGAATGAGTGAGGAAAGATTTACAAAAAGGATATATGTATCAGGGATAGAGGGAACGAGAAGTGGAAGACCAAATTGGAAGTGGAAGGATGGAGTGAAAAAGATTTTGAGCGATCGGGGCCTGAACATACAGAAGGGTGAAAAGCACGCAAGGAATAGAGTGAATTGGAAGGATGTGGTATACCGGGGTCGACGTGCTGTCAGTGGATTGAACCAGGGCATGTGAAGCGTCTGAGGTAAACTATGGAAAGTTTTGTGAGGCCTGGATGTGGAAAGGGATGTGTGGTTTCGGTGCATTACACATGACAGCTAGAGACTGAGTGTGGACGAACGTGGCCTTTGTTGTCTTTTCCTACCGCTACCTCGCGTGGGGAGGGGGGGATGCTATTGCATGTGTGGCGGGGAGGTGACGGAATGAATAAAGGCAGCAAGTATGAATTATGTGCATGTGTATATATGTATATGTATATGTATATGTGTATGTATAGTTATGTATACGTTAAAATGTATAGGTACGTATATATGCCTGTGTGGACGTGTATGTTGGGTGGGTTGGGCCACTCTTTCTTCTGTTTCCCTGCGGTACCTCGCTAACGCGAGAGACAGCAACAAAGTATTATAAATATAAATATATTATAAATATATATACACATGTACATATTCATACTTGCTTGTCTTCATCCATTCCTTGCGTTAACCCATCCCAAAGGAAATAGCTTCAACGAGGTAGCACCAGGAAAACAGACAAAAAAGACCACATTCGTTCATATTCAGTCTTTAGCTGTCATGTGCATGCACCAAAACCACAGCTCCCTATCCACATCCAGGTTCCACATACTTTTCCATGGTTTACCCCAGACGTTTCATATGCACTGGTTCAATCCACTGACAGCATGTCAACCCTGGTATACCACATCGTTTCAATTCACTCTATTCCTTGCGTGCTTTTCACCCTCCTGTATGTTCAGGCCCCGATTGACCAAAATCTTTTCCACTCCATACTTCCACCTCCAATTTGGTCTCCTGCTTCTCCTTTTTTCCTCCACCCGTGACAAATATATCCTTTTTGTAAATCTTTCCTTACTCATTCTCTTTACATGTCCAAATAATTTCAACACACCCTTTTCTGCTCTCTCAACCACACTCTTTTTATTTCCACACATCTCTATTACCCTTCCATTACTTACTCGATCAAACCACCCCACACCACATATTGTCTTCAGAAATTTCATTTCTAGCACATCCATCCTCCCCTGTACAACCCTATCTATGGCCCACATCTCGCAACGTTATAACATTGTTGGAACCACTATTTCTTCAAACATACCTATTTTTGCTCTCTGAGATAACGTTCTCTCCTTCCAAACATTTTTCAACGCTCCCAGAATCCTTGCGCCCAACCCCTACCCTGTGACTCACTTCTGCTTCCATGGTTCCATTCGCTGCTAAGTCCGCTCCCAGATATCTAAAAGACTTCACTTCTTCCAATTTTCCTCCATTTAAACTTACCTTTCAACTAACTTGTTCCTCAACCCTACTGAAACTAATAACCTTGCTCTTATTCATATTTCCTCTCAGCTTTCTGCTTTCACACTCTTTTCCAACCTCAGCCACCAGCTTCTGCTGTTTCTCATCGGCAAACGACTACTGACTCACTTCCCAGGCCCTCTCATCTCCAATGGACTTTATACTTGCCCTACTCTCCAAAACTCTTGTATTTACCTCCCTAACCACCCCATCCATAATTGCACAACCATGGGAACATCACACATCCCTGCTGTAAACTGCCATTCAATGGGAACCTATCACTTTCCTCTCTTCCTACTCGTACACATGCCTTACAACCTTAGTAAAAAAAAAATTCAATGCTTCCAGCAACTTACTCCCACATCATATGATCTTAAGACATTCCGCAAAGCATCTATATCAACCCTATTATATGCCTTCTCAAGATCCATAAATGCTACATACAGATCCATCTGTTTTTCTAAATATTTCTCACACATTCTTCAAAACAAACACCTGATCCACACGTCCTCTACCACTTCTGAAACCACACGGCTCTTCCCCAATCTGATGCTCTGTACATGGTTTCAATCTCTCAATCAATACCCTCCCATATGATTTCCCAGGAATACTCAACAAAATTATACCTCTGTAGTTTGAACACTCACCTTTATTTTCTTTCCCTTTGTACATACGTGTACTTATGTGTATCATTCTTTTTAAACCAGGTATTCCCAATCATCAGTCCTTGTTCAGCACAAATCTACAAGCTCTTCACCATTTCCATTTACAACACTGGACACCCCATATACTACAATTATTCCTTCAACTGCCACATTACTTACCTTTCCATTCAAATCACCCATCACCACAACCCGGTCTCGTGCATTAAAACTGCTAACGCACTCACTCAGCTGCTCCCAAAACACTTGCCTCTCATGATCTTTCTTCTCATGACCAGATGCGTAGGCACCAGTAATCACCTATCTCTCTCCATCCACTTTTAGTTTTACTCATATCAATCTAGTTTCCTTTCTTACACTCTATCATATACTCCAACAACTTCTGTTCATGAGTAGTGCCACACATTCCTTTGCTTTTGTCCTCTCACCAACCGCTGACTTTACTCCCAAGACACTCCCAAACCACTATTCCCCTTTAACCTTGAGCTTCGTTTCACTGAAAACCAAAACATTCAGGTTCCTTTACTCTAACAAACTACCTATCTTTCCTTTTTTTCTCATCTTGGTTACATCCACACACATTTAGACGCCTAAATCTGAGCCTTCGAGGAGGATGAGCACTCCCCGCGTGACACCTTCTTCTGTTCCCTCTTTTAGAAAGTTAAAATAGGAGGGGAGGGTTTCTAGACCCCTGCTCCCGTCCACTTTAGTTGCCTTCTACGACACGTGGTGAATGTACATACACAGACATATACATATATACCCATGTACGTAATTCATACTTGCTGCCTTTATTCATTCCCGTCGCCACACCGCCTAACATGAAATGACAACCCCTTCCCCCCGCATCCGCGTGAGGTAGCGCCAGAAAAAGACAACAAAGGCCACATTCGTTCACACTCAGTCTCTAGCTGTCATACAAAATGTATCGAAACTGCAGCTCCCTTTCCACATCCAGGCCCCACAGAACTTTCCATGGTTTACCCCAGACGCTTCCCATGCCCTGGTTCAATCCTTTGACAGCACGTCCACCCCGGTATACCATATCCTTCCAATTCATTATATTCCTTGCACGCCTTTCACACTCCAGCATGTTCAGGCCACAATCGGTCAAAATCCATCTTTCCACCTCCAATTTAGTCTCCCACTTCTCGTACCCTCCACCTCTGACACATATATCCTCTTTATCAATCTTTCCTCACTCATTCTCTCCATGTGTCCAAACCATTTCAAAACACCCTCTTCTGCTCTCTCAACCACACTCTTTTTATTACTACACATCTCTCTTACCTTTCATTACTTACTCGATCAAACTACCTCACACCACATATTTTCCTCAAACATCTCATTTCCAACACATCCACCCGCCTCCGCTAAACTCTATCTATAGCCCACGCCTCGCAACCATATAACAATGTTGGAATCACTATTCCTTCAAACATACCCAATTTTGCTTTCCGAGATAATGTTGCTGTTGTTCGCTGGTGATACAGCGCTGGTAGATGATTCGGGAGAGAAACTGCAGAAGCTGGTGACTGAGGTTGGTAAAGTGTGTAAAAGAAAGCTGAGAGTAAATGTGATAAGAGCAAGGTTATTAGGTACGGTAGGTTGGAGGGACAAGTCTATTGGGAGGTAAGTTCGAATGGAGAAAAACTGGAGGAAGTGAAATGTTTTAGATATCTGGGAGTGGATTTGGCAGCGGATGGAACCATGGAGGCGGAAGTGAGTCAGAGAGTGGGGGAGGGGTCGAAAGTTCTGGGAGCGTTGAAGAATGTGTGGAAGGCGAGAACATTATGTCGGAAAGCAAAAATGGGTATGTTTGAAGGAATACTGGTTCCACCAATTTTATATGGATGCGAGGCGTGGGCCATAGATAGGGTTGTGCGGAAGAGGGTGGATGTGTCGGAAATAAGATGTTTGAGGACAACATCAGGTGTGACGTGGTTTGATCGAATAAGTAATGAGAGGGTAAAAGAGATGCGTGGTAATAAAAAGAATGTGGTTGCGAGAGCAGAAGAGGGTGTATTGAAATGGTTTGGTCACATGGAGAGAATGAGCGAGTAAATATTGACAAAGAGAATATATGTGTCAGTGGTGGAGGGAACGAGGAGAAGAGGGAGACCAAATTGGAGTTAAAAGGATGGAATGAAAAAGATTTTGAGCGATCGGGACCTGTACATGCAGGAGGGTGAAAGGCGTGCAAGGAATAGAGTGAATTGGAATGATGTGGTATACCGGGGTCGACGTGCTGTCAATGGATTGAACCAGGGCATGTGAAGCGTCTGGAGTAAACCATAGAAAGTTATGTGGGGCCTGGATGTGGAAAGGGAGCAGTGGTGTCGGTGCATTATACATGACAGCTAAAGACTGAGTGTGAACGAATGTGGCCTTTGTTGTCTTTTCCTAGCGCTACTTCGCGCACATGCAGGGGGAGGGGGTTGTCATATCATGTGTGGCGGGGTGGCGACGGAAATGAATAAGGGCAGACAGTATGAATTACGTACATGTGTATATATGTATATGTCTGTGTGTGTATATATATGTATACGTTGAGATGTATAGGTATGTATATGTGCGTGTGGACGTGTATGTATATACATGTATGTGGGTGGGTTGGGCCATTCTTTCGTCTGTTTCCTTGCCCTACCTCGCTAATGCGGGAGACAGCGAAAAAGTATAATATATCTTTTTTTTTTTTTTTTGCCGCTGTCTCCCGCGTTTGCGAGGTAGCGCAAGGAAACAGACGAAAGAAATGGCCCAACCCACCCCCATACACATGTATATACATACGTCCACACACGCAAATATACATACCTACACAGCTTTCCATGGCTTACCCCAGACGCTTCACATGCCTTGATTCAATCCACTGACAGCACGTCAACCCCAGTATACCACATCGCTCCAATTCACTCTATTCCTTGCCCTCCTTTCACCCTCCTGCATGTTCAGGCCCCGATCACACAAAATCTTTTTCACTCCATCTTTCCACCTCTAATTTGGTCTCACTCTTCTCCTCGTTCCCTCCACCTCCGACACATATATTCTCTTGGTCAATCTTTCCTTACTCATTCTCTCCATGTGCCCGAACCATTTCAAAACACCCTCTTCTGCTCTCTCAACCACGCTCTTTTTATTTCCACACATCTCTCTTACCCTTACGTTACTTACTCGATCAAACCACCTCACACCACATATTGTCCTCAAACATCTCATTTCCAGCACATCCATCCTCCTGCGCACAACTCTATCCATAGTCCACGTCTCGCAACCATACAACATTGTTGGAACCACTATTCCTTCAAACATACCCATTTTTGCTCTCCGAGATAATGTTCTCGACTTCCACACATTCTTCAAGGCTCCCAGAATTTTCGCCCCCTCCCCCACCCTATGATCCACTTCCGCTTCCATGGTTCCATCCGCTGCCAGATCCACTCCCAGATATCTAAAACACTTCACTTCCTCCAGTTTTTCTCCACTCAAACTCACCTCCCAATTGACTTGACCCTCAACCCTACTGTACCTAATAACCTTGCTCTTATTCACATTTACTCTTAACTTTCTTCTTTCACACACTTTACCACACTTAGTCACCAGCTTCTGCAGTTTCTCACATGAATCAGCCACCAGCGCTGTATCATCAGCGAACAACAACTGACTCACTTCCCAAGCTCTCTCATCCCCGACAGACTTCATACTTGCCCCTCTCTCCAAAACTCTTGCATTCACCTCCCTAACAACCCCATCCATAAACAAATTAAACAACCATGGAGACATCACACACCCCTGCCACAAACCTACATTCACTGAGAACCAATCACTTTCCTCTCTTCCTACACGTACACATGCCTTACATCCTCGATAAAAACTTTTCACTGCTTCTAACAACTTGCCTCCCACACCATATATTCTTAATACCTTCCACAGAGCATCTCTATCAACTCTATCATATGCCTTCTCCAGATCCATAAATGCTACATACAAATCCATTTGCTTTTCTAAGTATTTCTCACATACATTCTTCAAAGCAAACACCTGATCCACACATCCTCTACCACTTCTGAAACCACACTGCTCTTCCCCAATCTGATGCTCTGTACATGCCTTCACCCTCTCAATCAATATCCTCCCGTATAATTTACCAGGAATACTCAACAAACTTATACCTCTGTAATTTGAGCACTCACTCTTATCCCCTTTGCCTTTGTACAATGGCACTATGCACGCATTCCGCCAATCCTCAGGCACCTCACCATGAGTCATACATACATTAAATAACCTTACCAACCAGTCAACAATACAGTCACCCCCTTTTCTAATAAATTCCAATGCAATACCATCCAAACTTGCTGCCTTGCCGGCTTTCATCTTCCGCAAAGCTTTTACTACCTCTTCTCTGTTTACCAAATCATCTTCCCTAACCCTCTCACTTTGCACACCACCTCGACCAAAACACCCTATATCTGCCACTCTATCATCAAACACATTCAACAAACCTTCAAAATACTCACTCCATCTCCTTCTCACATCACCACTACTTGTTATCACCTCCCCATTTGCGCCCTTCACTGAAGTTCCCATTTGCTCCCTTGTCTTACGCACTTTATTTACCTCCTTCCAGAACATCTTTTTATTCTCCCTAAAATTTAATGATACTCTCTCACCCCAACTCTCATTTCCCCTTTCTTTCACCTCTTGCACCTTTCTCTTGACCTCCTGTCTCTTTCTTTTATACATCTCCCACTCAATTGCATTTTTTCCCTGCAAAAATCGTCCAAATGCCTCTCTCTTCTCTTTCACTAATACTCTTACTTCTTCATCCCACCACTCACTACCCTTTCTAATCAACCCACCTCCCACTCTTCTCATGCCACAAGCATCTTTTGCGCAATCCATCACTGATTCCCTAAATACATCCCATTCCTCCCCCACTCCCCTTACTTCCATTGTTCTCACCTTTTTCCATTCTGTACTCAGTCTCTCCTGGTACTTCCTCACACAAGTCTCCTTCCCAAGCTCACTTACTCTCACCACCCTCTTCACCCCAACATTCACTCTTCTTTTCTGAAAACCCATACAAATCTTCACCTTAGCCTCCACAAGATAATGATCAGACATCCCTCCAGTTGCACCTCTCAGCACATTAACATCCAAAAGTCTCTCTTTCGCGCGCCTGTCAATTAACACGTAATCCAATAACGCTCTCTGGCCATCTCACCTACTTACATAAGTATACTTATGGATATCTCGCTTTTTAAACCAGGTATTCCCAATCATCAGCCCTTTTTCAGCACATAAATCTACAAGCTCTTCACCATTTCCATTTACAACACTGAACACCCCATGTATACCAATTATTCCCTCAACTGCCACATTACTCACCTTTGCATTCAAATCACCCATCACTATAACCCAGTCTCGTGCATCAAAACCACTAACACACTCATTCAGCTGCTCCCAAAACACTTGCCCCTCATGATCTTTCTTCTCATGCCCAGGTGCATATGCACCAATAATCACCCATCTCTCTCCATCAACTTTCAGTTTTACCCATATTAATCGAGAATTTACTTTCTTACATTCTATCACATACTCCCACAACTCCTGTTTCAGGAGTATTGCTACTCCTTCCCTTGCTCTTGTCTTCTCACTAACCCCTGACTTTACTCCCAAGACATTCCCAAACCACTCTTCCCCTTTACCCTTGAGCTTCGTTTCACTCAGAGCCAAAACATCCAGGTTCCTTTCCTCAAACATACTACCTATCTCTCCTTTTTTCACATCTTGGTTACATCCACACACATTTAGGCACCCCAATCTGAGCCTTCGAGGAGGATGAGCATTCCCCGCGTGACTCCTTCTTCTGTTTCCCATTTTAGAAATATATATGTATGTATATGTATGTATGTATGTATATATATATATATATATATATATATATATATATATATATATATATATATATATATATATATATATATACATATATATATATATATATATATATATATATATATATATATATATATATATATATATATATATATATATATATATATATATATGTATGTATATATATATATATATATATATATATATATATATATATATATATATATATATATATATATATATATACATATAATAACCTTGCCAACCAGTCAACAATACAGTCACCCCCTTTTTTAATAAATTCCACTGCAATAACATCCAAACCCGCTGTCTTGCCAGCTTTCATCTTCTGGAAACCTTTTACTACCTCTTCTCTGTTTACCTAATCATTCTCTCTAACCCTCTCACTTTGCACACCACCTCGACCAAAACACTCTATGTCTACCACTCTATCATCAAACACATTCAACAAACCTTCAAAGTACTCACTACATCTCCTCAAATCACCACTACTTGTTATCACCTCCCCATTTGCCCCCTTCACTGATGTTCCCATTTGTTCCCTTGTCTTACGCACTTTATTTACCTCCTTCCTAAACATCTTTTTATTCTCCCTAAAATCTAATGATACTCTCTCACCCCAACTCTCATTTGCCCTCTTTTTCACCTCTTCCACCTTTCTCTTGACCTCCTGCTTCTTTCTTTTATACATCTCCCACTCATTTGCATTATTTCCCTGCAAAAATTGTCCAAATGCCTCTCTCTTCTCTTTCACTAATAATCTTACTTCCTCATACCACCACTCACTACCCTTTCTAATCTGCCCACCACGCTTCTCATGCCACAAGCATCTTTTGCGCAAGCCATCACCTCTTCTCTAAATACATCCCATTCCTCCCCCACTCCCCTTACATCCTTTGTTTTCACTTTTTTCCATTCTGTACTCCGTCTCTCCTGGTACTTCCTCACACAAGTCTCCTTCCCAAGCTCACTTACTCTCACCACTCTCTTCACCCCAACATACTCTCTTCTTTTCTGAGAACCTCTACAAATTTTCACCTTCGCCTCCACAAGATAATGATCAGACATCCCTCCAGTTGCACCTCTCATCACATTAACATCTTAAAGCCTCTCTTTCGCGCGCCTATCAACTAACACGTAATCCAATGACGCTCTCTGGCCATCTCTCCTACTTACATACGTATACTTATGTATATCTCGCTTTTTAAACCAGGTATTGCCAATCACCAGTCCTTTTTAATCACATAAATCTACAAGCTCTTCCCCATTTCCATTTACAACACTGAACACCCCATGTATACCAATTATTCCCTCAACTGCCACATTACTAACCTTTGCATTCAAATCACCCATCACTTTTACCCGGTCTCGTGCATCAAAACCACTAACACACTCATTCAGCTGCTCCCAAAACACTTGCCTCTCATGATCTTTCTTCTCATGCCCAGGTGCATATGCACCAATAATCACCCATCTCTCTCCATCAACTTTCAGTTTTACCCATATTAATCGAGAATTTACTTTCTTACATTCTATCACATACTCCCACAACTCCTGTTTCAGGAGTATTGCTACTTCCTTCCCTTGCTCTTGTCTTCTCACTAACCCCTGACTTTACTCCCAAGACATTCCCAAACCACTCTTCCCCTTTACCCTTGAGCTTCGTTTCACTCAGAGCCAAAACATCCAGGTTCCTTTCCTCAAACATACTACCTATCTCTCCTTTTTTCACATCTTGGTTACATCCACACACATTTAGGCACCCCAATCTGAGCCTTCGAGGAGGATGAGCATTCCCCGCGTGACTCCTTTCTTCTGTTTCCCATTTTAGAAATATATATGTATGTTATGTATGTATGTATGTATTATATATATATATATATATATATATATATATATATATATATATATATATATATATATATATATATACATATATATATATATATATATATATATATATATATATATATATATATATATATATATATATATATATATATATATATATATATATGTATATATATATATATATATATATATATATATATATATATATATATATATATATATATATATATATATACATATAATAACCTTGCCAACCAGTCAACAATACAGTCACCCCCTTTTTTAATAAATTCCACTGCAATAACATCCAAACCCGCTGTTTTGCCAGCTTTCATCTTCCGCAAACCTTTTACTACCTCTTCTTTGTTTACCTAATCATTCTCTCTAACCCTCTCACTTTGCACACCACCTCGGCCAAAACACTCTATGTCGACCACTCTATCATCAAACACATTCAACAAACCTTCAAAGTACTCACTACATCTCCTCACATCACCACTACTTGTTATCACCTCCCCATTTGCCCCCTTCACTGATGTTCCCATTTGTTTCCTTGTCTTACGCACTTTATTTACCTCCTTCCTAAACATCTTTTTATTCTCCCTAAAATCTAATGATACTCTCTCACCCCAACTCTCATTTGCCCTCTTTTTCACCTCTTGCACCTTTCTCTTGACATCCTGCTTCTTTCTTTTATACATCTCCCACTCATTTGCATTATTTCCCTGCAAAAATTGTCCAAATGCCTCTCTCTTCTCTTTCACTAATAATCTTGCTTCCTCATACCACCACTCACTACCCTTTCTAATCTGCCCACCTCCACGCTTCTCATGCCACAAGCATCTTTTGCGCAAGCCATCACCGCTTCTCTAAATACATCCCATTCCTCCCTCACTCCCCTTACATCCTTTGTTCTCACCTCTTTCCATTCTGTACTCCGTCTCTACTGGTACTTCCTCACAAAAGTCTCCTTCCCAAGCTCACTTACTCTCACCACTCTCTTCACCCCAACATACTCTCTTCTTTTCTGAGAACCTCTACAAATTTTCACCTTCGCCTCCACAAGAAAATGATCAGACATCCCTCCAATTGCACCTCTCAGCACATTAACATCCAAAAGTCTCTCTTTTGCGTGCCTATCAACTAACACGTAATCCAATGACGCTCTCTGGCCATCTCTCCTACTTACATACGTATACTTATGTATATCTCGCTTTTTAAACCAGGTATTCCCAATCACCAGTCCTTTTTAATCACATAAATCTACAAGCTCTTCCCCATTTCCATTTACAACACTGAACACCCCATGTATACCAATTATTCCCTCAACTGCCATATTACTAACCTTTGCATTCAAATCACCCATCACTTTTACCCGGTCTCGTGCATCAAAACCACTAACACACTCATTCAGCTGCTCCCAAAACACTTGCCTCTCATGATCTTTCTTCTCATGCCCAGGTGCATGTACACCAATAATCACCCATCTCTCCATCCACTTTCAGTTTTACCCATATCAATCTAGAGTTTACTTTCTTACACTCTATCACACATTCCCACCACTCCTGTTTCAGGGGTAGTGCTACTCCTTCCCTTGCTCTTGTCCTCTCACTAACCCCTGACTTTACTCCCAAGATATTCCCAAACCACTCTTCCCCTTTACCCTTGAGCTTCGTTTCACTCAGAGCCAAAACATCCAGGTTCCTTTCCTCAAACATACTACCTATCTCTCCTTTTTTCTCATCTTGGTTACATCCACACACATTTAGACACCCCAATCCGGGCCTTCGAGGAGGATGAGCACTCCCCGCGTGACTCCTTCTGTTTCCCCTTTTAGAAAGTTAAAATACAAGGAGTGGAGGGTTTCTAGCCCCCCGCTCCCGTCCCCTTTAGTCGCCTTTTGCGACGTGTGAGGAATGCGTGGGAAGTATTCTTTCTCCCCTATCCCCAGGGATAATATATATACATACATATATATATATATATATATATATATATATATATATATATATATATATATATATATATATATATATATATATATATATATTCCTATGAGTCCACGGGGAAAATGAAACACGATAAATTCCCAAGTGCACTCTGGGGTAATAATCACATCATCAGGGGAGACACAAGAAAGAAATATAACAGTCAGCTGATATACATCAAAGAGACGAAATAAAGAGTGTGGTTGAGAGAGTAAAAGAGGGTGTGTTGAAATGATTTGATTATATGGAAAGAATGAGTGAGGACAGGTTGACAAAGAGGATATATGTGTCAGAGGTGGAGGGAACGAGAAGTGGGAGACCAAATTGGAGGCGGAAGGATGGAGTGAAAAATATTTTGAGCGATCGGGGCCTGACATGCAGGAGGGTGAAAGGCGTGCAAGGAGTAAAGTGAACTGGAATGATTTGGTATACCCGTGATGGATGTGCTTTCAGTGGACTGAAGCAGGGTACGCAAAACGTCTGGAAAGGTTTGTGGGGCCTGGATGTGGATTGGTAGCCATGGTTTCGGTACATTACACATGACGGCTAGAGACTGAATGTGAAGGAATGCGGCCTTTGTTGTCTGTTTTCCTGAAGCAGGGGGTAGCGATGTTGTTTTCTGTCGGGCGGGGCAGCGCCATGAATGGATGAAGGCAAGCAAATATGAAAATGTACAAGTGTATTTATGTATATGCCTGTGTATGTGTGTATGTATGTATATGTATGTGTGTATAAATACTGATATGTATATGTACATGTACGTACATGTACATGCATTGGCATATATATATATATACATATGTGTATATGAGTGGGATGGCCATTCTTTCTCTGTTTCCTGGTGCTTCCTCGCTTATGTAGGAAATTGTGATCAATTATAAAGAAAAATACTACTAATAAAAAAAAAATCTCCTGCTATACTTAAGAGACTTATTCCCTTAAAATTCCTACATACATCCTTGGCATCTTTTCCTTTGAATAAAGGAATGATAAGTAGCTTTAACCCAATCCTCAGGCACAACCTTCTCTTTCCATGCTAAATTGCATATAAGATGCATTATCCCTGGGGATAGGGGAGAAAGAATACTTCCCACGCATTCCTCACATGTCGTAGAAGGCGACTAAAGGGGACGGGAGCGGGGGGCTGGAAACCCTCCCCTCCTTGTATTTTAACTTTAAAAAAAGGGAAACAGAAGGAGTCACGCGGGGAGTGCCCATCCTCCTCGAAGACTCAGACTGGGGTGTCTAAATGTGTGTGGATGTAACCAAGATGAGAAAAAAAGGAGAGACGGGTAGTATGTTTGATGAAAGGAACCTGGATGTTTTGGCTCTGAGTGAAACGAAGCTCAAGAATAATGGGGAAAAGTGGTTTGGGAATGTCTTGGGAGTAAAGTCATGGGTTGGTGAGAGCACAAGAGCAAAGGAAGGAGTAACACTACTCCTGAAGCAGGAGTTAAAGGAATATGTCATAGAGTGTAACAAAGTAAACTCTAGATTGATATGGGTAAAATTGATAGTGGATGGAGAGAGATGGGTGATTATTGGTGCCTATGCACCTGGTCATGGGAAGGTCATGAGAGACAAGTGTTTTGGGAGCAGCTGAGTGATTCTGTTAGCAGCTTTGATGCTTGAGACCGGGTTATAGTAATGGGTGATTTTAATGCAAAGGTGAGTAATGTGGCAGTTGAGGGTATAATTAGTGTACATGAGGTGGTCAGTGTTGTAAATGGAAATGGTAAAAAGCTTGTAGATTTGTGTGCTGAAAAAGGACTGGTGATTGGGAATACCTGGTTTAAAAAGAGAGATATACATAAGTATATGTATGTAAGTAGGAGAGATGGCCAGAGAGCGTTATTGGATAATGTGTTATCTGATTGGCGCACGAAAGAGAGACTTTTGGATGTTAATGTGATGAGAGGGGCAACTGTAGGGATGTCTGATCATTATCTTGTGGAGGCGAAGGTAAAGATATGTAGAGGTTTTCAAAAAAGAAGAGAGTGGTGGGGCGATGAGAGTGGTGACAGTAAGTGAGCTTGGAAAGGAGACTTGTGTGAAGAAGTACCAGGAGAGACTGAGTGCAGAATGGAAAAAGGTGAGAGCAAATGACGTAAGGGGAGTGGGGAAGGAATGGGATGTATTTAAGGAAGCAGTGATGGTTAGCGCAAAACATGCCTGTGGCATGAGAAAGGTTGAAGGTGGGCAGATTAGAAAGGGTAGTGAGTAGCGGGATGAAGAAGTAAGATTGTTAGTGAAAGAAAAGGGAGAGGCATTTGGACGATTTTTGCAAGGAAATGAGATGTAGAAAGAAGCAAGAGGCCAAGTGAAAGGTGCAAGAGGTGAAAAAGAGGGCAAATGAGAGTTGGGGTGATAGAGTATCATTAAATTTTAGGGAGAATACAGAGATGTTTAGGAAGGAGGTAAAAAAAGTGCGTAAGACAAGAGAACAAATGGAAACATCGGTGAAGGGGGCAAAACTGGGAGGTAGTAACATGTAGTGATGAGGTGAGAGGGAGATGGAGTGAGTATTTTGAAGGTTTGTTGAATGTGTTTGATGTTAGAATGGCAGATACAGAGTGTTTTGGTCGAGGTGGTGTGTAAAGTGAGAGGGTCAGGGAGAACGACTTGGTAAAAGGAGAAGAGGTAGTGAAGGCTTTGTGGAAGATGAAAGCTGGCAAGACGGCATGTTTGGATGGTATTGCTGTGGAATTTTCAAAGAAGTGGATGACTGTGTTGTTGACTGGTTGGTGAGGATATTCATTGTATGTATGAATCAAGGTGAAGTGCCTGAGGATTGGCGGAATGCATGCATAGTGCCACTGCACAAAGGCAAAAGTGATAAAGGCGAGTATTCAAAATACAGATGTATAAGTTTGTTGAGTATTCCTGGGAAATTAAATGGGAGGGTATTCATTGAGAGGGTGAAGGCATGTACACAGCATCAGATTGGGGAAGAGCAGTGTGGTTTCAGAAGAGATAAAGGATGTGTCGATCAGGTGTTTGCTTTGAAGAATTAATATGAGAAATACTAATAAAAAAAAAAAAAAAAGAAGGATTTGCATGTAGCATTTATGGACCTGGAAAGAGCATATGATAGAGTTCATAGAGATGCTTGTGGAAGGTATTAAGATTATATTGTGTGAGAGGTAAGTTGCTAGAAGCAGCGAAAAGTTTTTATCGAGGATGTAAGGCATGTGAATGAGTAGGAAGAGACGAAAGTGATTGGTTACCAGTAAATGTCGGTTTGCAGCAGGGTTGCGTGAAGTCTCCATAGTTGTTCAATTTGTTTATGGATGGGGTTGTTAAGGAGGCGAATGCAAGAGTTTTGGAGAGAGGGGCAAGTATGCAGTTTGTTGTGGATGAGAGGGCTTGGGAAGTGAGTCAGTTTTTGTTCGTTGATGATACAGCACTGGTGGCTGATTCGGGTGAGAAACTGCAAAAGCTGGTGGCTGAATTTGGTAAAGTGTGTGAAAGAAAAAAGCTGAGAGTAAATGTGTATAACAGCAAGGTTATCAGGCTCAGAAGGGTTGTGGGACAAGTAAATTGTTTTAAATTCTTTCTTAAATTCTTTCTCCCCTATCCCTGGGGATAGGGGAGAAAGAATACTTCCCACGCATTCCTCACGCGTCGCAAAAGGTGACTAAAGGGGACGGGAGCGGAGGGGGGGGGGGCTAGAAACCCTCCCCTCCTTGTATTTTAACTTTCTAAAAGGGGAAACAGAAGGAGTCACGCGGGAGTGCTCATCCTCCTCGAAGGCTCAGATTGGGGTGCCTAAATGTGTGTGGATGTAACCAAGATGAGAAAAAAGGAGAGATACGTAGTATGTTTGAGGGACGAAACCTGGATGTTTTGGCTCTGAGTGAAACGAAGCTCAGGGGTAAAGGGGAGGAGTGGTTTGGGAATGTCTTGGGAGTAAAGTCAGGGGTTAGTGAGAGGACAAGAGAAAGGGAAGGAGTAGTACTACTCCTGAATCAGGAGTGGTGGGAGTATGTGATAGCGTGTAAGAAAGTAAACTCTAGATTGATATGGGTAAAACTGAAAGATGATGGAGAGAGATGGGTGATTATTGGTGCATATGCACCTGGGCATGAGAAGAAAGATCATGAGAGGCAAGTGTTTTGGGAGCAGCTGAATGAGTGTGCTAGTGGTTTTGATGCACGAGACCGGGTTATAGTGATGGGTGATTTGAAAGCAAAGGTGAGTAATGTGGCAGTTGAGGGAATAATTGGTATACATGGGGTGTTCAGTGTTGTAAATGGAAATGGTCAAGAGCTTGTAGATTTATGTGCTGAAAAAGGACTGGTGACTGGGAATACCTGGTTTAAAAAGAGAGATATACATAAGTATACGTATGTAAGTAGGAGTTATGGCCAGAGAGTGTTATTGGATTACGTGTTAATTGATAGGCGCGCGAAAGAGAGACTTTTGGATGTTAATGTGATGAGAGGTGGAACTGGAGGGATGTCTGATCATTATCTTGTGGAGGCGAAGGTGAAGATTTCTAGAGGTTTTCAGAAAAGAAGAGAGAATGTTGGGGTGAAGAGAGTGGTGAGAGTAAGTGAGCTTGGGAAGGAGACTTGTGTGAGGAAGTACCAGGAGAGACTGAGTACAGAATGGAAAAAGGTGAGAAAAAAGGAGGTAAGGGGAGGTGGGGGGGGGGAATGGGATGTATTTAGAGAAGCAGTGATGGCTTGCGCAAAAGATGCTTGTGGCATGAGAAGCGTGGGAGGTGGGCAGATTAGAAAGGGTGAGTGGTGGGATGAAGAAGTAAGATTATTAGTGAATGAGAAGAGAGAGGCATTTGGACGATTTTTGCAGGGAAATAATGCAAATGAGTGGGAGATGTATAAAAGAAAGAGACAGGAGATCAAGAGAAAGGTGCAAGAGGTGAAAAAGAGGGAAAATGAGAGTTGGGGTGAGAGAGTATCATTAAATTTTAGAGAGAATAAAAAGATGTTTTGGAAGGAGGTAAATAAAGCACGTAAGACAAGGGAACAAATGGGATCTTCAGTGAAGGGGGCTAATGGGGAGGTGATAACAAGTAATGTTGATGTGAGAAGTAGATGGATGGAGTATTTTGAAGGTTTGTTGAATGTGTTTGATGATAGAGTGGCAGATATAGGGTGTTTTGGTCGAGGTGCTGTGCAAAGTGAGAGGGTTGGGGAAAATGATTTGGTAAACAGAGAAGAGGTAGTAAAAGCTTTGCGGAAGATGAAAGCCGGCAAGGCAGCGGGTTTGGATGGTATTGCAGTGGAATTTATTAAAAAAGGGGTGACTGTATTGTTTACTGGTTGGGAAGGTTATTTAATGTATGTATGATTCATGGTGAGGTGCCTGAGGATTGGCGGAATGCTTGCATAGTGCCATTGTACAAAGGCAAAGGGGATAAGAGTGAGTACTCAAATTACAGACGTATAAGTTTGTTGAGTATTCCTGGGAAATTATATGGGAGGGTACTAATTGAGAGGGTGAAGGCATGTACAGAGCATCAGATTGGGGAACAGCAGTGTGGTTTCAGAAGAGGTAGAGAATGTGTGGATCAGGTGTTTGCTTTGAAGAATGTATGTGAGAAATACTTAGAAAAGCAAATGGATTTGTATTTAGCATTTATGGATCTGGAGAAAGCATATGATAGAGTTGATAGAAATGCTCTGTGGAAGGTATTAAGAATATATGGTGTGGGAGGCAAGTTGTTAGAAGCAGTGAAAAGTTTTTATCGAGGATGTAAGGCATGTGTACGTGTAGGAAGAGAGGAAAGTGATTGGTTCTCAGTGAATGTAGGTTTGCGACAGGGGTGTGTGATGTCTCCATGGTTGTTTGATTTGTTTGTGGATGGGGTTGTTAGGGAGGTGAATGCAAGAGTTTTGGAAAGAGGGGGAAGTATGCAGTCTGTTGTGGATGAGAGAGCTTGGGAAGTGAGTTAGTTGTTGTTCGCTGATGATACAGCGCTGGTGGCTGATTCATGTGAGAAACTGAAGAAGCTGGTGACTGAGTTTGGTAAAGTGTGTGAAAGAAGAAAGTTGACAGTAAATGTGAATAAGAGCAAGGTTATTAGGTACAGTAGGGTTGAGGGTCAAGTCAATTGGGAGGTAAGTTTGAATGGAGAAAAACTGGAGAAAGTAAAGTGTTTTAGATATCTGGGAGTGGATTTGGCAGCGGATGGAACCATGGAAGTGGAAGTGAATCATAGGGTGGGGGAGGGGGCGAAAATTCTGGGAGCCTTGAAGAATGTGTGGAAGGAGAGAACATTATCTCAGAGAGCAAAAATGGGTATGTTTGAAGGAATAGTGGTTCCAACAATGTTGTATGGTTGTGAGGCGTGGGCTATGGATAGAGTTGAGTGCAGGAGAGTGGAAGTGCTAGAAATGAGATGTCTGAGGACAATATGTGGTGTGAGGTGGTTTGATCGAGTAAGTAATAATAGGGTAAGAGAGATGTGTGGTAATAAAAAGAGTGCAGTTGAGAGAGCAGAAGAGGGTGTTTTGAAATGGTTTGATTACATGGAGAGAATGAGTGAGGAAAGATTGACCAAGAGGATATATGTGTCAGAGGTGGAGGGAACGAGGAGAAGTGGGAGACCTAATTGGAGGTGGAAAGATGGAGTGAAAAAGATTTTGAGTGATCAGGGCCTTAACATGCAGGAGGGTGAAAGGCATGCAAGGAATAGAGTGAATTGGAACGATGTGGTATACCAGGGTCGACGTGCTGTCGATAGATTGAACCAGGGCATATGAAGCGTCTGGGGTAAACCATGGAAATTTCTGTTGGGCCTGGATGTGGAAAGGGAGCTGTGGTTTTGGTGCATTATTACATGACAGCTAGACTGAGTGTGAACGAATGGGGCCTTTGTTGTCTTCCTAGCGCTACCTCGTGCACATGAGGGGGAGGGGGTTGTAATTACATGTGTGGTGGGGTGGCGATGGGAATGAATAAAGGCAGACAGTACGAATTAAGTACATGTGTATATATGTATATGTCTGTGTGTGTATATATATGTATACGTTGAGATGTATAGGTATATATATTTGCGTGTGTGGATGTGTATGTCTATACACGTGTATATACATACACATGTATATACAAAGCAAAATATTTTTTTTCTTTTTTTCTTTTTTGCTTTGTCGCTGTCTCCCGCGTTTGCGAGGTAGCGCAAGGAAACAGACGAAAGAAATGGCCCAACCCACCCCCATAAACATGTATATACATACGTCCACACACGCAAATATACATACCTACACAGCTTTCCATGGTTTACCCCAGACGCTTCACATGCCCTAATTCAATCCACTGACAGCACGTCAACCCCGGTATACCACATCGATCCAATTCACTCTATTCCTTGCCCTCCTTTCACCCTCCTGCATGTTCAGGCCCCGATCACACAAAATCTTTTTCACTCCATCTTTCCACCTCCAATTTGGTCTCCCACTTCTCGTTCCCTCCACCTCCGACACATATATCCTCTTGGTCAATCTTTCCTCACCCATTCTCTCCATGTGCCCAAACCATTTCAAAACACCCTCTTCTGCTCTCTCAACCACGCTCTTTTTATTTCCACACATCTCTCTTACCCTTACGTTACTTACTCGATGAAACCACCTCACACCACACATTGTCCTCAAACATCTCATTTCCAGCACATCCACTCTCCTGCGCACCACTCTATCCATAGCCCACGCTTCGCAACCATACAACATTGTTGGCACCACTATTCCTTCAAAAATACCCATTTTTGCTTTCCGAGATAATGTTCTCTACTTCCACACATTCTTCAAGGCTCCCAGGATTTTCGCCCCCTCCCCCACCCTATGATCCACTTCCGCTTCCATGGTTACATCCGCTGCCAGATCCACTCCCAGATATCTAAAACACTTTACTTCCTCCAGTTTTTCTCCATTCAAACTTACCTCCCAATTGACTTGACCCTCAACCCTACTGTACCTAATAACCTTGCTCTTATTCACATTTACTCTTAAATTTCTTCTTTCACACACTTTACCAAACTCAGTCACCAGCTTCTGCAGTTTCTCACATGAATCAGCCACCAGCGCTGTATCATCAGCGAACAACAACTGACTCACTTCTCAAGCTCTCTCATTCACAACAGACTTCATACTTGCCCCTCTTTCCAAAACTCTTGCATTCACCTCCCTAACAACCCCATCCATAAACAAATCAAACAACCATGGAGACATCACACACCCCTGCCGCAAACCTACATTCACTGAGAACCAATCACTTTCCTCTCTTCCTACACGTACACATGCCTTACATCCTCGATAAAAACTTTTCACTGCTTCTAACAACTTGCCTCCCATACCATATATTCTTAATACCTTCCACAGAGCATCTCTATCCACTCTATCATATGCCTTCTCCAGATCCATAAATGCTACATACAAATCCATTTGCTTTTCTAAGTATTTCTCACATACATTCTTCAAAGCAAACACCTGATCCACACATCCTCTACCACTTCTGAAACCACACTGTTCTTCCCCAATCTGATGCTCTGTACATGCCTTCACCCTCTCAATCAATACCCTCCCATATAATTTACCAGGAATACTCAACAAACTTATACCTCTGTAATTTGAGCACTCACTCTTATCCCCTTTGCCTTTGTACAATGGCACTATGCACGCATTCCGCCAATCCTCAGGCAACTCACCATGAGTCATACATACATTAAATAACAAGCATAGGAAATTATATATCACTGATACGATGTTCATTTACTCAGACATACCACAAAAGCTGCATTTCAAAGACTTCTCTCATTGAGCTGTCCCAAGACAATCACATTGAATGGTCTAATAGTAATCCACCATCATATGGGTATTCCAGTGTCCCTGGTATCTTTCTCCTATGGTTCTTAAATCTTGGTAGAATCATTCACCCTGTTCCTCACTTAGGTCACCAAGGTTGTCTGGGAAATGATTCAAGTGGCTGTGGAGGTAATGCACTTTGATACTCGATTTACAGCCAAGTTGACAGAAACAAGAGAGCATGTTCTCTACTAGTTCAGAATTGTTATCTGCTTTATGGTTCCCAAGAAAATTCCTTACAACTAGATGAACAAAGACCATGCATCTGCCTCAGCACTGTTCACTGAATCTTGGGAATGTGGGTCTTTCATGAGTTCCCTGATTTGCAGCTCACTGAAAATACCTGCCTTCAGCTTCTCCATGCTTAGCGCTGGAAATTTTCTGCATATTTAGTCAAAGGAGTCCCCTTCTTTGCTCAAAGCCTTCACAAACTGTTTCATTAAACCTAGTTTGATGTGCAGTGGTGGTAAAATGATCATATCTCTGTCAACCAAGGGTTTTGCAATTACATTCTTTTCTCCAACCACTATGTTTTCTCTCTGTGGCCATTGTTTTCTGCATATGTAGTCAAAGCAGTCCCCTTCTTTGTTCAAAGCCTTCACAAGCTGTTTCATTAAACCTAGTTTGATGTGCAGTGGTTGTAAAATTATCTTTTCTCTATCAACCAAGGGTTCAGTGATTACATTCTTTTCTCCAACCACCATTTTTCTCTCAGATGCCATTATTTTCTCACCCAGTGCTCATCCTTATCTCTACTATCCCAGAAACAGATAAAGCAGGGATACTTGGTGTATCCACTCTGCTGACCCACGAGAAAAGTCACCATCTTAAGATCCACACAGATTAGCCTTTGGTGATCATGGTATGATATCTTTTTTAAGACCAAGGTAATTGTTTCCTGATGTTCAGTCATCTTAGTTGGGTGACCAATTGGGTTGATCCATATTTGTTATTTGTTGCCACTTTGTAGAAGCACACATTTTAATCTCCATTTAGAACTATCTATGCTCATGAGAGATACATTTATTGATAAGTGCATTATCTCAAAACCTAGAGCTGCTAAAAGGAAATGAAGGTCATATTCTTATTCAGTGGCATGAACATGCCTATAATCAAGTCTAAAATCTGAGACAACAAAAAATATTTTTGATTTTGTTCCCATGTGAATTGAAGTCTGTAGGTAGTTGAGTGTGGTGGCAGAAGGTCATCTAAGTTCAGCTTTTAGACTGGCAATATGAAGGAGTCTTCTTTCCTTCTGTTAATAGCTGTCAACATACTTATGGTTGCAAATGGTGACCTCTATATTTGACTGTAGAGAAAACTTTCAATCTAAAAGTTGTTAAGACTTCACCTGGGGCTTGGAACATTAATATCATCAGCTCTTCCTGTCTAGAATTTTAAAAAATTTTCTTGAAATTCAAAACATATTTCTTTGTGTATTTTTCAACTTTAAAATGAGGATGCTTAACTGTACATTGCAGATGTCCCTGTGACTGGTGTTTCAATCTAATTCATTTCTCTAAGAATTATTTTTCTTTCAGTTATCCAGAAAGCAAAATCATTAAATCTATTGACAATCAAGCCATACCTTCTTCATGTCTAAGTTATCCTTTCCATCCCTCAAAATTCATGTTTCTCAACTCATTTAAAAAAATACAGTTTTAAAGATATTCACACAATTAAGAAGAAAAATCACTTCAGAAGTATTTTCATTCACTCCTTTCACTGTAATAATGCAAAGAAGCTCTGTAGATATTTTGGTACAATTTGATTAAAAGTGTAAGAATAATGTCTGAATTTCAAGTTGCATATATTTTACTGTTATTTTACCTAAACCAAATTACTGATTACTGATTATCATCATGTCTGATTTTGTGCAACTTCTATCTCAATTATCAATGTCATTCACTGAAAATATTTTCATTACAGCAAAGGTACAAAATCTTGTAAAACTACCTGTTGTATCAGTCAGACCTAGTCCTGTCAAACTCATGCAGTCACTAGTAACGCCACCTCCACTGTTGCTGGAGAACCTCTTCTGGTCTTATCTTGCTCAACTTCTGATGCTGAGAGTCAGTGTCAATAAAATCACTCTCCACACAATTTGAAGACAGATCATCATCATCAAATAATTCAGGATCATTTCTCTAGTCCTCTAGATATGGCTAAAATCCACTCAATTTTCTTCCTAGAAAACTCACATAAATGTGCTTTTATTGGCATGGCTGGAGGATGACTGACTGTGGGGATTAATTATGGCACATCACCAACTCAGTCACCTTCCAGGTTCAGTGTGCAGCATTGAGACAGGAAACTTGAAGCATCATTCAGCTTGCATAAATATCCATCTAGAGGTCATCAAAAAGTTAAACTCTTGGTGACACAGAAAGCTGCCTATGATTAAAGAAAAAACTATATTTCTACATTTGTATTAATAAGTGAATGGTATAGTACTGAAGTTAACACATAAAGCCCATAGCACAGGTGAGTAAGGAAGGGGTTGAGGAACAGTAAGAGGGGTTTAACCTCTACCAAAATTCAGTAATAACTCTCAACACTATTCTTGAAAGAAGTACACATAAGGTTATGTAGAAAAAAGTAAGCTAACAACTTTTTTGGCCAAGAGACAGCCTGAAAATTAATGCGTAATTCCTCTGGCAGACACAGTGGGGGATTGGGAGTGCTTGTTTGAAAGTGGGGATGTACATGGTGGTGTGGGTGAAGCCTTGTGACCTAGGTTCATTAAATGGGTCATGAATATTCATGGTTACTATCTACACTTTTTTCATTCATATTTGCCATTTCCTGCATTGGCAAGGTAGAGCCAAGAAAAGTGGAAGAAATAGCCTCATTCATTTGCATCCACTCCCTAGCTGTCATGTGTAATGCACCAAAACAAGATACCCCTGTCCACGGACCTTTCCGTGGTTTCCCCCAACTGGTTCAGCCCATCGACAGTATGTCATCACCCATAACCACATCACTCTATCCCTTTGAAGTAT
Organism: Panulirus ornatus; assembly: GCF_036320965.1. Lineage (NCBI taxonomy): Eukaryota > Metazoa > Arthropoda > Malacostraca > Decapoda > Palinuridae > Panulirus > Panulirus ornatus. The sequence goes on along the minus strand of NC_092271.1, from coordinate 4,933,572 downwards.
CTTTCACACATTTCTATATATTTCTACACAAATTTACATATTATCAATTCATATTTATCATACTTTGTCGCTGTCTCCTGCATTAGCGAGATAGCTCAAGGGAACAGACGAAAGAATGGCCCAACCCACCCACATACACATGCATACACATACAGGTCACACACGCACTTATACATACCCATACACCTCAATGCATACATACATATACACACACAGACATATACATATATATATACATGTACATAATTCATACTTGCTGCATTTATTCATTTCCATTGCCACCACACCACACAGAAATGATGACCCCCTCCCCCCAGCATGCATGTGAGGTAGCGCAAGGAAGAGACAACAAAAGCCGCATTTGTTCACACTCAGTCTCTAGCAGTCATGTGTAATGCACCGAAACCATAGCTCCCTTTCCACATCCAGGCTCCACAAAACTTTCAATGGTATACCCCAGACGCTTCACATACCCTGGTTCAATCCAATGACAGCATGTTGACCCCGGTATACCACATCGTTCCAATTCACTCTATTCCTTGCATGCCTTTCACCCTCCTGCATGTTCAGGCCCCGATCGCTCAAAATCTTTTTCACTCCATCTTTCCACCTCCAATTTGGTCTCCCACTTCTTGTTCCCTCCACCTCTGACACATATATCCTCTTTGTCAATCTTTCCTCACTCATTCTCTCCATGTGACCAAACCAATTCAAAACACCCTCTTCTGCTCTCTCAACCACACTCTTTTTATGACCACACATCTTTCTTACCCTTTCATTACTTCCTCATTCAAACCACCTCACACCACATATTGTCCTCAAACATCTCATTTCCAACACATCCACCCTCCTCCGCACAACCCTATCTATAACCCATGCCTCGCAACCATATAACACTGTTGGGACCACTATTCCTTCAAACATTGCAGTTTTTGTTTTCTGCGATAATGTTCTTGCCTTCCACACATTTTTCAATGCTCCCAAAACTTTTGCCCCCTCCCCCACCCTGTGACTCACATCCACTTCCATAGTTCCATCCACTACCAAATCCACTCCTAGATATCTAAAACACTTCACTTCCTCCAGTTTTTCTCCATTCAAACTTACCTCCCAATTGACATGTCCCACAACCCTAGTGTACCTAATAACCTTGCTCTTATTCACATTTACTCTCAGCTTTCTTCTTTCACACACTTTACCAAACTCAGTCACCAGCTTCTAAAGTTTCTCACCCGAATTAGCCACTAGCGCTGTATCATCAGCGAACAACAACTGACTCACTTCCCAAGCTCTCTCATCCACAACAGACTGCATACTTTCCCCTCTTTGCAAAACTCTTGCATTCACCTCCCTAACAACCCCATCCATAAACAAATTAAACAACCATGGAGACATCACACACCCCTGCCGCAAACCAGCATTCACTGAGAACCAATCACTTTCCTCTCTTCCTACTCGTCCACATGACTTACATCCTCGATAAAAACTTTTCACTGCTTCTAACAACTTGCCTCCCACACCATATACTCTTAATACCTTCCCCAAAGCATCTCTATCATATCATATGCCTTCTCCAGATCCATAAATGCTACATACAAATCCATTTGCTCTTCTAAGTATTTCTCACATACATTCTTCAAAGCAAATACCTGATCCACACATCCTCTGCCACTTCTGAAACCACACAGCTCTTCCCCAATCTGATACTCTGTACATGCTTTACCCTCTCAATCAATACCCTCCCATATAATTTCCCAGGAATCCTCAACAAACTTATACCTCTGTAATTTGAGCACTCACTCTTATCCCCTTTGCCTTTGTACAATGGCACTATACATTCATCCCACCAATCCTAATACACCTCACCATGAGTCATACATACACTGAATATCCTTATCAACCACTCAACAACACAGTCACTCCCTTTTTTAACATATTTCACCGCAATACCATCCAAACCCGCTGCCTTGCCGGCTTTCAACTTTCACAAAACTTTTACTATATCTTCTCTGTTTCCCAAATCATTCTCCCTAACCCTCTCACTTCACACACCACCTCAACCAAAACACCCTATATCTGCCACTCTATCATCTAACACATTCAACAAACCTTCCAAATACTCACTCCATCTCCTCACATCACCACTACTTGTTATCACCTCCCCATTAGCCCCCTTCACCGATGTTCCCATTTGTTCTCTTGTCTTACGCACTTATTTACCTCCTTCTAAAACATCTTTCTAATCTCCCGAAAACACATACTCTCTCACCCCAACTCTCATTTGCCCTCTTTTTCACCTCTTGCACCTTTCTCTTAACCTCCTGCCTCTTTCTTTTATACATCTCCCAATCATTTGCACTATTTCCTTGCAAAAATTGTCCAAATGCCTCTCTCTTCTCTTTCACTAATAATCTTACTTCTTCATCCCACCACTCACTACCCTTTCTAATCTGCCTACCTCCCACGCTTCTCATGCTACAAGCATCTTTTGCGCAATCCATCACTGCTTCCCTAAAAACATCCCATTCCTCCCCCACTCCCCTTACATCCTTTGTTCTCACCTATTTTCCATTCTGCACTCACTCTCTCCTGGTACTTCCTCACATAAGTCTCCTTCCCAAGTTCACTTACTCTCACCACTCTCTTCATCTCAACATTCTCTCTTGTTTTCTGAAAACCTTTACAAATCTTCACCTTCGCCTTCACAAGATAATGATCAGACATCCATCCAGTTGCAACTCTCAGCACATTAACATCCAAAAGTCTCTCTTTCGCATGCTTATCAATTAACACATAATCCAATAACGCTCTCTGGCCATCTCTCCGACTTACATACGTATACTTATGTATATCTCTCTTTTTATACCAGGTATTCCCAATCACCAGTCCTTTTTCAGCATACAAATCTACAAGCTCTTTACCATTTCCATTTACAACACTGAACAACCCATGTATACCAATTATTCCCTCAACTGCCACATTACTCACCTTTGCATTCAAATCACCCATCACTACAACCTGGTCTTGTGCATCAAAACTACTAACACACTTACTCAGCTGCTCCCAAAACACTTGCCTCTCATGATCTTTCTTCTCATGCCCAGGTGCATAGGCACCAATAATCACCCATCTCTCTCCATCCACATATATCAACACATATCTACATTCATTAACATATCTATATACACTTCAGAATTACTTTTAGACAGAAATAATCTCTACAATAAGCACTTGTAGTGACCAAGAGAAACTTGGCAGCCTTCACAAATTTTAAAATAACTGAGCTGTTTAAAATAAGTCTGAGGTGATCATCACTCATTTGATGACTCCTGGCACCTGCTATGCCATTTTCATACAAAGACTCCCAGCATTTATGGGTAAAAATGACAGCTTTAATGTTACTGAAAGGATTACAATTCCCTCATCATTTTGATCACTAATACACTACAAACTCAGAACTTACTGAAGAGGAACAGCTCTAAACACAATCACCTTAAATTACAGACTCAATTCCATTAAAAATGAAATGATAAAACAGATATTCTGGTGTCTAAAAAGATACCACATTAAGCACTAAAGTATCAGAAGAAAGCACAATATGATTTTAAAGATATGTGCTATGGACAGGAGGGGGGGAACAGTTACCTTCTTTTCTAGGACTGCCCACTCTGGCAGAAATTTGGGTGGTGTCTTTGCTCGATGATGCATGCCATATTGCAGCTGTCGCTCTTGCCTGTGGAAAAGACAAAAGACTCAAAATATGAGATGGATTATGAGACTAATTTTCCTCCAATAATGAAAAATTTATTAAAACTCAAGAAAAGTCTTATACATATTTACAAAGTTTATCAACAGTACAGTCAATACACACCCACACAGACCTAGCTAGATCCTGCAAATCAGCATCAGATAACAGTGACACAGAAATACAATCAACAAGTGGTGCACCCTTCTTCCATCCAAGGCTTTGACGAATAGGCTTCTGCTGTTCCTGGAAAACAGATGATGATGGAATGAAATAAGGAAAATAATGAGACAAGAAAAGGAAAAGATGTGTCATGACTGGGAAGGTGATAAGAGAAGACAAGGAAGATGATTGGTCATGACAGAAGAAAGGACAAGATGGTATAAGCATGATGTGTCATGAAAAAGTAAATGATACAATGAAACTTGAGGATTATCAAAGAGGACAAGGTAAGTGAAATGAAAAGGAAAGATAATGGACAAAGAGATGGTTAATAATATGATGAAATAATGAAAATGCAAAGAAATGAGAGGGAGCATTAATGAATGAAACAAGGAAGATACCAGACCGAGATAGAGTGAATAAAACAAGCAAAGTGACAAGTCAAGAACTTAATGGGACCACATGTAGTAAATTATAGGTCACAACAGGGAAGACAGACTAAATCAAAGAGTATGAAATGTTAATAAAACTTTGTTTTACTATTTTCTATGGTAAGTTGAATGCTTAATCACAAAGAAAGAAAACTCTTCCTTCTCCTAATACATAATGCTTTTGTTTTGGTTAGTGGAGCAAGGTTCATCTTTGAGTATCAGTACAGCACAGCATCCTTTTGGATGAAACCATAGCAACCTTGACCTTTAAAGACATAACTATCAGAACTTTATAGGGACCTTGTTCTTCCTGTTCTCACTGCTGACTGCTTAAGACGATCAGCAACTGCACAAAATGTATATTCATCTATCTATTTATCTATATCTCTGATGCCTATTCCCTTGGGGATCCCCATCAAGGGGTAGCCACGGCAGAAGAGTCTTCATTTATCCCTGTCCTTACATGCCTCCCTCACACACACCATTCAATGTATTCTTCCTCTATTTCTCTCTCTCCAGTATTGCTCCACCCTATTTGCACCTGTCACAGGTGGCCATCCACTCATACCAACCCCTTTAATTGTACTATCATAGACTCTCCCCATCCACTCATACCAACCCCTTTAATTGTACTATCATACACTCTCCTTGTAAACACCCAGTTTTGAAGTTTTTCATATGCCAAAACCACCTCAAAGTACAAGTACACCACCGATTTTCTGGCACTCTTGGTTCTAAAGCCTTGTCGGATTAACCATTAACCATTCTGCCAGACCAACAGTGGTCACGTAATAATAATTCATCAACACATCTCTAACCCACTAATTATACATCTCTCATGCTACCTGACAAGTCCACTCCATCACTCCAACACTGACTAAACCATCCCATCATCACTCAATCATGCTCAGTACTCTTACCATCTTTCACAGATTTTCTAATCGTCATTTACTTCTTGGAATTGCTATTTGCATAGAATTTCAATATTTTCTTCCTTTGCTTCTTTATATCATAAAACAGTTGATGAACCAATACTGTAGATGTCATACACCTTATGCACCGAAACACCACGGTCCATTTTTTCAACAGTTCTACTCTATCTTTAATTGATATGGACTGGTGTTTACAATTGACACCACGACTGACACTCTCATATGTCTTAGAAGCCATAGCTAGGGTTAAATTTAAGCAAAATAAGCTAAGAATCTCACAGAATTGCGGTATCACCACCAACAAGTGCAGTGTAAAGAATGTAAATAAGCGCGTCTGGTGGCCGTGGGAATTTCAAGTTCCCTTACGTAATTTTGTCTGGACTAAAGGAGGTGCCAAACCATCAGTTGCCAGAAATTTAGTGGTGTACCTGCATTACATTTCATTCATTCTACCACTCCACAATTCACTCCCTTTGTATTCCTTGCCATACCACATCTCTCATACACCCCTTCATTTCTTTCTTTATTCCATCTATTCACACCACATGCTCTTCTCAAATAGCTCATTTCTACAGCTTGGATTCTTGACCTTTGTGCCTCATTTCACATCCATGTTTTGGCTCCATAGGTCAGGGTTGAGAGAACTATGCTGTCCCTTAAGCCTTTCTTCACTTCCATACTTACATTTCTATCCTTCATTATTCTATTAAGGGATCTAGTGACTCTTCTATCCTGTACTGCTCTCTTTCTTATCTCTCCTTCCATATCACCACACTTACCCAAGTCAGCTCCTAGATACTTAAATTCCCTCACTTCTTCCAGTCTTTTCCCCCCCCATATCCAAAGCACAATTAAGCACACTTACTTCTTTCACTCTATATAGTTTCACAAAATCTATACTTTCACTCTGATTCCTTTCAGACACCATTACCTTACATTTACTTGCATTTTACCTTCAATCTCCTATGCTTACAAACATCATAACGCACAACCTTCTGCAACTCCTCTTCACTCTCAGCAAACAACACAGTATCATCCACAAACAGGCATGCCACTAGCCACAAGATCTCACCACCTCACCCCCTTTCCCTAGTTTTGCTTTCATATATCTTATCACTCCATTCACTCTGTCCTATGCTTTTTCCAGAAACATAGAAGCTGTATACAACTTCTTACCTTTTGCTAAAAACTTTTCCATGGTCATCTTTATTACAAAAATCTGATCCACACATCCCATACCTTTCCTAAAACCCCCTTGCTCTTTACTTATTCAGCATTTAGTCACTTCCATCACTCTGTTAATTAATATTCTTACAAACATTTTTCTTGGTATACTTAACAGACTTGTCCCCCTATGATTGCTACATACATCCTTAGCACCTTTTCCTATGAATAAAGGAACAATAATAGCTTTCACGAAATCTTTAGGCACAACCTTCTGTTTCCATGCTAAATTACATATAAGATGCATCCAGTAACATAACTTTAATATGATTTAGAGAAATATCCCAGTGATATGCAAGTGCTTTAAATAACACTACAAGTAAAGTACATCAAAGATATTCACTGCAGAATGAATATATATATGAACATTATCAACCTGGGATATAGGAGTATCATACATCTTTTCTTTCTTTCATACCTGTCTGCTATTTTGACACATTAATGAGGCTACACCAAGAAAAGTTGAAAAAAAGGCCTCATTCGCTCACATCCATTCTCTAGCTATCACATGTAATGCACCTGAATTACAGTCCCCTCTCTAAAACCAGACCTCATGGACCTTTCCATGGTTACCCCTCCTGCTTTATATGCACTGGCTCAGTCCATTGACAGTACATCATTCTCTGTATAATACAGCATTCCAATTCACTCTACCCTATGCATACCTTTCAACCTCCTGCATGTTAAGGCCCTACACACTCTACTGCATACAGTCTCATCTATAGATAATGCTTCACATCCATACAACTATTCCTTCAAATATACCTATTTTCACCCTCCCAGATAGCAAATTTTCTTTCCGCACATTCTTCAGTGCTCCCAGAAACTTTCATCTCTTCACCCACCCAATGACTCATGTCTGCTTCCATGTTTTTATTTCCAACCATATTCACAGCTATGTATCTAAAACACCACACTTTCTCCAAGTTTCCTCAATTCAAACTTACTCTCCAACTAACCTGTCTCTGTACTGCTACTTGATAACCTTCCTTTATTAACATTTACTCTCAACTTTCTCCTTTTAAACAATGTATCATATTCAGACAACAACTTTTAAAGTTTCTCACTTGAATCTTCCACCAGTCTTGTGTCATCAATAAACAACACACTGACTCCTTTCCCAGACACTATTCACCCCCAAGAAATTGCATACCTACCCCTCTCTCCAGAACACTTGAATTCACTTCCCTAACCACCCTATCTATGTACAGATTAGAGCCATAGTGACACCACACATCCCAGCTGCAGACCCATCTTCACCTGGAACCATTCACCCTCCTGTCTACTCACTCGCTCACACATCTTACTCTCTTACTAAAAATTCTTAAGTTCTTCTAATAGCTTTCTTCCCAAACCATACATCTGTCACATTTTTCACAAACCATCTCTATCAACTTCATCATAAATGCCCCATACAAATCCTTCTGCTTCTCTAAGTACTTCCTGCACACACTTTCCAAAGCAAATACCTGACCCATACTTCTTCCACTCCTGAAACCAGTCTTGATACTCTGTGCATGCCATCAACCGCTTAATCACCACTTCTCCATACACCTTACCAGGTACACTTAACAAACATACATCTGCAATTTGAACCCTCACCTTTGTCCCCACTGCCTTTTATGGTGGCAATAAACTTGCATTCTGCCAATCTCTAGGTACTTCTTCCACTCCTGAAACCAGTCTTGATACTCTGTGCATGCCATCAACCTCTTAATCACCACTTCTCCATACACCTTACCAGGTACACTTAACAAACATACATCTGCAATTTGAACCCTCACCTTTGTCCCCACTGCCTTTTATGGTGGCAATAAACTTGCATTCTGCCAATCTCTAGGTACTTCTTCCACTCCTGAAACCAGTCTTGATACTCTGTGCATGCCATCAACCTCTTAATCACCACTTCTCCATACACCTTACCAGGTACACTTAACAAACATACATCTGCAATTTGAACCCTCACCTTTGTCCCCACTGCCTTTTATGGTGGCAATAAACTTGCATTCTGCCAATCTCTAGGTACTTCAACATGCTCCATGTATGTGCATATTTCATTATTAATTGCTATTTCCTGAGTTAACAAAGAAGCAACAGGAACAGATAAAGAAAGACCACATTTGCTTACATTCATTCTCTAGCTGTCATGTGTAATACACTGAAACCACAGCTTCCTTTCTTAAACAAAGATAAGGCCCCACAGGTCTTTCCATTGCTTGCACCAACTGCTTCACATGCCTTGCTTAAGTCCACCGACAGCACAATCCCCCTGTACAGAATATCATTCCAATGCACTCTATTCCATGCACACCTTTCATACTCCTGCATGTTCAGGCCCTGATCACTTAAAATGTTTTTCACCCCATCTTTTCATTTCTAATTAGTCTCCCTCCACCTGATGCATTAATCCTCCTCTTTAACCTCTCCTCATTCATTCTTTCCATATGTCTAAACCATTTTAGCACACTCCCTTCAGCTCTCTTAACCACACTCTTTACTACCACAACTCTCTTACCCTTTTATTTCTTAGTCAAAAAAATCACACCATCTTCAAACTTTTCATTTCATACACATCCATCCTCCTCCACACAGCCTTAAGATGTAAGAGAAAGTAGCAATTCAGATGAAAGCATGTATACAGCATCAGAATGGGGAGAAGCAGTGTGGTTTTAGAAATGGTAAAGGATGTGTGGCTCAGGTGTTTGCTTTAAAGAATATGAGTGAGTAACCACTGGATCTGTATGTGTGGTATTTATGGACTTGGAGAGAGCTTATGATAGGGTTGACAGAAATGCGTTGTCGAGGGTCTACAGATTACAAGGTGTGGGAAGAAAGCTGCGAGAAGCAGAGAAGTTTTTATCAAAGGTGCAGGGCATATGCATCAGTAAGAAAAGAGGAAAGTGAATGGTTCCAAATGAAGGTTGATCAGCAGCATGGTTGCATGATGTCACCATGGCAAATGCATGAGTCGTGGAGAGAGGGGTGACTATGCAGTCTGTAGGGGATGAAATGGCCAGGGAAGTGTTGGTGTCTGCTAATCATACAGCACTGACGGCACATTTGAGTGAGAAACTGCACAAGTTGGTGACTGAATTTGGAAGTGTGTGAAAGGAGGAAGTTGAGAGCAAATGTGAATAAAAGCAAGGGTATTAGGTTTGGCAGGGTTGTGGGACAAGTTACGTAGGGTATGAGAATGAAGGGAGAAAAACTGGAGGAAGTGAAGTGTTTTAGATATCTGGGAGTGGCCATGACAGAGAATGGAACCTTGGAAGTGGAAGTGAGTCATAGGGTAGGTGAAGAGGCAAAGGTGCTGGGAGTGCTGAGGTACGTGTGGAAAGAGAAAGCGCTATCTGGGAGGGCAAAAATGAGTGTTTGAAGGTATAGTAGTGTAAATAACAATATACAAATGATATATGGATGCAAGGCATGGGCTATAGATAAAGCCGAGTGGAGGAGGGTGGATGTGTTGGAAATTATATGTTTGAGTACAATATGTGGTTTGAGATGGTTTGACTGATTAAGAAATGAATGGGTAATAGACATGTGTGGTAATAAAAAGAGCTAAAGAGGGTGTACTGAAATGGTTTAGACATTTGGAAGGAATGAGAGAAACAAGATTGACATGAGGATGTATGCATTAGAAGCGGAAGGAACAAGGAAAGTAGGGAGACCAAATTGGGGATGGAAGGATGAAGTGAAAAAGATTTTATGCTATTGGGGCCTGAACATGCAGGAGGTTGAAAGGCATGCATGGGATAGAGTAAACTGGAATGATGTGGTATATAAGGATTGATGTGCTGTAAACAGATTGAATCAGTACATATGAAGCATCTGTAGTAAACCATGAAAAGGTCTGTGGGGCCTGGCTGTAGATAGGGGACTACCTCACTAATGATGGAAACAGTGATCAAGTATGAAAAGAAGAAGTATATGTGTGAGTAAGAGCACTAGAAAAATAAACACAGAAGCTCCAAGCATTCAACTGTATTTCAAGCCATTTTCAAAAATACAGAGTCGATATGAAAAAGGGAATGCATATGAAACCAGACTTAATGATAGCTCAGGAAACAAGGAACAGTTGATCTGAGAAACGTGAATAGGTAGGCCAGAACAGTAAAGTGATCCATCCCTCTTCTTAGCAATGGACATCAGGTCAGTTTAGATTCTGCAAAACCCCATGGGGTAAAACAAGAAAGTGAACTAAACTGTGTTATAGATATGAGGAAGAAAGACTGGAAGAGGTGACAGAATCTGAGTATTTAGAAGTTATCTTGGACAAATTTGATCAGATATTGGGGGAGAAAGACTGGAAGATGGGGGAGAATGCTAAATGCTTTGTTGACGTCTACGGTTACTAGCACCACGTGGAATGGGGGTTGTGGTTGGTTGAAGCCATCTATGTGGTATGAGCTCAATGTGCAGTTTGATGGTACAGTGATTGTGTTTGAAGCCATGCTATATGGGTTAGAGTGGAATGTTTTGTTTGATTTTGTTGAGAAAGAATCATTTTCTTCAAAGAGTTTGGAAAAAGAGGATAAAAGTGATATAGGGCAGTAGGAGGATGGGGTGGTGGGTGGTTTGGAGGCTCTTAGGACTACTATTATGTTGGCAAGTTTCCAGATGCTGATGTTATATAACGTTAGGGACTTTATCTGTGTTGCCATAAATAGTTGAAGATATCTATAAGTGTTTGGATTACAAGTGAACTATAGTTTTTCATGTTTAGGGATGAGATTCGTCTTTTAGCTGCCTTTTTAGTCTAACAAGTACGTTTGTGAGCTCTTTGGGAGAAGGGAATTCCCTGGAATGGGTCAGGAGTGCTACATGAGTTGGGGCTGGACTGGTGCAATAAGAGTGGATTTTCTTAAATGTGCACCAGAGTTGGTTACTGTAGGTCTTGTAATTGAATGTGATGAGGAAGGAGTGTCAATTCCCATTTTGTCATTCAGAGGTTAGGTTAGTGATAGTGCTGTTTAAAGTTTGGATTTTTTCTCTTTGATTTCTACTGATGGAGAGTGGTTTTGTCTGAGATGGTTTCTTTGCTTTATAATGTGTGTAACTTGTAGGGAGAAATTTGGGTTGGATTTCTTACTGTGCCCTTGTGGTATGTTCTTTTTGCTGGTTTGGTTGGAGATGTTGATGAGGTGTGAGGCTGCATGATCTAATGATGAGATTTCATTTATAGTAAATTTTGGAGCCTTGTTTCTATGTATTGAGTGAAGGCTAGCCAGTCCGCTTTCCTACAGTTTGTGTGAGTGTTCTGGTGGTTGCATTTACTGCATGGGCTACATGGAGCATTATCAAGACGGGCAAGTTACATGAGTATACATGAGAAAGACAGACAACAGGAGGCCTGATTGGTCCACGACTGGGTTGTTTGTAAAAGAAATTAGAATGACAAGAAAATGGAATTCTGCTCAGCAGTTTTTTAAGCTGTTACTGACTCCCCGCTGCTGCACATTAGCCCTCTAGTGTTCATTTACCACTGTCGTTTATAAGTTTATTTCTGGCATTTTTCTCCGAGCATACCTGAATTCATAAAATATTTGTCTAAACAACTTTTGAAGGTATTTATAGTCTTAGAGTTCACTGTGTCTGACAGTAACTTATTCCAGAGCTTAACACACCTATTGGAAAAGAAGCTTTTTCCCACATCTATACTATAACTTTTAGCTTTGAGTTTTATCGCATTTGTCCTAGTAACAACATTTTTTTGTATTCTGAAAAGATGTTCGTGTTTTACTTTATCAAACTTGTTCAGAAATTTGAACACTTGGAATAAGTTGCTGCAAAGCCTACATTTTTTAAGGCAGAAGAGATCCAATCATTTCAGCCTCTCTTCATATGCTAGATTTCAGAGGAATGGAATCAATTTTGTTGTGCATCTTTGTATTTTCTCTAACTTTTCCTTGTCCTTTTTATAGTTGAGGGATCAAAACTGGACTGCATATTCAAGGTACAGTCTTACTGAAGAATTATAAAGCATGAGAATTGTTTGTGGTGTCTTGTAATCTATGTTCCTGGCTATAAAACCTGACATTTGGTTGCCTTTTTTACTTAATGCTTGAGACTGTTTAGTGTATTTCAAATTGTTGCTAATGACAACTCCAAGGTCCTTTTTTTCATTTACTTTAGTAAGAGAGTTTCCGAACAGTCTGTAGTCTCAACATATATTCTTGTCTTCAAAGTGCATAATTTTACACTTGTCAACATTAAACTTCATTTGCCATCTGTCTGACCATTCTGCTAGTAAGTTAAGATCTCTCTGAATCATTCTGCAATCCCACCTGTTTACAGCTCTACCTCCTAGTTTAGTACCATCAACAAACTTGAAGATCACAGATATGAAACTGAGTTCTAGGTCATTAATTCATATCTTGAAAAGAATTGGCCTAAGACCAACCCCTGTGGCACACCTTTTGTTACACCTAGCCGATCTGAGGCTTCACCATTAAGTACTATACACTGCTCTCTTCCGGTAAGCCAGTCTCTGATCCATGTACAGAGTTCTTCACTGATACCTTGTGCTTTGAGTTTATCTAAAAGTCTCTTGTGAGGTATTTTTTCAACAGCCTTTTGGATATCTAAACATGATACATCAAATGGTAATTTTTTGTCCTAATTCTGATAACATTAAACAATTCCAGCAAATTCATCAGGCAACATTTTCTATTGTGGAAACTGATTTGGTTGTCCAATATAATTTTGTGGTCTAGAAATGTGACAATTTCATTTTTTATTATTTTTCCATCATTTTACATAGTTTCCAGTCAGTTGGCACCTGACCATCCAATAGAGATTTGCTGAATATTTTTGTTAGGGGGTATATCAGCTGTCTCCTGACCTTTAAAAATCTTGGAGTTAAGTTATCTGGGCCATTGGATTTGTTAGAATTTAATTGGTCCAGATATCTAAGTACTTCATAGCTCTTTATTTCTCTAACCTTCAACTCTTCTTCATCAGATCCTTGAAACATTTTCATTTGTTTGGGTATTTGAGATGTTTCTTTAATTATGAATATGGAGTTGAAAGAATAATCTAGTATGGTAGCCATTTCCTTGTTGTCAGTAGTCAGTGTGTCATTTTAGTTTCGTAATGGTCCGATTCCTTCTCTCACTTTTTTCCGTTGTCTTATATATTTGAAGAATTTACTAAGATTATTCTTAACTTTCAAGGAAATTCTTTTTCCTTCCTCACATTTACTCTGTCTCATGACCTTCTTACATGCTCTTTGGATTCTGATTAATTCCTGGAGATTTTCATCTGTTCCCAGTGATTTGAATTTCTTGTATATTTTCTTCTTTTGGTGAATTAGTCCTACTATTCTCCTATTCATTAATAATGGTTTTGAAATATTGCAAGTTCTCTTCTTAATTCATGGAATATGTTTATTTTTAATCTTGAGTTATTAGTCCACATTTCCTCTCTGTGCGAATGTTAAGTTTTGTCCAATTGGTACTGCATATTTCATGTCCAATGTTTTTTAAATTTGCATGTCTGTAATCTGGGATCAAGAGTTTGCTGTCATTTATTTCATAATCTAAATTAATCTCTAGTCTAATCAAACTGTGATCGCTGTTTGACAAACTCTCACCTACTTCGCAAGAGTTGATTAGGTCTGTGTCTGGTGAGGACAAAATCAAGAATGTTTGATCAGAGGACAGTTCATGTAGCATGCTTTAGTTGGTGAGGAGAATGTGGTGTCTGGGAAGTTCTGTTGATAGAATGTGGGATGAGAGTCTGGTTGGCTGGTTGGATAGGATGAGGATATTGAGAGATTGCAGTTGGGGGTAGTTCACCTCAGGGGTCAGTTAAGGGTGAGTGTTGAGCCAGCTGAAATGGTAGGCATTGAAATCTCAACAGAAATATGTTGGGTGTAATGGTGAGGCTTTGTAGCTGGGGAAGGACTGTGAAGGGGGACGTAGGTGTTAATTATGTAGTTGGTAACTTGAAATTTTATTTTCATGGATTGCATTTCTCAGGTGTTGTCACTGTCTGTGAGTTTTAATGGTGTCAGTAGTGTTAGAGAAAGATATGGTTCAATGAACAAGTGTGAATCCTCCTTGTCCTTGTTGTTTACCATTTCTTACAATTGTACTGTTGTAGAAAGATGGAAGGGCAGACCTGGTCGTGAGTCTGGTTTCTTAGATGGGGACTATGTGATTATTGTGTTCAATGAGTTGACTGAGTATTTCTGTGGAGCAGAATAGTTTGTGTAGAGTGGGAGTGTGCATTTAGTGATGTTGCTTGCTGAGCATCTGTGTTAGAGATGAGGTGGTTTGCAATGTGGTTTTAGGGGTTGCTGTCTGAGAGGTTACTGCATTTTCAAAATTCTCAGTAGTCTCTGACAGTGATGTGCAGTGGAACTGATACCCAGTTCACCGACCAGCATTAGGGGGAGGAGAAACAGCCTGATGGAAAGCAGAGTGAATGCTGCAGCTGAATTTGAACATACGCAGATGTGCCCAAAGGCTCTATGAAATGGCAAAATCTTAAGATATCTATTCTGAGATTAAGCATGAATTTGTCTTTACTTGGTAAAGCTTATGTCAAAGCTTATATAAAATTAGGGTTTGCCTGTACCAGATAAAAGCTGCTTGCATTTGCATTACAAATGAACAGACATGAAGAAATTACAGACTATGGTAACAGATCTTCCTACTTCCTCATCATAACTAATATTAAATGTCTCATTAAGTAGGAAATGAGGACTTGGTATCAGGCTAAAACTGATGTTAAGCTCAACTGATTCTTTTGGTCTTAAACAACTATGAAAGGTATGGAGTTACGTTGAAAACAAGAATATAAGAGAAATGAGAGACCACTTACCTTTGGATCAAAGAAGTTGTATCCTGGAAGGAGAGGGAGACCTGCCATATCACCACCAGTTATATGGCTCACTCACTAAGAAACTGCCAAAAGAAATTCCCTGTTATAGTGCAATCTATGTTTAAACAAAGATACCTTTTACTCTCCACATAAATACACTTGAAGCATCATAGCACCATTATTCCTGATTTATGTTCATGACTTTCCAATAAGACTAGAATGATTTCTAAATATGGTTGCAGATGATCCTTAAATGATAGGAGAGAGAACAACCTATTTGTACAGTATGGGAAGGAAGTTCTACTTTCATTCCTTTATCTTTATCAAACAACTTTTTAAGTTTTTGTATAGCATCAGCTTTCATAATTTCATCATTTAGCTTATTCCATTCATCTGGACCTTGTACAATAACATCATTTCTTTACATCTATGCCAACCAACACATTTCTCTTTTAGTTTCTTGTCATGACCTCTAGTTGCTCTATATTTCCTTTTTCTTAAAGAACTGTTCACTGTCAACATCATCATACGTGAATGATGAAATGAAGTCTCCCTTCACTTTTCTTTTCCATGGTAAGTAGATCTACAGTCTCTAATCTTTCTCTGTAACTCATCTCTCTTATTTTAGGTACCATCTTTGTTGCCCTTCTTTGGAGCTTCTCCATGAGTTCTTTGTGTTTCTTTAAATACAGTGACTAAACCTGAGGGGCACATTCCAGCTTTGGTCAAATATACAGAGTCTCCAGGATTATGAATTGGCTAAATTTCAACCTCTCCAGATGTATGGTAGAGAGAATGGTAGAAGTAACATAAAACCTTAGGTAGGAAACAAATTGCTAGACTCAACATATGAAAGAGACTTAGGACTGATTTAGCATCAAGACTACTGCCAGGAAGATTGTAGAGGAGGCAAATTATATACTTATCGATACCAAAACTAAAATGCTCAGAAATGAAGGTCTTGAAGCATGAAATACAGGCACACCATCGATTTTCCAGCAACTGATGGTTCAGCACCTCCTTTAGTCCGTACAAAATTACAGAGGGAACTTGAAAGTAGCGCGGCCACCAGACTGGTTTACTGGGCGGCCACACATGGTGTTGTGTGTAGGGCACACTTATTTACAGTCTTTACACTGCACTTGTTGGTGGTGATACTGGAATTCTGTGAGATTCTTAGCTCATTTTGCTTAAAGTTAACCTAGCTATGCTTCTAAGACATATGAGTGTCAGTCATGGTGTCAAATGTAAACACCAGTCCATATCAATCCAAGATAAAGTAGAACCGTTGAAAAAATGGGCCATGGTGTTTCCATGCATAAGCTGTGTGACATCTACAGTATTGGTTCATCCACTGTTTATGATATAAAGAAGCAAAGGGAGAAATTATTGAAATTCTATGCAGACAGCGATTCCAAGAACCAAATGACGATTAGAAAAACTATGAAAGATGGAGAGACTACTGAGCACGATCGAGTGATGATGGAATGGTTTCAACAGCGTTGGAGTACTCCAGATGGAGTGGACTTGTCAGGTAGCATGATAATGGACCATTAAGTTGTTCCATAAAAAATCTTAGATTACAACATGAGCATGACTATAGTGAAGGATGGATTCAAAGACTCAAGAAGAGTCATGAAATTTCATGAATAAAGTGTGTGGAGAAAAGCGGTCTGGAAACCACAAAGGAGCTGCCGAGTACGTGGACAAATTTGTGAAACTCGTACCTGAAGAGCACCTCAGTCCTGAGCAGGTGTATAATGTATTTCATTTATTCATTTAATTTACATCTAATATTTGTTTAATTTGAATTTCTACCAGTCCATGGTATACTTTAGACACATAGGAGATGTATAATTAGCAGGTTAGAGGTGTGTTGATGAACTATCATTACGTGACCACGGTTGGTCCGACAAAATGGTTAATTCGGCAAGGCTTTGGAACCAAGAGTACCGGAAAATTGGTAGTGTACCTGTTTACCAAAGGCAGAGCCCTGTTGGCATCTCAGACAGCCAGTGACTCACAAAGGGTTAGATTTCTTCTAAAACCCATATTATTATGGGAAATTCATCAAAATTTCTCCACATCCATCTCAACTTCATGCTCTTTAACTAGGACTCACTGTCCAATCAGCAACAGCATAAACATCATGAGATCACAACCCAGGTAACACAGGGACTCACTTACCCACTGACCCAAATATTTTTGCTTAAACTGTTGTCTGCCTCAGGCCTGTCACTACTGGAATCATTCTTTCTCTAAATGAAAGAATGAAAAAGGGGAGGCTAGGGAAGTGAAGAGATGAGGAAAAATTATGCTTAATGGACTCTACCTCCAGTACAGATATGGTTTTTTCATATTTCAGAACCTACAAGTCTCACCTATAGCTTGAACCCTTTGAGTGTCTGTGAGTATAAAACATGCCCTGTAGGCATCTCAGACAGCCAATGACTCACAGAGTTAGATTTCTTCTAAAACCCATATTATTATGGAAAATTCATTAAAATTTCTCCACATCCATCTCAACTTCATGCTCTTTAACTAGGACTCATTGTCCAATCAGGAACAGCATAAACATCATGAGATCACAACCCAGGTAACACTGGGACTCACTTACCCATTCACCCAAATATTTCTGCTTGAACTGTTGTCTGTCTCAGGCCTGTCACTACTGGAATCATTCTTTTTTTAAATGAAAGAACGAAAAATGGGAGGCTAGGGAAGTGAAGATGTAGGAAAAATTTTGCTTAATGGACTCTACCTCCAGCACAGACATGGTTTTTTCATATTTCAGAACCTACAAGTCGCACCTATAGCCTGAGCCCTTTGAGTGTCTGTGAGTATAAAACATGATGGAAGCTGGACTTAAGAGTAAAGTCTAACAGGCAAGAAAAAACAGAAATAAGCTTCCCTTTAATGCTGCACTGACCTCCTCACAATAGTATCACTTGCTAAAGGTAGCAAACCTTAAAGCCACATCAGATAGGACAACAATTCACCTGAGAGTAAAAGCCACCCTTCCAATAACATGGCTTTCAGCAGGCTGTCAAGACTGAACATGAAAACCACCAACCAGATATCAATTGGTCTGTTTTCACTACTAGGATTATCAGAGGATTGGCAAAGAGAGGAAAGTTGTTTGTCACTTCAGTGAAATATGACATTTTGAGATGGATCTGACTGGCTACAAAAGCTAACATTCTGAGGTGTTGTCACTGCTCCCTCAGGGCCTTCTAACATAAGTATGTCATGCACCCCAGATGAAGACCTGGCCGCAGGACTTACAATCATTGTGGGATAACCCAACCTGGATTTAGGAATTCCTAAAGATGAAGAACTATGGAGCCAACAGCTCCCTTATATTGATATACAAAGATTTTGTTCCTCTTCTAAAGGCCCAAACATACATAACCTTTATAAAAAGGGAAGCACTCTCATGACTCATGACTCAGTATCTAAGCAGACAGAAGACCTATCTGAGGTATAGACTGTGGGAGATCCTTTTATATCTGTCAAACAAATAGGAAGTCGAGAGACTCTTGCTCTAAGGTTATCTGCCAATCTTTGTTTACAGACAGAAGTGATTTAGTTAGCTAGAGGATCACTTTTTTGACCTGTAGCTTCATCATGCCATGCAATGAGCTGCAAGATCTAACTTTCCCAACAGCTGCTGAAGCAACCTAGTTGGTCCTAAGGGTTTCCCTCAGAAGATACAATGTTACTTTCTCACTGTACTAATTCACACCTGAAGTAAATGAGTTTAACACTGAATCAAGTAATAGAACCTGGTTGATGATAAAAGGTGCTTCTTGAAAGACATTTTCTTTGATCAACCAGACCAAAAAGGGAGGATGAATGGCTTGGTTGGCTAAGAGCTAACAGACCTCTCCAAGATCCTAAGCCCCAGGCAGACCTGTACATGAATCATCATCAGCAAAGATGACCACTACAACAACGAAGTCATAACACTGCAATCATAATGATATCCTAATATTAAAGAAATGCAGCCTTAAAGAGTTAGATGTTGGAATAAAAGAGGTCATCAATTTTATGAAGAAAAACCTGTAGGACTGTGCCCACCCAATGGGCATCATTCGAAATGCTACTCTGATTTTCTACCCAAAAAACCTAAAACTTCTCATTCACAGGTGAATTAGAATGTATTAAATAGTATCCTGAAGATCCAGCTGATTATTGAACTGATTATCTGTAAGACTGGTGGACTCCGTAAAGCAGTTATTTAGAAAGGATAATAAAGAATACTGTATTCCTGCTCAAGTTGTAACAACTAGAAAGGAGTTGATAATTAAACCTGGTCTCCATGCATGTTTTATCATCAGCAGTTACACATTTCCTTTGTATATTCCTTAACCCTTATTTAGCTCCCATCATCTGACAAAGCATATAGGACTGCACCCATTGTCACAAAGTGATTTAACTTTTCCCATCTCTGTCTAACATTCCAGGTAATATTTACTTCCAACAAATATCCATAGATGTTACTACTAGAAGTCTTTTGTCCCAGCTAAGGAGAATATCACACATCTTGGTCACCCACAAAATGTTAAAAGGAGTGCAGTTACATCATCTAGGCATGATAACATGTTCACACTCACTACTGCTTCAAGTTTTAGAAGAAAAGAATCAAACTTTGAAGAATTAAATTTAGAAACTTTGGTGAAAAAGATAGTTATTCATTTGTTTATTCAAGTAAAAAGATCTGTGTGTATAAATAATATGTAAACATAAATTGAATGTTCATAATCATATTTGATCACCGTTTCCTGCGTCAGCAAGGTAGTGCCAAGAAACAGACGAAGAATGGCCCATCCACTCATATACACACATCTATACATAAATGCCCATACACGCACATATACATACACAAATCAACATATACTCATATACATACATATACATACACATAAACAGACATATACATGTATACACATGTACATATTCATTCTTGCTTGCATTCATCCATTCCTGGCACTACCCAGCCACACAGGAAACAACATTGCTACCCTCTGCATCAGAGAGATAGCATCAGGAGTACAGACAAAAAGGCCACATTTGTTCACACTCAGTCTCTAGCTGTCATGTGTAATGCACCAAAACCACAGCTCACTATCTACATCCAAGCCCCACAGACCATTCCATGGTTTACCCCAAACGTTTCACATGCCCTGGTTCTGTCCATTGACAGCACATTGACCCCGGCATAACACATCGTTCCAATTCACTCCATTCCTTGCACTCCTGTATGTTCAGGCCTGAGCACTCAAAATCTTTTTCACTTCATTCATCTATCTCCAATTTGATCTCCCACTTCTCCTTGTTCCCTCCAACTCTGACTCATATATCATCTTTGTCAATCTTTCCTCACTCATTCCCTCCATACGTCCAAACCATTTCAATACACTCTCTTCTGCTCTCTCAACCACACTCTTTTTACTTCCACACATCTCTCTTACCCTTTCATACTTACTTGATCAAACCACCTCACACCACATAGTGTCCCCAGACATTTCATTTCCAACACATCCAACCTCCTCCGTACAACCCTATCTACAGCCCATGCCTCGCAACCATATAACATTGTTGGAACTACTATTCCTTCAAACAGACGCATCTTTGTTCTCTGAGATAACATCCTCTCCTTCCACAAGTTCTTCATCACTCCCAGAACCTTTGCCTCCTCCCCCACCGTATGATTAACTTCCACTTCCATGGTTCCAATACCTGCTAAATCCACTCCCAGATATCTAAAACACTTCACTTCATCGAATTTTTCTGCATTTAAACTTTCATCCCAATTTACTTGTCCCTCAACCATACTGAAACTAATAACCTTGTTTTTATTCACATTTTCTCTCAGCTTTCTCCTATCACACACTTTTCCAAACTCAGTCACCATCTTCTGCAGTTTCTCACTTGAATCAGCCACCAGAGCTGTATCATCAGTGAACAAGAACACACTCACTTCCCAGGCCCTCTCATCCACAATAGACTACATACTCGCCCCTCTCTCCAAAACTCTTGCATTCACCTCCCTAACCACCCTACCCATAAAAAAAATTAAACAACAAAGGGGATATCAAACATCCCTGCCACAGACCAACATTCACTGGGAACCAATCACTCTCACTTCTTCCTACTCGTACACATGCCTTACATCCTTGGTAAAATTTTTTGATACTTCTAGCAGCTTACCTCCCACACCATATACTCTTAAGACATTCCACAAAGTATCTCTATCAACCATATAATATGCCTTCTCTAGATCCATAAATGCTACATACAGATCTATGGTTATTCTAAGTATTTCTCACATGTATTCTTCAATGCAAACACCTGATCCACACATCCTCTACCACTTCTAAAACCACACTGCTCTTCCCCAATCTGATGCTCTGCATATGCATTCACCCTCTCAATCACTACCACCCCATACAATTTCCCAGGAATACTCAACAAACTTATGCCTCTGTACTTTGAACACTCACCTTTATCCCCTTTGCCTTTGTACAGTGGCATTATGCATGCATTTTGCCAATCCTCAGGCACTTCACCATGATCCATACATACAGTGAATATCCTTACCAAACCAATCAACAACACAGTCACCTCCTTTCTTAATAAATTCTACTGCAATACTATCCAATATTAGCCTATGCACCGGGGCATGAGAAGAAAGATCATGAAAAGCAAGTGTTTTGGGAGCAGCTGAGTGAGTGAGTAGTTTTGATGCACGAGACAGGGTTATAATGATGGGTGATTTGAAAGCAAAGGTGAGTAATGTGGCAGTTGAGGGAATAACTGGTGTACATGGGGTGTTCAATGTTGTAAACGGAAATGGTGAAGAGCTTCTACATTTGTGTGCTGAAAGAGGAATGGTGATTGGAAATACCTAGTTTAAAAAGAGTGATATACATAAGTATATGTAAGTAGGAGAGATGGCCAGACAGCCTTATTGGATTACGTGTTAACTGATAGGTCCATCAAAGAGAGACTTCTGGATGTTAATGTGCTAAGAGGTACAACTGGAGGTATGTCTGATCATTATCTTGTGGAGGCGAAGGTGAAGATTTGTAGAGGTTTTCAGAAAAGAAGAGAGAATGTTGGCATGAAGAGAATGGTGAGACTAAGTGAGCTTGGGAAGGAGACTTGTGTGAGGAAGTACCAGGAGAGACTGAGTGAAAAATGGAAAAAGGTGAGAACAAAGGAGGTAAGGGGATGTATTCAGGGAAGCAGTGATGGCTTGCACAAAAGATGCTTGTGGCATAAGAAGCATAGGGGTGGGCAGATTAGAAAGGGTAGTGAGTGGTGGGATGAAGAAGTAAGATTATTAGTGAAAGAGAAGAGAGAGGCATTTGGTTGATTTTTGCAGGGAAATAGTGCATATGACTGGGAGATGTATAAAAGAAAGAGACAGAAGGTCAAGAGAAAGGTGCAAGAGGTGAAAAAGAGGGCAATTGAGAGTTGAGGTTTAGAGATTATCACTAAATTTTTGGGAGAATTAAAAGATGTTTTGGAAGAAGGTAAATAAAGTGCGTAAGACAAGAGAACAAATGGGAACATTGGTGAAGGGGGCTAATGGGGAGGTAATAACAAGTAGTGGTGATGTGAGGAGATGGAGTATTTTGAAGGTTTGCTGAATGTGTTAGATTATAGAGTGGCAGATATAGGGTGTTTTGGTTGAAGTGGTGTACAAAGTAAGAGGGTCAGGGAGAATGAAGGGTAAACAGAAAAAGAGGTACTGAAAGCTTTGCAGAAAGTGAAAGCTGGCAAAGCAGCAGGTTTGGATGGTATTGCAAAGGAATTTATCAAAAAAGGGGGGTGATTTTGTTGTTGACTGGTTAGTGAGGATATTCAGTGAATGTCTGGCTCATGGTGATATGCCTGAGGATTGGCGGAATGCATGCATAGTGCCAATGCGCAAAGGCAAAGGGGATAGAGGTGAGTGCTCAAATTACAGAGGTATAAATTTGTTGAGTATTCACTGGGAAATCATAAGGGAGGGTATTGATTGAGAGGGTGAAGGCATGTACAGAGCATCAGATTGGGGAAGAGCAGTGTGGTTTTAGAAGTGGTAGAGGATGTGTTGATCATATGTTTGCTTTGAAGAATGTATGAGAGAAAAACTTGGAAAAACAAATGAATCTGTATGTAGCATTTATGGATCTGAAGAAGGCATATGATATTGATAGAGATGCTCTGTGGAAGGTATAAGAGTATACGGTGCGGGAGGTAAGTTGCTAGAAGCAGTGAAAAGTTTTTATCGAGGATGTAAGGCATGTGTATTAGTAGGAAGAGAGGAAAGTGATTGGTTCTCAGTGAATGTTGGTTTGCAGCAGGGGTGCGTGATGTCTCCATGGTTGTTTAATTTGTTTATGGATGGGGTTGTTATGGAGGTGAATGCAAAAGTTTTGGAGAGAGGAGCAAGTATGCAGTCTGTTGTGGATGAGAGGGCTTGGGAAGAAAGTCAGTTGTTGTTCACTGATCATACAGTGCTGGTGGCTGATTCGGGAGAGAAACTGCAGAAGCTGGAGACTGAGTTCGGTAAAGTGTGTGGAAGAAGAAAGCTAAGAGTAAATGTGAATAAAAGCAAGGTTATTAGGTACAGTAGGGTTGAGGGACAAGTCAACTGGGAGGTAAGTTTGAATGAAGAAAAATTGGAAGAAGTGAAGTGTTTTAGATATCTGGCAGTGGATTTGGCAGCGGATGGAGCCATGGATGTGGAAGTGAGTCACAGGGTGGGGGAGGGGGCAAAAGTTCTGGGAATGTTGCAGAATGTGTGGAAGGCAAGAACATCATTTAGGAAAGCAAAAATGTGTATGTTTTAAGGAATAGTGATTCCAACAATATTATCTGGTTGTGAGGCATGGGCTATAGATAGGGTTGTGTGGAGGAGGGTGGATGTGTTGGAAATGAGATTTTGAGGACAATATGTGGTGTGAGGTGGTTTGATAGAGTAAGTAATAATAGGGTAAGAGAGATGTGTGGTAAAAAAAGTGTGGTTGAGAGAGCAGAAGAGGGTGTATTGAAATGGTTTGGTCACATGGAGAGAATGAGTGAGGAAAGATTGACAAAGAGGATATATGTGTCAGAGGTGGAGGGAACGAGGAGAAGTGGGAGACCAAATTGGAGGTGGAAGGATAGAGTAAAAAGGATTTTGAGCAATCAGAGCCTGAACATGCAGGGTGAAAGGCATGCAAGGAATAGAGTGAATTGGAACGATGTGGTATACCGGGGTCGATGTGCTGTCAATGGATTAAACCAGGGCACGTGAAGCTTTTGGGGTAAACCATAGAAAGTTTTGTGGGCCTGGATGTGGAAAGGGAGATGTGGTTTCAGTGCATTATACATGACAGCTAGAGACTGAGTGTGAACGTATTTTTCACATACATTTTTCAAAGTAAACACCTAATCCACACATCCTCTACTGCTTCTGAAACCACATTGCTCTTCCCCAATCTGATGCTCTGTACATGCCTTCATCCTCTCCATCAATACCCTCCCATATAATTTCCCAGGAATACTCAACAAACATATACCTCTGCAATTTGAGCACTCACCTATATCCCACTTGCTTTTGTGCAATGGCAGTATGCATGCATTCCGCTAATCCTCAGGCACCTTACATGAGTCATACATATATCAAATATCCTTACCAACCAGTCAACAATACTGTCACCCCCTTTTTTATAAATTCCACTGCAATACCATCCAAACCCGCTGCCTTGCTGGCTTTCATCTTCCGCAAAGCTTTCACTACCTCTTCTTTGTTTACCAAATCATTCTCCCTAACCCTCTCACTTCGCACACCACCTCAACCAAAACACCCTATATCTGCCACTTTATCATCTAACACATTCAAAAATCCTTCAAAATACTCACTCCATCTCATTCTCACATCACCACTACTTGTTATTTCCTCCCCCATTTGCCCCCTTCCCTGATGTTCAAATTTGTTCTCTTGTCTTACGCACTTTATTTACCTCCTTGCAAAACATGTTTTCTTTTTTTTTTTCTATCATACTTTGTCGCTGTCTCCTACGTTAGCGAGATAGTGCAAGGAAACAGACAAAAGAATGGCCTAACCCACCCACATACACATGTATATACATACACGTCCACACACAGCACATATACTTATCCATACATCTCAAATTATACATATATATACACACACAGACATATACATAGATACACATGTACATAATATACATAATTCATACTGTCTGCCCTCATTCATTCCTGTCGCTACCCCACCACACATGAAATGAAAACCCCCTACACCCACATGTGCGCAAGGTAGCACTAGGAAAAGACAACAAAGGCCACATTCGTTCACACTCAATCTTTAGCTGTCATGTATAATGCACCGAAACCACAGCTCCCTTTCCACATCCAGGCCCCACAGATCTTTCCATGATTTACCCCAGAAGCTTCACATGCCCTGGTTCAATCCATTGACAGCACGTTGACCCCAGTATACCACATCATTCCAATTCACTCTATTCCTTGCACGCCTTTCACCCTCCTGCGTGTTCAGGCCCCGATCACTCAAAATCTTTTTCACTCCATCTTTCCACCTCCAATTTCGTCTCCCACTTCTCTTCATTCCCTCCACCTCTGACACATGTATCCTCTTGTCAATCTTTCCTCACTCATTCTCTCCATGTGACCAAACCATTTCAAAACACCCTCTTCTGCTCTCTCAACCACACTCTCTTTATTACCAAACATCTCTCTTACCCTTTCATAACTTACCTCACACCACATATTGTCCTCAAACATCTCATTTCCAGCACATCCACCCTCCTCCGCACAACTCTATATATAGCCCATGCCTTACAACCATATAACATTGTTGAAACCACTATTCCTTCAAACATACCCTTTTTTTGCTTTCCAAGATAACGTTCTCGACTTCCACACATTTTTCAATGCTCTGAGAACTTTCGCCCCCTCCCCATCCTATGATTTACTTCCACTTCCATGGTTCCATCTGCTGTCAAATTCACTGCCAGATATCTAAAACACTTCACTTCCTCCAGTTTTTCTCCATTCAGACTTACCTCCCAATTGACTTGTCCCTCAACCCTACTGCACCTAATAACCTTGCTCTTATTCACATTTACTCTCAACTTTCCTCTTTCACACATCTTTTTATTCTCCCTAAAATTTAATGATACTCTCTCACCCTAACTCTCATTTGCCTTTTTCACCTCTTGTACCTTTCTCTTGACTTCCTGCCTCTTTCTTTTATACATCTCTCATTCATTTGCGCTATTTCCTTGCAAATATCGTCCAAATGCCTCTCTCTTCTCTTTCACTAATAATCTTACTTTTTCATCTCACCACTCACTACCCTTTCTAAGCTGCCCACCTCTCATACTTCTCACGCCATAAGCATCTTTTGCACGGTCCATCACTGCTTCCCTAAATACATCCCATTCCTCCCCCACTCCCCTTACGTCCTTTGCTCTCACCTTTTTCCATTCTGCACTCAGTCTCTCTTGATACTTCCTCACACAAGTCTCCTTCCCAAGCTCATTTACTCTCACCACTCTCTTCACCCCAACATTCTCTCTTCGTTTCTGAAAACCTATACAAATCTTCACCTTTGCCTCCACAAGATAATGATCAGACATCCCCCCAGTTGCACCTCTCAGCACATTAACATCCAAAAGTCTCTCTTTTATGCACCTATCAATTAACATGCAATCCAATAACGCTCTCTGGCCATCTCTCCTACTTACATACGTATACTTATGTAATACATATACCTATTACATACATATAAGTATGTAATACATACGTAGATAAGTATACTTATGTATACTTATCTCTCTTTTTAAACTAGGTATTCCCAATCATCAGGTGTCCTTTTTCAGCACACAATTCTACAAGCTCTTCACCATTTCCATTTACAACACTGAACACCCCATGTGCACCAATTATTCCCTCAACCGCCACATTACTCACCTTTGCATTCAAATCACCCATTGTTATAACCCAGTCTTGTGCATCAAAACTACTAACACACCCACTCAGCTGCTCCCAAAACACTTCCCCCTCATGATCTTTCTTCTCATGCCCAGGTGCATATGCACCAATAATCACCTATCTCTCTCCATCCACTTTCAGTTTTACCCATATCAATCTAGAGTTTACTTTCTTGCACTCTATCGCATACTCCCACCACTCCTGTTTCAGGAGTAGTGATACTCCTTCCCTTGCTCTTGTCCTATCACTAACTCCTGACTTTACTCCTAAAACATTCCCAAACCACTTTTCCCCTTTACCCTTGAGCTTCATTTCACTCAGAACCAAAACATCCAGGTTCCTTTCCTCAAACATACTACCTATCTCTCCTTTTTTCTCATCTTGGTTACATCCACACACATTTAGACACCCCAATCTGAGCCTTCGAGGAGGATGAGCACTCCCGTGTGACTCCTTCTTGTGTTTCCCCTTTTAGAAAGTTAAAATAGAAGGAGGAGAGGGTTCCTAGCCTCCCGCTCCTATCCCCTTTAGTCACCTTCTACGATACGTGGGGAATGCGTAGGACCGTCCCCAGGGGTAAATACATAATATATAAGAAATATATAAATAAATATATAAATAATCCCTGGGGATAGGGGATTAAGAATACTTCCCATGTATTCCCTGCGTGTCGTAGAAGGCGACTAAAAGGGGAGGGAGCGGGGGGCTGGAAATCCTCCCCTCTCGTTTTTTTTTTTTTTTTTTTTAATTTTCCAAAAGAAGGAACAGAGGGGGCCAGGTGAGGATATTCCAAAAAAGGCCCAGTCCTCTGTTCTTAACGCTACCTCGCTAACGCGGGAAATGGCGAATAGTTTGAAAAAAAAAAAAAATAAATAAATAAATAAATACTATCCAAACCCTCCGCCTTGCCAGATTTCTTCTGATGCAAGGCTTTCATTACTTCTTCTCTCTTAACCAAACCATTCCCCCTGATCCCCTCAGTTCACACACAACCCCAACCAAACACCCTATATCTGTCACTCTATCAGCAAACACATTCAACAAACCTTCAAAATACTCACTCCATCACCTTCTCACTTCACCACCACCTGCTATCACTTCCCCCCTTGCCCTCTTCACAGATGTTCTCATTTGTTCTCTTGTCTTACAGACGTTATTTACTTCCTTCTAAAACATCTTTTTATTGTCCCTAAAATTTGACGATACTTTTTCACCCCAACTCTCTTTTACCCTCTTTTTCAACCCTTGCTCCTTCCTCTTGACCTCCTGCCACTTTCTTTTATACATCTCCTAATCATTTGTCCTCCTTCCTTGTAAGTATCATCCAAATGCCTCTCTTTTCTCTTTCACTAACAACTTTACTTCTTCATCCCACTACTCACTACTCTTTATAATCTACCAAGAATAGATATATCTGTGAGGGCTGCTGCATGCCAAACTGTCCTAAATGTTGCAATCAAAAAAAGGGATGAGACTTTATATAGAAATTGGAAAATACCTTTCTCATCCCCATCCATGGATGGACTAAACTTAGCCATGACAACAATATACACACACAAATTTAAAAAGCTGTATGATAGTAAAAAAAAGCTTACGAGATGGGACCTCACAAGGGAAGACTCCTTTCCTAAAATATTTTTTTTTTTTTTTTTTGCTTTGTCGCTGTCTCCCGCATTTGCGAGGTAGCGCAAGGAAACAGACGAAAGAAATGGCCCAACCCACCCCCATACACATGTATATACATATGTCCACACACGCAAATATACATACCTACACAGCTTTCCATGGTTTACCCCAGACGCTTCACATGCCCTGGTTCAATCCACTGACAGCACGTCAACCCCGGTATACCACATCGCTCCAATTCACTCTATTCCTTGCCCTCCTTTCACCCTCCTGCATGTTCAGGCCCCGATCACACAAAATCTTTTTCACTCCATCTTTCCACCTCCAATTTGGTCTCCCTCTTCTCCTCGTTCCCTCCACCTCCGACACATATATCCTCTTGGTCAATCTTTCCTCACTCATTCTCTCCATGTGCCCAAACCATTTCAAAACACCCTCTTCTGCTCTCTCAACCACGCTCTTTTTATTTCCACACATCTCTCTTACCCTTACGTTACTTACTCGATCAAACCACCTCACACCACACATTGTCCTCAAACACCTCATTTCCAGCACATCCATCCTCCTGCGCACCACTCTATCCATAGCCCACGCCTCGCAACCATACAACATTGTTGGAACCACTATTCCTTCAAACATACCCATTTTTGCTTTCCGAGATAATGTTCTCGACTTCCACACATTCTTCAAGGCTCCCAGAATTTTCGCCCCCTCCCCCATCCTATGATCCACTTCCGCTTCCATGGTTCCATCCGCTGCCAGATCCACTCCCAGATATCTAAAACACTTTACTTCCTCCAGTTTTTCTCCATTCAAACTCACCTCCCAATTGACTTGACCCTCAACCCTACTGTACCTAATACCCTTGCTCTTATTCACATTTACTCTTAACTTTCTTCTTTCACACACTTTACCAAACTCAGTCACCAGCTTCTGCAGTTTCTCACATGAATCAGCCACCAGCGCTGTATCATCAGCGAACAACAACTGACTCACTTCTCAAGCTCTCTCATCCCCAACAGACTTCATACTTGCCCCTCTTTCCAAAACTCTTGCATTCACCTCCCTAACAACCCCATCCATAAACAAATTAAACAACCATGGAGACATCACACACCCCTGCCGCAAACCTACATTCACTGAGAACCAATCACTTTCCTCTCTTCCTACACGTACACATGCCTTACATCCTCGATAAAAACTTTTCACTGCTTCTAACAACTTGCCTCCCACACCATATATCCTAAAATATACAAATAGGTATTCAAAACAGGTAATTACAAACAGGTAGCAGCCTATACTCCAAAAAACACTATTCATTACATGGATTTCAGTGATCAGAATGCTGGCTGGATCACTTGCAGAAAGTAAATGAAAATTGTGGAAAATTATGTCTAAATAAGTACTCAAATAAGTGGGCCAAGGTGAGTGGTCATATGACATAATGCACATTTTTTCCCTGATGGGAGACCTCTACACAAAGTAACTGTTTCTCTTCCATTCTGTGAATAACAAATTATAGTTTTATCAAGAAAGCAATTGATGACCACCCAGAATTCAAATTCCACTTTAATCTCAATCTACAGTGCAATATACGTGTAAATGCATGCATTCATCTCAGGAGAATTTTTTTTTTTTTTTTTAGCACGCTAGCACCATGGAAATTGCTGGATCCCCTGAAGAGTGAGGTTCGACATCAATACCTTACTCACTTTTGCCTAGGGCTGGTGCATGGTTTCTCTCTTTCTTCCTCTGCACAGCTAACTTGTAGAACTCTATTGACCTTCTTATCATGTTTTTCCTTATCACTGAGATATGCCCAATTTCAAAAAAATTCAGTCATCTTCTTTTACCTCTTTTTACATCTTTTTATTTCTTTTTATATCTTTTATATCTTTTTATATCTTTTATAACTTTCTTTTATTTGGGAAACAGAAGGAGTCACGTGGGGAGTGCTCATCCTCCTCATAGACTCAGATTGGGGTGTCTAAATGTGTGTGGATGTAACCAAGATGTGAAAAAAGGAGAGACAGGTAGTATGTTTGAGGAAAGGAACCTGGATGTTTGGGCTCTGAGTGAAACGAAGCTCAAGGGTAAAGGGGAAGAGTGGTTTGGGAATGTCTTGGGAGTAAAGTCAGGGGTTAGTGAAAGGACAAGAGCAAGGGAAGGAGTAGCAGTACTCCTGAAACAGGAGTTGTGGGAGTATGTGATAGAATGTAAGTAAATTCTCGATTGATATGGGTAAAACTGAAAGTTGGTGGAGAGAGATGGGTGATTATTGGTGCATATGCACCTGGGCATGAGAAGAAAGATCATGAGAGGCAAGTGTTTTGGGAGCAGCTGAATGAGTGTGTTAGTGGTTTTGATGCACGAGACCGGGTTATACTGATGGGTGATTTGAATGCAAAGGTGAGTAATGTGGCAATTGAGGGAATAATTGGTATACATGGGGTGTTCAGTGTTGTAAATGGAAATGGTGAAGAGCTTGTACATTTATGTGCTGAAAAAGGACTGGTGATTGGGAATACCTGGTTTAAAAAGCGAGATATACATAAGTATATGTATGTAAGTAGGAGAGATGGCCAGAGAGCGTTATTGGATTACATGTTAACTGACAGGCGTACAAAAGGGAGACTTTTGGATGTTAATGTGCTGAGAGGTGCAACTGGAGGGATGTCTGATCATTATCTTGTGGAGGCTAAGGTGAAGATTTGTATGGGTTTTCAGAAAAGAAGAGTGAATGTTGGGGTGAAGAGGGTGGTGAGAGTAAGTGAGCTTGGGAAGGAGACTTGTGTGAGGAAGTACCAGGAGAGACTGAGTACAGAATGGAAAAAGGTGAGAACAATGGAAGTAAGGGGAGTGGGGGAGGAATGGGATGTATTTAGGGAATCAGTGATGGAGTGCACAAAAGATGCTTGTGGCATGAGAAGCGTGGGAGGTGGGTTGATTAGAAAGGGTAGTGAGTGGTGGGATGAAGTAAGATTATTAGTGAAAGAGAAGAGAGAGGCATTTGGACGATTTTTGCAGGGAAAAAATGCAATTGAGTGGGAGATGTATAAAAGAAAGAGACAGGAGGTCAAGAGAAAGGTGCAAGAGGTGAAAAAGAGAGCAAATGAGAGTTGGGGTGAGAGAGTATCATTAAATTTTAGGGAGAATTAAAAGATGTTCTGGAAGGAGGTAAATAAAGGGCGTAAGACAAGGGAGCAAATGGGAACTTCAGTGAAGGGCACAAATGGGGAGGTGATAACAAGTAGTGGTGATGTGAGAAGGAGATGGAGTGAGTATTTTGAAGGTTTGTTGAATGTGTTTGATGATAGAGTGGCAGATATAGGGTGTTTTGGTCTAGGTGGTGTGCAAAGTGGGAGGGTTAGAGAAAATGATTTGGTAAACAGAGAAGAGGTAGTAAAAGCTTTGCGGAAGATGAAAGCCGGCAAGGCAGCAGGTTTGGATGGTATTGCAGTGGAATCTATTAAAGGGGTGACTGTATTGTTGACTGGTTGGTAAGGTTATATAATGTATGTATGACTCATGGTGAGGTGCCTGAGGATTGGCGGAATGCGTGCATAGTGCCATTGTACAAAGGCAAAGGGGATAAGAGTGAGTGCTCAAATTACAGACGTATAAGTTTGTTGAGTATTCCTGAGAAATTATATGGGAGGGTATTGATTGAGAGGGTGAAAGCATGTACAGAGCATCAGATTGGGGAAGAGCAGTGTGGTTTCAGAAGTGGTAGAGGATGTGTGGATCAGGTGTTTGCTTTGAAGAATGTATGTTAGAAATACTTAGAAAAGCAAATGGATTTGTATGTAGCATTTATGGATCTGGAGAAGGCATATGATAGAGTTGATAGAGATGCTCTGTGGAAGGTATTAGGAATATATGGTGTGGGAGGCAAGTTGTTAGAAGCAGTGAAAAGTTTTTATCGAGGATGTAAGGCATGTGTACTTGTAGGAAGAGAGGAAAGTGATTGGTTCTCAGTGAATGTAGGTTTGCGGCAGGGGTGTGTGATGTCTCCATGGTTGTTTAATTTGTTTATGGATAGGGTTGTTAGGGAGGTGAATGCAAGAGTTTTGGAAAGAGGGGCAAGTATGAAGTCTGTTGTGGATGAGAGAGCTTGGGAAGTGAGTCAGTTGTTGTTTGCTGATGATACAGCGCTGGTGGCTGATTCATGTGAGAAACTGCAGAAGCTGGTGACTGAGTTTGGTAAAGTGTTTGAAAGAAGAAAGTTAAGAGTAAATGTGAATAAGAGCAAGGTTATTAGGTACAGTAGGGTTGAGGGTCAAGTCAATTGGGAGGTAAGTTTGAATGGAGAAAAACTGGAGGAAGTAAAGTGTTTTAGATATCTGGGAGTGGATCTGGCAGCGGATGGAACCATGGAAGTGGAAGTGAATCATAGGGTGGGGGAGGGGGCTACAATCCTGGAAGCCTTGAAGAATGTGTGGAAGTCGAGAACATTATCTCGGAAAGCAAAAATGGGTATGTTTGAAGAAATAGTGGTTCAAACAATGTTGTATGGTTGCGAGGCTTGCACTATGGATAGAGTTGTGCGCAGGAGGGTGGATGTGCTGGAAATGAGATGTTTGAGGACAAAGTGTGGTGTGAGGTGGTTTGATCGAGTAAGTAATGTAAGGGTAAGAGAGATGTGTGGAAATAAAAAGAGCGTGGTTGAGAGAGCAGAAGAGGGTGTTTTGAAATGGTTTGGGCACATGGAGAGAATGAGTGACAAAAGATTGACCAAGAGGATATATGTGTCGGAGGTGGAGGAAACGAGGAGAAGTGGGAGACCAAATTGGAGGTGGAAAGATGGAGTGAAAAAGATTTTGAGTGATCGAGGCCTGAACATGCAGGAGGGTGAAAGGCGGGCAAGGAATAGAGTGAATTGGATCGATGTGGTATACTGGGGTTGACGTGCTGTCAGTGGATTGAATCAGGGCATGTGAAGCGTCTGGGGTAAACCATGGAAAGTTGTGTGGGGCCTGGATGTGGAAAGGGAGCTGTGGTTTCGGGCATTATTGCATGACAGCTAGAGGCGATGGGAATGAATAAAGGCAGACAGTGTGAATTGTGTGCATGGGTATATATGTATGTGTCTGTGTGTGTATATATGTGTACATTGAGATGTATAGGTATGTATATTTGCGTGTGTGGACGTGTAGGTATATACATGTGTATGGGGGGGGGTTGGGCCATTTCTTTCGTCCATTTCCTTGCACTACCTCGCAAACGCGGGAGACAGTGACAAAGCAAAATAAATAAAAATATCTTTTTATCCCTGGGGATAGGGGAGAAAGAATACTTCCCACGCATTTCTCACATGTCGTAGAAGGCGACTTGTATTTTAACTTTCTAAAAGGGGAAACAGAAGGAGTCACGCGGGAAGTGCTCATCCTTCTCGAAGGCTCAGACTGGGGTGTCTAAATGTGTGTGGATGTAACCAAGATGAGAAAAAAGGAAAGATAGGTAGTATGTTTGAGGAAAGGAACCTAGATGTTTTGGCTCTTGAGTGAAACGAAGCTCAAGGGTAAAGGGGAAGAGTGGTTTGGGAATGTCTTGGGAGTAAAGTCAGGGGTTAGTGAAAGGACAAGAGCAAGGGAAGGAGTAGCACTACTCCTGAAACAGGAGTTATGGGAGTATGTGATAGAGTGTACCAAAGTAAATTCTAGATTGATATGGGTAAAACTGAAAGTAGATGGAGAGAGATGGGTGATTACTGGTGCATATGCACCTGGGCATGAGAAGAAAGATCATGAGAGGCAAAGTGTTTTGGGAGCAGCTGAATGAGTGTGTCAGTGGTTTTGATGCACAAGACCGGGTTATAGTGATGGGTGATTTGAATGCAAAGGTAAGTAATGTGGCAGTTGAGGGAATAATTGGTATACATGGGGTGTTCAGTGTTGTAAATGGAAATGGTGAAGAGCTTGTAGATTTATGTGCTGAAAAAAGACTGGTGATTGGGAATACCTGGTTTAAAAAGCGAGATATACATAAGTATACGTATGTAAGTAGGAAAGATGGCCAGAGAGCATTATTGGATTACATGTTGATTGATAGGTGCGCAAAAGAGAGACTTTTGGATGTTAATGTGCTGAGAGGTGCAACTGGAGGGATGTCTGATCATTATCTTGTGGAGGCGAAGGTGAAGATTTGTAGGGGTTTTCAGAAAAGAAGAGAGAAAGTTGGGGTGAAGAGAGTGGTGAGAGTAAGTGAGCTTGGGAAGGAGACTTGTGTGAGGAAGTACCATGAGAGACTGAATACAGAATGTAAAAAGGTGAGAACAAAGGAGGTAAGGGGAGTGGGGGAGGAATGGGATGTATTTAGGGAAGCAGTGATGGCTTGCGCAAAAGATGCTGGTGGCATGAGAAGTGTGGGAGGTGGGTTGATTAGAAAGGGTAGTGAGTGGTGGGATGAAGAAGTAAGATTATTAGTGAAAGAGAAGAGAGGCATTTGGACAATTTTTTGCAGGAAAAAAATGCAAATGAGTGGGAGATGTATAAAAGAAAGAGGCAGGAGCTCAAGAGAAAGGTGCAAGAGGTGAAAAAGAGGGCAAATGAGAGTTGGGGTGAGAGAGTATCATTAAATTTTAGGGAGACTAAAAAGATATTTTGGAAGGAGGTAAATAAAGTGCGTATGACAAGGGAGCAAATGGGAACGTTAGTGATAGGGGCTAATGGGGAGGTGATAACAAGTAGTGGTGATTTGAGAAGGAGATGGAGTGAGTATTTTGAAGGTTTGTTGAATGTGTTTGATGATAGAGTGGCAGATATAGGGTGTTTTGGTCTAGGTGGTGTGCAAAGTGAGAGGGTTAGGGAAAATGATTTGGTAAACAGAGAAGAGGTAGTAAAAGTTTTGCGGAAGATGAAAGCCAGCAAAGGCAGCAGGTTTGGATTGTATTGCAGTGGAATTTATAAAAAAAAGGGGTGACTGTAATGTTGACTTTTTGGTAAGGTTATTTAATACATGTATGATTCATGGTGAGGTGCCTGAGGATTGGCAGAATGCTTGCATAGTGCCATTGTACAAAGGCAAAGGGGATAAGAGTGAGTGCTCAAATTACAGAGGTATAAGTTTGTTGAGTATTCCTGAGAACTTATATGGGAGGGTATTGATTGAGAGGGTGAAGGCATGTACAGAGCATCAGACTGGGGAAGAGCAGTGTGGTTTCAGAAGTGGTAGAGGATGTGTGGATCAGGTGTTTGCTTTGAAAAATGTACGTGAGAAATACTTAGAAAAGCAAATGGATTTCTATGTAGCATTTATGGATCTGGAGAAGGCATATGATAGAGTTGATAGAGATGCTCTGTGGAAGGTATTAAGAATATATGATGTGGGAGGCAAGTTGTTAGAAGCAGTGAAAAGTTTTTATCAAGGATGTAAGGCATGTGTACATGTAGGAAGAGAGGAAAGTGATTGGTTCTCAATGAATGTAGGTTTGCGGCAGAGGTGTGTGATGTCTCCATGGTTGTTTAATTTGTTTATGGATGGGGTTGTTAGGGAGGTGAATGCAAGAGTTTTGGAAAGAGGGGCAAGTATGCAGTCTGTTGTGGAAGAGATCTTGGGAAGTGAGTCAGTTGTTGTTTGCTGATGATACAGCGCTGATGGCTGATTCATGTGAGAAACTGCAGAAGCTGGTGACTGTGTTTGGTAAAGTGTGTGAAAGAAGAAAGTTAAGAGTAAATGTGAATAAGAGCAAGGTTATTAGGTACAGTAGGGTTGAGGGTCAAGTGAATTGGGAGGTAAGTTTGAATGGAGAAAAACTAGAGGAAGTAAAGGGTTTTAGATATCTGGGAGTGGATCTGGTAGCGGATGAAACCATGGAAGCGGAAGTGAATCATAAGGTGGGGGAGGGGGCGAAAATTCTGGGAGCCTTGAAGAATGTTTGGAAGTCGAGAACATTACCTCGGAAAGCAAAAATGGGTATGTTTGAAGGAATAGTGGTTCCAACAATGTTGTATGGTTGCGAGGCGTGGGCTATGGAGAGAGTTGTGGGGAGGAGGGTGGATGTGCTGGAAATGAGATGTTTGAGGACAATATGTGGTGTGAGGTGGTTTGATCGAGTAAGTAATGTAAGGGTAAGAGAGGTGTGTGGAAATAAAAAGAGTGTGGTTGAGAGAGCAGAAGAGGGTGTTTTGAAATGGTTTGGTCACATGGAGTGAATGAGTGAGGAAAGATTGACCAAGAGTATATATGCATCAGAGGTGGAGGGAACGAGGAGAAGTGGGAGACTAAATTGGAGGTGGAAAGATGGAGTGAAAAAGATTTTGAGTGATCGGGGCCAGAACATACAGGAGGGTGAAAGGCGTGCAAGGAATAGAGTGAATTGGAACGATGTGGTATACCGGGGTCGACTGTGCTGTCAATGGATTGAACAAGGGCATGTGAAGCGTATGGGGTAAACCATGGAAAGTTCTGTGGGGCCTGGATGTGGAAAGGGAGCTGTGGTTTCGGTGCATTATTACATGACAGCTAGAGACTGAGTGTGAACGAATGCGGCCTTTGTTGTCTTTTCCTAGCGCTACCTCGTGCACATGAAGGGGGAGGGGGTTGTTATTTCATGTGTGGCAGGGTAGCGATGGGAATGAATAAAGGCAGACAGTATGAATTGTGCACATGTGTATATATGTATATGTCTGTTTGTGTATATATATGTATACATTGAAATGTATAGGTGTGTTTATTTGCGTGTGTGGACGTGTATGTATATACATGTGTATGTGGGTGGGTTGGGCCATTCTTTCATCTGTTTCCTTGCACTACCTCACTAACGCGGGAGACAGCGATAAGGCAAAATAAAAAAATAAATATATCTTTTAGCCATTTTTTTCTGTTTTTAATGAGAACCTTACCACTATATCAACAAAAATAAGAAAAAATATTAGTACAAGCAACATAGAGGCCAGGTAACTGGACTTCTAAGCTCAAAGAAAAGAGTTATCAATATCCTTTTCTTGAATCAATGCTGTTTATAAATGTGTCTAGATTCAAATTCCACCAACATGTTTAAATGAAGGTATACTGAACCAGTGCATATTTATTTGATCTATATATACACACAAAAATCAAATCAAGCTATTTATTTTGCTTAGATGAATGAATTCAGGCAAGTACACATAAATTCAATACAGTTTTTGCAAAAAAAGTGAACAGGAAAGCACACTTTTATTTACTGGCATATTGCAATGACAAATTCACATAAGATGATTTACCTAACATAGCAAAATACATACTGGCAGGCACAATCGAATCTGGAGAACTTGACCTAGGTTTGTTAGGTTGAAATGAAAAAAATAACACTCTATATAAGTCTGGAATAACGTGAGTAAACAGAATGGAAGTTGCTGCATTTGTCGTAAGCAGATGAAATGGTTGTTAGCTACATCAAAATAAGAGTTGCACAGAATGGTGGGCTGGTTTGATGAGGTATGTGAAAGGAGAAGGATGAAAGTGAATGCAAATAAAAGCAAAACACTAGTTTTCAAAATACAATGGAGGTCAGACTGTAAGAACAGTTTCAAACTGGGTGTTGAGGATAAATTTAACTATTTGGGAGAGAAGTTCAAATAGGGAGATAGTGACAAAACTGAAGCTGGCAGTGGAGGCATGCAAGGAGGGGGGGAAATCAAAGTGCATGGATGGCTTTAGTAAATGGGAAAAATTATGCACAGTGTGTGCAAGAAAGAAGTGAAGCCAGTAATGGATGAAGAAAGGCTGAATCCACTCAATTAATTCTCTAGCTGTTGTGTGTAATGCACTGAAACCACAGCTGTCTGTCCACAACCAGGCCCCACAGCCCTTTCCATGGGCTGTGGGGCTGTGGTTCACATTCCTTGTTCAGTCAATTGACAGCATGTCAACCCCAGTATACCAAACTGCTTCCATGTTTGCATTTGCTACCTTTCAATGAAAAGTGAATCAACCATGTTTTGATGTGCATATCAGAAGTACAGTATCTTTGGTTGGTAATCTTTGGTATAATGTACATCATATATTATTGTTATCACTACTTCTATCATACCAAAAGGAAAAGCCAAATTATCTGTAATAAGTGTTTTTCTACAAATAAGTACAAGACTATTTGCTAGTGCTGTATTAGATTTCACAATACATTCAACAGCTCTATATGTGACAAGTTAGACAAAAAATTTTTTACTATACTGGATATGGTAATAGTTCAATAATGGGTTCAAGCTTGTTTATGTAATCATCACTGAAACCTAAGGCTGCTTTAAATGAGTTTTTTATCTAAATCTACACATGGCACATCTTTGACTACCAAATTTTCAACTGGTGTACTAGTTCAACACCATTTAGATAAACATGAAAGTATATCATCACCACATTTAATGCTGTGGGAAAAATTTATCACCAATATTTCAATATAAAGTAAAACAATCATTTTAATGCACATGTAGATATCATGATCCCTGGGGATAGGGGAGAAAGAATACTTCCCACGCATTCCTCACGTGTCGTAGAAGGCGACTAAAGGGGATGAGAGCGGGTGGGCTAGAAAGTCTCCCCTCCTTGTATTTTAACTTTCTAAAAGGGGAAACAGAAGAAGGAGTCACGCGGGGAGTGCTCATCCTCCTCGAAGGCTCAGATTAGGGTGTCTAATTGTGTGTGGATGTAACCAAGATGAGACTGTATTGTTGAGTGGTTGGTAAGGTTATTTAATGTATGTATGATTCATGGTGAGGTGCCTGAGGATTGGCGGAATGCTTGCATAGTGCCATTGTACAAAGGCAAAGGGGATAAGAGTGAGTGCTCAAATTACAGAGGTATAAGGTTGTTGAGTATTCCTGAGAAATTATATGGGAGGGTATTGATTGAGAGGGTGAAGGCATGTACAGAGCATCAGACTGGGGAAGAGCAGTGTGGTTTCAGAAGTGGTAGAGGATGTGTGGATCAGGTGTTTGCTTTGAAAAATGTATGTGAGAAATACTTAGAAAAGCAAATGGATTTCTATGTAGCATTTATGGATCTGGAGAAGGCATATGATAGAGTTGATAGAGATGCTCTGTGGAAGGGATTACGAATATATGGTGTGGGAGGCAAGTTGTTAGAAGCAGTGAAAAGTTTTTATCGAGGATGTAAGGCATGTGTACGTGTAGGAAGAGAGGAAAGTGATTGGTTCTCAGTGAATGTATGTTTGCGGCAGGGGTGTGTGATGTCTCCATGGTTGTTTAATTTGTTTATGGATGGGGTTGTTAGGGAGGTGAATGCAAGAGTTTTGGAAAGAGGGGCAAGTGGATGAGAGAAGCTTGGGAAGTGAGTCAGTTGTTGTTCGCTGATGATACAGCACTGGTTGCTGATTCATGTGAGAAACTGCAAAAGCTGGTGACTGAGTTTGGTAAGGTGTGTGAAAGAAGAAAGTTGAGAGTAAATGTGAATAAGAGCAAGGTTATTAGGTACAGTAGGGTTGAGGGTCAAGTCAATTGGGAGGTAAGTTTGAATGGAGAAAAACTGGAGGAAGTGAAGTGTTTTAGATATCTGGGAGTGGATTTGGCAGTGGATGGAACCATGGAAGTGGAAGTGAATCATAGGGTGAGGGAGGGGCGAAAATTCTGGGAGCTTTGAAAAATGTGTGGAAGTCAAGAACATTATCTCAGAAGGCAAAAATGGGAATGTTTGAAGGAATAACGGTTCCAACAATGTTGTATGGTTGCGAGGCATGGGCTATGGATAGAGTTGTGCGGAAGTGGGTGGATGTGCTGGAAATGAGATGTTTGAGAACAATATGTGGTGTGAGGTGGTTTGATCAAGTAAGTAATAATAGGGTAAGAGAGATGTGTGGTAATAAAAAGAGTGTGGTTGAGAGAGCAGAAGAGGGTGTTTTGAAATGGTTTGGTCACATGGAGAGAATGAGTGAGGAAAGATTGACCAATAGGATATATGTGTCAGAGGTGGAGGGAATGAGGAGAAGTGGGAGACCAAATTGGAGGTGGAAAGATGGAGTGAAAAAGATTTTAAGTGATCGGGGCCTGAACATGCAGGAGGATGAAAGGCGTGCAAGGAATAGAGTGAATTGGAACGATGTGGTATACCAGGGTTGACGTGCTGTCAATGGATTGAACCAGGGCATGTGAAGCGTCTGGGGTAAACCATGAAAGTTCTGTGGGGCCTGAATGTGGAAAGGGAGCTGTGGTTTTGGTGCATTATTACATGAGAGCTAGAGACTGAGTGTGAAAAAATGGGGACTTTGTTGTCTTTTCCTTGTGCTACCTCGCACACAAGGGGGAGAAGGGGTTGTTATTCCATGTGTGGCAGGGTGGCGATGGGAATAAATAAAGGCAGACAGTATGCATTATATACATGTG
Source organism: Panulirus ornatus (assembly GCF_036320965.1). Lineage (NCBI taxonomy): Eukaryota > Metazoa > Arthropoda > Malacostraca > Decapoda > Palinuridae > Panulirus > Panulirus ornatus. The sequence continues at coordinate 4,892,294 of NC_092271.1, read as the reverse complement.
TATATATGTATATGTCTGTGTGTGTGTGTATATATATATATATATATATATATATATATATATATATATATATATATATATATATATATATATATATATATATATATATACATATATATATATATATATATATATATATATATATATATATATATATATATATACGTTGAGATGTATAGGTATATATTTTTGCATGTGTGGACATGTATGTATATACATGTATGTATATACATGTATGTATATACATGTGTATGTGGGTGGGTTGGGCCATTCTTTCGTCTGTTTCCTTGCGCTACCTCGCTAACGCGGGAGACAGCAACAAAGCAAAATAAATAAATAAATAAATAAATGAATAAAAGATATCATGATAACAAGTAGTGGCGATGTGAGAAGATGGAGTGAGTATTTTGAAGGTTTGTTAAATGTGTTTGATGATAGAGTGGCAGATATAGGGTGTTTTGGTCGAGGTCTTGTACAAAGTGAGAGGGTTAGGGAGAATGATTTGGTAAACAAAGAAGAGGTAGTAAAAGCTTTGCGGAAGATAAAAGCCAGCAAGGCAGCGGGTTTGGATGGTATTGCAGTGGCATTTATTAAAAAAGGGGGTGACTGTATTGTTGACTGGTTGGTAAGGTTATGTAATGTATGTATGATTCATGGTGAGGTGCCTGAGGATTGGCAGAATGCTTGCATAGTGCCATTGTACAAAGGCAAAGGGGATAAGAGTGAGTGCTCCAATTACAGACGTATAAGTTTGTTGAGTATTCCTGGGAAATTATATGGGAGGGTATTGATTGAGAGGGTGAAGGCATGTACAGAGCATCAGATTGGGGAAGAGCAGTGTGGTTTCAGAAGTGGTAGAGGATGTGTGGATCAGGTGTTTGCTTTGAAAAATGTATGTGAGAAATACTTAGAAAAGCAAATGGATTTGTATGTAGCATTTATGGATCTGGAGAAGGCATATGATAGAGTTGATAGAGATGCTCTGTGGAAGGTATTAAGAATATATGGTGTGGGAGGTAAGTTGTTAGAAGCAGTGAAAAGTTTTTATCAAGGATGTAAGGCATGTGTACGTGTAGGAAGAGAGGAAAGTGATTGGTTCTCAGTGAATGTAGGTTTGCGGCAGGGGTGTGTGATGTCTCCATGGTTGTTTAATTTGTTTATGGATGGGGTTATTAGAGAGGTGATTGCAAGAGTTTTGGAAAGAGGGGCAAGTACGCAGTCTTTTGTGGAAGAGAGAGCTTGGGAAGTGAGTCAGTTGATGTTCGCTGATGATACAGCGCTGGTAGCTGATTCGGGTTAGAAACTGCAGAAGCTGGTGGCTGAGTTTGGTAAAGTGTGTGAAAGAAGTAAGCTGAGGGTAAATGTGAATAAGAGCAAGGTTATTAGGTACAGTAGGGTTGAGGGACAAGTCAACTGGGAGGTAAGTTTGAAAGGAGAAAACTGGAGGAAGTGAAGTGTCTTAGATATCTGGGAGTGGATTTGGCAGCGGATGGAACCATGGAAGCGGAAGTGAGTCATAGGGTAGGGGAGGGGGCGAAAGTTCTGGGTGTTGAAGAATGTGTGGAAGTCGAGAACGTTATCTCGGAAAGCAAAAATGGGTATGTTTGAAGGAATAGTTGTTCCAACATTGTTATATGGTTGCAAGGCGTGGGCTATAGATAGAGTTGTGCAGAGGAAGGTGGATGTGCTGGAAATGAGATGTTTGAGGATAATATGTGGTGTGAGGCAGTTTGATCAAGTAAGTAATGAAAGGGTGAGAGAGATGTGTGGTAATAAAAAGAGTGTGGTTGAGAGAGCAGAAGAGGGTGTTTTGAAATAGCTTGGTCACATGGAGAGAATGAGTGAGGAAAGATTGACCAAGAGGATATATGTGTCAGAGGGGGAGGGAATGAGAGAAGTGGGAGACCAAATTGGAGGTGGAAAGATGGAGTGAAAAAGATTTTGAGTGATCGGAGCCTGAACATGCAGGAGGGTGAAAGGCGTGCAAGGAATAGAGTGAATTGGAACGATGTGGTATACCGGGGTCGACGTGCTGTCAATGGATTGAACGAGGGCATGTGAAGCATCTGGGGTAAACCAGGGAAAGTTTTGTGGGGCCTGGATGTGGAAAGGAAGCTGTGGTTTTGGTGCATTATACATGACACTTACAGACTGAGTGTGAACGAATGTGGCCTTTGTTGTCTTTTCCTAGTGCTACCTTACGCACATGTGGTGGGAGGGGGTTTTCATTTCATGTGTGGTGGGGTGGTGACGGGAATGAACAAGGGCAGACAGTATGAATTATGTACATGTGTATATATGTATATGTCTGTGTGTGTATATATATATATGTATACGTTGAGATGTATAGGTATGTGTATGTGCATGTGTGGAAGTGTATGTATATACATGTGTATGTGGGTGGGTTGGGCCATTCTTTCATCTGTTTCCTTGCACTACCTCGCTAACGCAGGAGACAGCGACAAAGTATAATAATAAAAAAAATAAGATATCAGGAGAGAATCTGTACTGGGTAATCTTTAATATAGTAAACATCATATATGATTTACTGTTGGTTTGAAAAGCAAGAATGGCATTATTTGTGTGTGTTGCAGGATTCTATAGCTAGAATATTTTTTCTAGTTTGTGTTATAGACTATGATGGTTCCTGCATTCTTTTGATTTTATTTTTTTCTACTTTTATAGAATAGAATAACCATAAAATGTGGAAATTTCACTGAATATTTGGAAATAATTTAGGAGTATTAGAACTATGAACTTAATTCAATAACCTGTGGAAATTTTATTGAATTTTTATATTTATCTGTATATCATCATAAATGCTATTTCCTTTTCCATGGGTTGGATCAGGTACATAATAGTCTTTGAAAGTACTCATACATGTCCTCAATCAATGCCTAGTGTGTTCAAGTAAAACATGGACTTCCACATATAAAAAAGTGCTTCTTACATTTTCATTTCCCTCACCAAATTGATTTGTCAAGTAAGATCAATATCATTCACACTACTTCTACATACAAAATGATTCCATCATATCTGATTTTCAAATCATCCTCTATCTTTATCTAAAGTATCCCTAGTTCTGAGCAGCTCTCTCACTGTATCTATCCATGCCTTTCACAGTCTGCCTATCCTTGTGCCTTCAGCTGCATTGCTTTATATCTTTGTGACCAACCTCTCATCTGCCATATGTTTTTCATAGCATGTAAGTAATACTGGCCCTAGCATATATATGCTGCTTACTTACTTCCTGCTCTAGGAGTCCCTTTTATGAGACTCCCGTAGCACTCTGAAGCCTGGCCTTGTCCATTGGTCTGGACCACTGGTCAGAAAGTGTTATGATATATATGTATAGAGCATACAGCAATTGAACAGTAAGTGGGTTGGAGTTTAAGACTGTGTTGCAAGGTCAGTTGTTTGGTTCTTGTAAGGTTATTCCAGTGTGTGTATGTCTTCTGTCAGTATTATTTGTTAGGGGTGGGGGATCTGTAACTAGATGATACTGAAGTGTGAGGCAAGGGTAAGCTTTTAATTTCTACTCAGAAGCAGTGGGGAGTAACTGGCTGGCAGCCAATGACCAGGGAGGTATATTACCAGTTTAACCCACCTGGGTATCGGGAGGGTTAGTGACATCTGCTTAGTGAGCCACCATTTTAGTGGCTGTCAAGTTGCACTCCTCTGACCAAGGTAGATGTCTTTTCTTTCTACCTCACTAACATGTGGATTACTGGCAGTCTGTCTACAAACATACAATCTCTCCTTGTCACATGTAACACTTGACAACACTTCACTCGAGCAGCTCATTTTTCATAACTGTAGATTTTCCTGAGGTAAGCTTTATGAGCTAGCCCTGCCTATTGGCAAAATGGTAGACACAGTAGACAGAAGTGGAGAATTAGATAGAAGCAGTCATTCAGAACATTACACAGGAGCCTCTGCAAACACTGTGACTAGACTTGCTCTCTGCCAGTGGCCTGTTAAGGGTGAGGTACTAAAGGCTAAGAAGAGGCACTGGAGCTCTTTAGTTATGGAGATTTGCCATGGCCACCCATTTGAGGGAGTTCCAGTTGGAGCTGCTCAAAGGAGTACTTTCCCAGCACTGATGCATGGCTGCAAAACTCATGTGTTTATAGGTCAAGTCAGGGAAAAAAAATCATAGCAAAAGATGAGTAGTTTGCATTGTATGGTTGGAATTAAGATATAAAAATCATGAATGAAGATGTGTGAACTTTATGTGGTGTTAAACAGTCAAAAAAAAGGTACATGGATGAGAGTCTTTTCAGATGGTATGGTCATTCAGAACATAAGGCAGTTGATCGGCAGATCAAGAGGATATACTGTAGTACAGTGAAAGGTACAAGGAAAAGTAGACCACAGATGAGATAAGGTGACAGAACTGACTAGGGCTATGGATGTTTCAGGTGAAGATGTAAGTGGAATGATTAGAGACTGGAGGTAATGAAAGCATTTTCGGTATGAAAATAAGATGAATGGGGACATTGGTTTCAGCTGAAAGATTAACTCAACGTGTAAAGTGAAAAGATAAATGTTTTTACGTGTGGCAATCAAAGTTTCATTTTAAAATATTGGACATAGGATGAGGATCAGTGAGAGTGATGTGTAAGCTATTATACTTGATCTACACAATAGAATTGGGAATGGAGTGAGGATATCAAGACAGATAAGTAAAAAGACAGATAAATAGGTAGATAGATAGGAGTATGAAATTCTAGGGAGAATAAAAAGATGTTTTGGAAGGAGGTAAATAAAGTGCGTAAAGCAAGGGAACAAATGGGAACTTCACTGAAGGGGGCTAATGGGGAAGTGATAACAAGTAGCGGTGATGTGAGAAGGAGATGGAGTGAGTATTTTGAAGGTTTGTTGAACGTGTTTGATGACAGAGTGGCAGATATAGGGTGTTTTGGTCGAGGTGGTGTGCAAAGTGAGAGGTTTGGGAGAATGATTTGGTAAACAGAGAAGAGGTAGCAAAAGCTTTGTGGAAGATGAAAGCCGGCAAGACAGCGGGTTTGGATGGTATTTTAGTGGAATTTATTAAAAAAGAGGGTTACTGTATTGTTGACTGGTTGGTAAGGTTATTTAATCTATGTATGACTCATGGTGAGGTGCCTTGGGATTGGCGGAATGCTTGCATAGTGCCATTGTACAAAGGCAAAGGGGATAAGAGTGAGTGCTCAAATTACAGAGGTATAAGTTTGTTGAGTATTCCTGGGAAATTATATGGGAGGGTATTGATTGAGAGGGTGAAGGCATGTACAGAGCATCAAATTGGGGAAGAGCAGTGTGGATTCAGAAGTGGTAGAGGATGTGTGGATCAGGTGTTTGCTTTGAAAAATGTATGTGAGAAATACTTAGAAAAGCAAATGGATTTCTATGTAGCATTTATGGATCTGGAGAAGGCATACGATAGAGTTGATAGAGATGCTCTGTGGAAGGTATTAAGAATATTTGGTGTGGGAGGCAAGTTGTTAGAAGCAGTGGAAAGTTTTCATCGAGGATGTAAGGCAGGTGTACATATAGGAAGAGAGGAAAGCGATTGGTTCTCAGTGAATGTTGGTTTGCAGCAGGGGTGTGTGATGTCTCCATGGTTGTTTAATTTGCTTATGGATGGGAAGTGAGTCAGTTGTTGTTCGCTGATGATATAGCGCTGGTGGCTGATTTGTGTGAGAAACTGCAGAAGCTGGTGACTGAGTTTGGTAAAGTGTGTGAAAGAAGAAAGCTGAGAGTAAACGTGAATAAGATCAAGGTTATTAGGTACTAGGGTTGAGGGACAAGTCAGTTAGGAGTAAAGTCTGAATGGTGAAAAACTGGAGGAAGATAAGTGTTTTAGATATCTGGGAGTGGATTTGGCAGTGGATGGAACCATGGAAGTGGAAGGGAATCATAGGGTGGGGGAGGGGGTAAAAGTTCTGGGAGCGTTGAAGAATGTGTGGAAGTCAAGAACATTATCTTGGAAAGCAAAAATGAGTATGTTTGAAGGAATAGTGGTTCCAGCAATGTTATATGGTTGCGAGTCGTGAACTGTAGATAGAGTTGTGCGGAGGAGGGTGGATGTGCTGGAAATGAGATGTTTGAGGACAATATGTGGTGTTAGGTGGTTTGATCGAGTAAGTAATAATAAGGTAAGAGAGATGTACAGTAATAAAAAGAGTGTGGTTGAGAGAGCAGAAGAGGGTGTTTTGAAATGGTCTGGTCACATGGAGAGAATGAGTGAGGAAAGATTGACCAAGAGGATATATGTGTCAGAGGTGGAGGGAACAAGAGCTGGGAGACCAAATTGGAGGTGGAAAGATGGAGTGAAAAAGATTTTGAGTGATCGGGGCCTGAACATGCAGGAGGGTGAAAGGCGTGCAAGGAATAGAGTGAATTGGAACGATGTGGTATACTAGGGTCGGCGTGCTGTCAATGGATTGAACCAGGGTGTGTGAAGTGTCTGGGGTAAACCATGGAGAGTTCTGTGGGGCCTGGATGTGGAATGGGAGCTGTGGTTTTGGTGCATTATACATGACAGCTAGAGACTGAACGTGAACGAATGTGGCCTTTGTTGTCTTTTCCTAGAGCTGCCTCACGCATATGCAGGGGGAAAGGGTTTCCATTTCATGTGTGACGGAGTGGCGACGGGAATGTATAAAGGCAGACAGTGTGAATTATGTACATGTGTATATATATATATATGTCTGTGTGTGTATATATATGTATACGGTGAGATGTATAGGTATGTGTATGTGCGTGTGTAGACGTGTATGTATATACATGTGTATGTGGGTGGGTTGGGCCATTCTTTCATCTGTTTCCTTGCACTACCTCGCTAATGCGGGAGACAGCAGCAAAGTACAATAAAAAATAAATATATATATAAACACCCATACATGCACATATACATACATATACATATCAACATATATATACATATACATATCAACATATACATACATATACATACACATACACAGACATATACATATATATACATGTACATATATACACATGTATTTATTTTAGGGAGAATAAAAAGATGTTTTGGAAGGAGGTAAATAAAATGCCTAAGACAAGGGAACAAATGGGAACTTCAGTGAAGGGGGCTAATGGGGAGGTGATAACAAGTAGTGGTGATGTGAGAGGGAAATGGAGTGAGTATTTTGAAGGTTTGTTGAATGTGTTTGATGATAGAGTGGCAGATATAGGGTGTTTTGGTTGAGGTAGTGTGCAAAGTGAGAGGGTTAGGGAAAATGATTTGGTAAACAGAGAAGAGGTAGTAAAAGCTTTACAGAAGATGAAAGCCAGCAAGGCAGCGGGTTTTGATGGTATTTCAGTGGAATTTATTAACAAAGGGGGTGATTGTATTGTTGACTGGTTGGTAAGGTTATTTAATCTATGTATGACTCATGATGAGGTGCCTGAGGATTGGCAGAATGCTTGCATAGTGCCATTGTACAAAGGCAAAGGGGATAAGAGTGAGTGCTCAAATTACAGACGTATAAGTTTGTTGAGTATTCCTGGGAAATTATATGGGAGGATCGATTGAGAGGGTGAAGGCATGCACAGAGCATCAGATTGGGGTAGAGCAGTGTGGTTTCCTAAGTGGTAGAGGATGTGTGGATCAGGTGTTTGCTTTGAAAAATGTATGTGAGAAATACTTAGAAAAGCAAATGGATTTCTATGTAGCATTTATGGATCTGGAGAAGGCATATGATAGAGTTGATAGAGATGCTCTGTGGAAGGTATTAAGAATATATGGTGTGGGAGGCAAGTTGTTAGGAGCAGTGAAAAGTTTTTATCAAGGATGTAAGGCATGTGTACATGTAGGAAGAGAGGAAAGTGATTGGTTCTCAGTGAATGTATGTTTGCAGCAGGAATGTGTGATGTCTCCATGGTTGTTTAATTTGTTTATGGATGGGGTTGTTAGGGAGGTGAATGCAAGAGTTTTGGAAAGAGGGGATAAGTATGTAGTCTGTTGTGGATGAGAGAGCTTGGGAAGTGAGTCAGTTGTTGTTCGCTGATGATACAGTGCTGGTGGCTGATTCGTGTGAGAAACTGCAGAAGCTGGTGACTGAGTTTGGTAAAGTGTGTGAAAGCTTAGAGTAAATGTGAATAAGAGCAAGGTTATCAGGTACAGTAGGGTTGAGGGACAAGTCAATTGGGATGTAAGTTTGAATGAAGAGAAACTGGAGGAAGTGAAGTGCTTTAGATTTCTGGGAGTGGATTTGGCAGTGGATGGAACCATGGAAGCGGAAGTGAATCATAGGGTGGGGGAGGGGGCGAAAGTTCTGGGAGCATTGAAGAATGTGTGGAAGTCGAGAACATTATCTTGGAAAGCAAAAATGGGTATGTTTGAAGGAATAGTGGTTCCAACAATGTTATATGGTTGTGAGGCATGGGCTATAGATAGAGTTGTGCAGAGGATAGTGGATTTGCTGGAAATGAGATGTTTGAGGACAATATGTGGCGTTAGGTGGTTTGATCGAGTAAGTAATAATAGGGTACGAGAGATGTGTGGTAATAAAAAGAGTGTGATTGAGATAGCAGAAGAGGGTGTTTTGAAATGGTTTGGTCACATGGAGAGAATGAGTGAGGAAAGATTGACCAAGAGGATATATGTGTCAGAGGTGGAGGGAACGAGGAGAAGTGGGAAACCAAATTGGAGGTGGAAAGATGGAGTGAAAAAGATTTTGAGTGATCGGGGCCTGAACATGCAGGAGGGTGAAAGGCGTGCAAGGAATAGAGTGAATTGGAACAACGTGGTATACCAGGGTCGATGTGCTGTCAATGGATTGAACCAGGGCGAGTGAAGCGTCTGGGGTAAACCATGGAAAGTTCTGTGGGGCCTGGATGTGGAAAGAGAGCTGTGGTTTCGGTGCATTATTACATGACAGCTGGAGACTGAGTGTGAATGAATGTGGCCTTTGTTTTTTTTCCTAGCACTACCTTGCGCACATGAGGGGGGACGGTGTTGTTATTTCATGTGTGGTGGGGTGGCGATGGGAATGAATAAAGGGAGACAGTATGAACATGGGTATATATGTATATGACTGTGTGTGTATATATATGTTTATGTTGAGATGTATAGGTATGAATATTTGCATGTGTGGACAGGTATGTATATACATGTGTATGTGGGTGGGTTGGGCCATTCTTTAGTCTGTTTCCTTGTGCTACCTTGCTATCGCGGGAGACAGTGACAAAGCAAAATAAATAAATATATATGTACATATTCATACTTCCTTGCCTCTATCAATTCATGTCGCTACTTCGCCACACAGGAAATAGCATCACCACCCCCTGCATCAGCGAGGTAGTGCCAGGAAAACAGACAAAAAAGGCCTCATTCACTCACACTCAGTCTCCAGCTGTCATGTGTAATGCATCGAAACCACAGCTCCCTATCCACATCCAAGCCCCACAGAACTTTCCATGATTTACCCCAGATGCTTCACATGCCCTAGTTCAGTCCACTGACAGCACATTGATCCCAGTATACCACATCGTTCCAATTCACTCTATTCCTTGCATGCCTGTCACCCTCCTGTATGTTCAGGCCCCAATCACTTAAAATCTTTTTCACTCCATCCTTCCACCTCCAATTTGGTCTCCCGCTTCTATTTCTTGTTCCCTCCATCTCTGACACATATATTCTCTTTGTCAATCTTTCGTTACTCATTCTCTCCATATATCCAAGCCATTTCAAAGCACCCTCTTCTGCTCTCTCAACCACACTCTTTTTATCTTCACACATCTCTCTTACCCTTTCATTACTTACTTGATCAAACCACCTCACACCTTGTACAGTCCTCAAACATTTCATTTCTAACACATTCACCCTCCTCCATACAATCCTATCTATAGCACATGCCTCGAAACTATATAATATTGTTGGAACAACTATTCCTTCAAACATACCTATTTTTGCTCTCCAAGATAATGCTCTCTTCCCACACATTCTTCATCACTCCTAGAACTTTTGCCCCCTCTCCCACCCTATGGCTTACTTCTGCTTCCATGGTTCCATTTGCTGATAAATCCACTCCTAGATATCTATAACACTTCACTTCCTCCAATTTTTCTCCATTCAAACTTTCATCCCACCTAACTTGTCCCTCAACACTGTTCAACTTAATAACCTTGCTCTTATTCACATTTACTCTCAACTTTCTCTTTTCACACACTTTTCCAAACTCAGTCACTAACTTCTACAGTTTTTCACTTGAATCAGCCACCTCTGTGCTGTATCATCGGCGAACAAAAACAACTCACTTCCGAGGCCCTCTCATTCCGGTCCCCAACAGACTGCATACTTGCCCCTCTCTCCAAGACTCTTGCATTTACCTCCCTATCTACTCCATCCATAAACAAATTAAACAACCATGTGGACATCACACACCCCTGCACAGACTGACCTTCCCTGAGATCTAATCACTCTCCTCTTCCTACTCATCCAGATGCCTTACGCTCTTGATAAATGATTCTCACTGCTTCTAGCAGCTTACCTCCCACATCATATACTCTTAAGACCTTCCACAAAGCATCTCTATCAACTCTATCATATGTTTTCTCCAAATCCATAAATGCTACGTACAAATCTACACATCCTCTATCACTTCTGAAACCACACTGCTCTTCCCTAATCTGATGCTCTATACATGCCTTTACCCTCTCAATTAATACTCTCACATACAATTTTCCAAGAATGGTCAACAAACCTATGTCTCTATAATTTAAACACTCACCTTTATCCACTTTGCCTTTGTACAATGGCACTATACAAGCATTCCACCAATCCTCAGGCACTTCATCATGATCCATACATACACTGAATATCCTTACCAACCAATCAACAACATAGTCACTCCCCTTTCTTAATACATTCAACTGCAATTGCATCCAAACCCACTGCCTTGCTGGATTTCATCTTCTGCACGGCTTGCACTACCTCTTCTCTCTTAACCAATCCATTCTCCCTGACCCTCTCACTTTGCACACCACCCTAACCAAAACACCCTGCATCTGCCACTTTATCATCAAACACATTCAACAACTTTCAAAATACTCACTCCATCCCCTCCTCACTTCATCACTATCTGTTATCACTTCCCCGTGCCCCCTACAATGATGTTCCCATTTTTCTCTTGTCTTATGCACATTATTTACCTCCTTCCCAAACATCTTTTCATTCTCCCTAAAGTTTAATGACAATCTCTTACCCCAACTCTCATTTGCCCTCTTTTTAATCCTTGCACCATCCTCTTGACCTCCTGTCACTTTCTTTTATACATCTCTCAGTAATTTGCACTCATTCCTTATAAGTATTGTCCAAACGTCTCTAAATATATGCTGCCAAACAAAGGTACAACTTCAAAACAGGGTTTCATTCCTTTTGTACTTGAGTTCAGTTTGGTTTTCCTTTGAGCTTTGTTCTTATATTCTTCAGTCAGACTAAAACTAGGCTAAAGGTATTCCTAACTTAAAAATACATATCTAATATGTAATTCATGAAGTGGGTATACACCCAGTGGGATTAACTTAATCTATAGGGCAATTCCTGATCTCCTTAATCTATGTGGCAGTGCATGAGCAATTGGACAATGTTAGGTCAGTAAGTTGTGGCACAAGTCTTCGAAGCATACCAAAATCTTTGAATTTTATTTCTCTCTGCACATCGGTATGTCTTTACTGTTAATAACTGATCTGTGAGTCAACATATATATTATGATCCTGATAACTTAGAATATCTAAGGATCAGGAGTGTGACTTGACAGTATATTGACAAATGATAACAATGACAATGATAAGAAAATCAATTTGATATTCATTAATAAATAATTCAAAGACTGGGTGTCCTTAATTACGCTTTTACCCAAATTTGCTATAATCACTCTGTCCATGACCCATAAAAGGCTGTACCGAATCCAAGTTTACCTGCCCAAATAATACCAATTACAAAGACAATTTTTCTAAATTTTTCAATATATGATTATCAAATTCAGATTGTACTTATATCAAAATGCAAAAACAAGGTAGTCTTTCAATATTGTCTTTGACTGTTTTGTACCTATCATCCACAATGACAAGTAACCTGTCATTTCATCCACACTTAACGGTGCCTGTCATCTACACTGAACGGTATAAACTAAACGGTGCCTGTCATCTACACTGAACAATACCAGTCATCTAAGCAGAGCAGTACCTGTCATCTACACAGAACGGTACCTTTCATCTACACAGAAAAGTACTTGTTATCTATAGAGAACGGTACCTGTCATCAATACAGAACAGTACCTGTTCATCTACAGAGAATGGTACCCATCATCTACACAGAACGGTACCAGTCACCTACACAGAACTGTGCCTGTCATCTACACAGAACAGTACTTGTCATACACACAACGGTGCCTGTCATCTACACAGAACAGTACTTGTCATACACACAACGGTGCCTGTCATCTACACAGAACAGTACTTGTCATACACACAGAACGGTACCTGTCATCTACACAGAATGGCACCTGTCATCTACACAGAACCGTACCTGTCATACACACAGAACTGTGCCTGTCATCTACACAGAACAGTGCCTGTCATCTTCACAGAACGGTGCCTATCATCTACACAGAACGGTACCTGTCATCTACACAGAATGGTACCTTTCATCTACACAGAACAGTACTTGTCATACACACAGAACGGTACCTGTCATCAATAGAGAACAGTACCTGTCATCTACACAGAACGGTACCTGTCATCTACACAGAACGGTACCTGTCATCTACACAGAACAGTACTTGTCATACAAACAAGCGTACCTGTCATCTACACAGAACGGTACCACTCATCTACACAGAACAGTGCCTGTCATCTACAAAGAACAGTACTTGTCATACACAGAGAATGGTACCTGTCATACACACAGAATGGTAACTGTCATACACACAGAATGGTACCTGTCATCTACACAGATCAGTACCTGTCATACACACAAAACAGTACCTGTCATACACACACAACGGTACCTGTCACACACACAGAACGGTACCTGTCATACACACAGAACAGTACCTGTCATACACACAGAACAGTACCTGTCATACGCACAGAACGATACCTGTCATACAAACAGAACAATACCTGTCATACACACAGAAAGGTACCTGTCATACACACAGAACGGTACCTATCATACACACAAAACGGTACCTGTCATACACACAAAACGATACCTGTCATACACACAGAACAGTACCTGTCATACATACAAAACGGTATCTGTCATCTACACAGATCAGTACCTGTCATACACACAGAACGATATCTGTCATACACACAGAACAGTACCTGTCATACACACAGAACGGTACCTGTCATACACACAGAACGGTAACTGTCATACACACAGAATGGTACCTGTCGTACAAACAGAAGGGTACCTGTCATACACAAAGAACTGTACCTGTCATACACACAGAACGGTACCTGTCATACACACAGAACGGTACCTGTCATACGCACAGAACGATATCTGTTATACAAACAGAACGATACCTGTCATACACACAGAACGGTACCTGTCATACTCACAGAACGATACCTGTTATACACAGAACGGTACCTGTCATACACACAGAACGATACCTGTCATACACACAGAACGATACCTGTCATACACACAGAACGGTACCTGTCATGCACACAGAACAGTACCTGTCATACAGAACAGTACCTGTCATACACACAGAACAGTACCTGTCATACACACAGAACGGTACCTGTCATACACACAGAACGGTACATGTCATACACAGAAAACAATACCTGTCATACACACAGAACGGTGCCTGCCATACACACAGAATGGTACCTGTCATACACACAGAACGATACCTGTCATACACACAAAACAGTACCTGTCATACACACAAAACGGTACCTGTCAAACACACAGAACGATATCTGTCATACACACAGAACGGTACCTGTCATACACACAGAACGGTACCTGTCATACACAAAGAACGATACCTGTTATACACACAGAACGGTACCTGTCATACACACAGAACGGTACCTGGCATACACACAGAACGGTACCTGTCATACACACAGAACGGTACCTGTCATACACACAGAACGGTACCTGGCATACACACAGAACAGTACCTGTCATACACACAGAACGGTACCTGTCATACACAAAGAACAGTACCTGTCATACACACAGAACGGTACCTGTCTTACACACAGAACGCTACCTGTCATACACACAGAACGGTACCAGTCATACACAGAGAACTGTACCTGTCATGCACACAGAACGGTACCTGTCATACACACAGAACGGTACCTGTCATACACACAGAACAGTACCTGTCATACACACAGAACGGTACCTGTCATACACATAGAACAGTACCTGTCATACACACAGAACGGTGCCTGTCATACACACAGAACGGTACCTGGCATACACACAGAACGGTACCTGTCATACACACAGAACGGTACCTGTCATACACACAGAACGGTACCTGTCATACACACAGAACAGTACCTGTCATACACACAGAACAGTACCTGTCATACACACAGAACGGTACCTGTCACACACACAAAACGGTACCTGTCATACACACAGAACGATACCTGTCTTACACACAAAACAGTACCTATCATACAAAACGGTGCCTGTCATACATACAGAACGATACCTGTCATTCACACAGAACAGTACCTGTCATACACACAGAACGGCACCTATCATACACACAGAACGGTACCTGTCTTACACACAGAACAGTACCTGTCATACACACAGAACGGTACCTGTCTTACACACAGAACAGTACCTGTCATACACACAGAACGGTACCTGTCATACACACAGAACAGTACCTGTCATACACACAGAACAGTACCTGTCATACACACAGAACGGTACCTGTCACACACACAAAACGGTACCTGTCATACACACAGAACGATACCTGTCTTACACACAAAACAGTACCTATCATACACACAGAACGGTACCTGTCATACACACAGAACGGTACCTGTCTTACACACAGAACAGTACCTGTCATACACACAGAACAGTACCTGTCATACACACAGAACGATATCTGTTATACAAACAGAACGATACCTGTCATTCACACAGAACAGTACCTGTCTTACACACAGAACAGTACCTGTCATACACACAGAACAGTACCTGGCATACACACAGAACAGTACCTGTCATACACACAGAACGGTACCTATCATACACACAGAACGGTACCTATCATACACACAGAACGGTGCCTGTCATACACACGGAACGGTACCTATCATACACACAGAACGGTACCTATCATACACACAGAACGGTACCTATCATACACACAGAACAGTACCTGTCATACACACAGAACAGTACCTGTCATACACACAGAACAGTACCTGTCATACACACAGAACAGTACCTGTCATACACAATGTATTACCACAAGCGTGCTCTTGTTGCCATGGCTACGGGGACGCTACTGGCCCCGGACCCACGTGATGTTTGTTGATATATCCACACAAATGGCCATGTTATCTTACGTATTTTCCAGCAATATATGGCTTAGGATATTTTCTTACTGGTCGTTAAAGCAAGATACTAATCTTGCTGAAGTTTCTGTGTAGAACATTAATACAAAATTATCATTCTACGATAATAACCACACCATCAAATTGATCAGCTGTTCAGTAATCCAAGCTATACCTATTCCAGGGCTAGTCGAAAAAAGTGAAAAACAGATCAATGAAGAACAATACCACATTTAGAGATAAGCTTTAAACAGCTGGAAATGATGCATCTGCCCAACCTAACTTACGTATCTCAATACACATTTCTTCAAGTGATTGCTTCAGACAGAATATAGTTCTATTTAGTACTTTGTGTCCTGTCCTCGCTGATATTGAAATATATACTTTACCATATCAGACTCACGCTCCCACACTTACATAGAACTACGTTTCCACGGATATTCGTTGATTTCCATATCAAGATGGCTAGGTTGCTATAGTTACATCCTTGAAACATGCATATAGATATCTTGAAATAATGTTTTATCAGTACCTGCAAATTCCTTTAGAATGACTTGGCATCTCAAATAAAATTGATGACGTAATCATTAAGTCATAGTATGAGCAGACGTCATGGATACTATTAGCCAATGAGAGGCTGAGATCCTTTTGCTGCATAGGAAAATGAGTGACCACATGTAAACACAGTCGAGTTGAGACATGCAAGGACGGTCTTTCAGGCCGATAGCTCATGTATTTTATAAATTCATCCAATACCGAAATTATTCACCACAGCTTCTGAGGACATACGATATGTCGGCCCTGAAAGTGCTTGTGACTCATGAGAATGGAACAGAGACGGTGGGATTGTCGTTTAGATACAAGGACGAAGCTTTAAAGATTGACAGGATTTTCAACTTTGAGAGGTCAACTGGAGAAGATTTAAGTAATATTCTGGCCAGAATTGGTGGGAATATTCAGAAAGCCCTTAAAAAGAAGAAAAAGAAAAATGAGACTGACATAGAAGGAATTGATGTGAAAATGATCGAAGAGAACGAGACAATTGTTAAGGATGATTTATCGTGTTACGAGACCTTTGTTACTTTAGCCAATAAGCATAAATTGGTTATAGGAGACAGTCGGTATGAAATTGATTTAAACCCGCCAATTGTAAAGAATATAGACCTGCCGAAGAACATAATGGCAGGTTTTCCAGTTTACCCGAACAAGCTGGAGGTTAGGTTTGCAGAAAAGAAACAGTGTCTCTTCAAGTGGTACAAGAGCGATAAAAAGTTTGAAAATGAAAAGGATTCTCGTGCACAACTTAGCAAAATCAATTGGATTGAATTTGGATATGGCCGGGAATGTAAGACTACAAGTGAAGATGTTGGAAGGCTACTAAAGGTGAAATTGTGTCTTACACAAGTTTGATGTTATTATGTTTTATTATAACATTTTTATTCCTGGGTAGGGCAGAAAGAATTCTGCCTCTGTATTCCCTGTGTGTTGTAATAGGTGATTAAAGGGGGCAGGAGTGGAGGGCTGTAAACCTTTTACTCCTTGTATTTCAGTTTCTATAAGACAGAACATAAAGAAGCCAGGCAGGGAGTACTCAACCTCCTCAGAGGCTCAAGCAGGAGTGCCTAAATATGTGTGGATGTAACCAAGATGAGAAAAAAGGAGAGATAGGTAGTATGTTTGAGGAAAGGAACCTGGATGTATTGGCTCTGAGTGAAACGAAGCTCAAGGGTCTTGGGAGTAAAGTCAGGGGTTAGTGAGAGGACAAGAGCAAGGGAAGGAGTAGCACTACTCCTGAAACAGGAGTGATGGGAGTATGTGATAGAGTGTAAGAAAGTAAACTCTAGATTGATATGGGTAAAACTGAAAGTTGATGGAGAGATGGGTGATTATTGGTGCATATGCACTTGGGCTTGAGAAGAAAGATCATGAGAGTAAGTGTTTTGGGAGCAGCTGAGTGAGTGTGTTAGTGGTTTTGATGCACGAGAACGGGTTATAGTGATGGGTGATTTGAATGCAGAGGTGAGGAATGTGCCAGTGGAGGTAGTATAATTGAGGAACATGGGGCATTTGATGAACTGGTGATTTGGAATATTTAGTTTTAAAGGTATTGGGAAAATAAAAAAATTGTACTGGAAGGAAGTAAAAAAGGAAAGAGGTGAAAGTCAGAATGGAAATGTTACTGTGAGAATTAAGGAAGGGGAGTTGCTTAATCAAAAGGAGGAAATAAACAAGATTTTTTAATCTTTTTCACTTCCTCCTTTTGAAGAACTGATGAATATGGAAGATGAGACAACAGTTGTTACATGCATGGGTATGGAGGAGGGAAGAAAGAGGATACAAGTGCAGGGGTCTATTGCAAAAAGGGAGGTAAGAAGGGCAGTAATAAGGCTGAAGTGGATGAGAGTATGACTGAAATGCTGAAGTATGGAGGAGAAAGTGTGATAGAGTGGATTCATCTTATATGTAATTTAGCTTGAAAATGGAAGATTGTGCCTTAGGATTGGGTGAAATCTATTATTGTTCCTTTATTCAAAGGAAAAGGTGCTAAGGATGTAAGTAGCAATTATAGGCAAATTGATATGTCAAGTGTTAAGTAATTGGCATGTTAAAGAAAGAATTTTGGATGTAGATATGCTGAAAGGGGTAGATGTTGGGTTGTCTGATCAATAGCTTGTGTATGTGTTGGTGAAGATTTGTGGAGGTTTTAGGAAAGTGATGAAAGTAGCTGAGCATAGAAAAGAGACATATGTAAAGAAATACCTGGTGAGATAGAGTGTAGGATGGCAGAAGGTTAAGAGTAAATGAAGCAATGGGAGTAGATGAGGAATAGGAGGTATTTAGGGAAGCAGTGCAGGCTTGTGCAAGGGAAATACATTATTTTGGAAGGAGATTGATGATGTGCAAAAAAACAGGAAAACATATGGGAACATCTGTAAAGAGGGCAAAAGGGGATGAGATAACAGGTAATGATGAAGTGAGGAGGAAATCGAGTGAATATTTTGAAGGACTGTTGAATGTGTTTGATGACATGACAAATGAATGGTGTTTTGGTTGGGATGGTATGCAAAGTGAGAGTCATGGAGAATGGTTTGGTAAACAGAGAATAGGGAGTAAAAGCCTTTTGTATGATGAAATAAGGAAGGTGACTAGATTGGATGGTATTGCTGTTGAATTTATCAAGAAAAGTTACTTGTTGTTGATTGCTTAGTAAGGACTTTCAATGTATGCATGGATCATGGTGAGGTGCTTAAGGATTGGAATGCATGTATAGTTCCATTGTACAAAGGTAATGGCAACAGAGATGAGTGTTCAAACTACAAAGGTATAAAGTTGGCTGTACCTGGTAAGTTGTGTGGAAGTGTATGCAATTGAGAGGGTGATGACTTGTATAGAGTATCAGACGGGAGGTGCAGTGTGATTTCAGAGGTGGTAGAGTATATATGGACCAGTTGTTTGTTTGAAGTATGTGTGTGAGAAATACTTAGAGAAATGGATGGATCTGTACGTGGCATTTATGGATCTAGAGAAAGCATATAATTGGGTTGTTTCCTCAGGAAGGTCTTAGGTATACAAGTTATATATACAAGAAAGGATAGTGAATAGTTCTAGGTGAAGGTTGGTAAGTAGCAGGGGTGTGTTGTCACCATGATTGTTTTATTTGTTTATGGATGGCGTAGTGAGGAAGTAAATGTGAGTCTTGGAGAGAAGGGAGGGTATGCAGTCTTTAGGGGATGATAGGGCTTAGTAAATTAGTAGGTAGTAGTTACTAGGCATACTACCTATCTGGGTATCAGAAGGGTTTGTGACGTATGCTTAGTGAGCCAGCGCTTTAGTGGTTGTCAAGTTGCACTCCCCTGACTTTGGTAGCTGTCTTTTCTTTCTGCCTCACTAATGTGTGGACTACTAGCATTTTGTCCTCAACATACAATCTCTCCTTGTCCTATGTAACTCTTGACAACACATGACTCATGCAGCTCATTCTTTATTCTAGGTTTTCCTGCAGTGCTCAGTATGTGCTAGCCCTGCCTTTTGGCAAAATGGCAGGAGCAGTAGATTATTAGGTAGGATTATTAGGTAGAACCATTAGGTAGAAGTAAGAAGGTACATTAGCTAAAAGTCATCAGTAGGAACATTAGGTAGGAGTCTCACCAAACACTGCACTAGACTTGCCCTCTGCCAGTGGCCTGTTAAGAGTGAGGCACTAAAGGCTAAGAAGCAGCAATCGAGTTCCTTAGTTAGGGAGACTGTTGCTTTGGCCATCCCTTTGAGGGAATCGCAGTTGAAACAGGCATCAGAGATATAGATGGAAGTGAGTCAGTTGTTATTTGTTGGTGATACTGCTCCGGTGGAAGATCTGAGTTAGAAACTGCAGAAGTCAATGTCTGAGTTTAAAAGAGTGTGTGAAAGGAGGAAGTTTAGAATAGATGTGAATAAAACAAGGTTATTAGGTTTAGCAGGGTTAAGGGATAGTTTAGATGGGGCATGATTTTGAATGGACAAAAATTTTAGGAAGTAGTGCTTTAGATACATGGGAGTGGAGATGGCAGTGAATGGTTCTTAAGAAGTGGAAGTAAGTCATAGGGTGGGTGAGGGGGTGAAGGTTTTGATATGGGTGAAGAATGTGTGGAAAGAGATCGTTATCTGGAAGGGCAAAAATGGGTGTTTGAAGGTATAATAGTCCCAGTAACATTATTTGGATGCAAGGCATGGGCTGTTGACAAGGCTGTTTGGAGAAGGGTGGATTTGCTGGAAATGAAATGTTTGAGGACAGTATGTGGTGTGAGGTGGTTTGTTTGAGTAATGAAAGGGTAAGAGAGAGGTGTGTTATCAAGAAGAATGTGGTTGAGAGAGCTAAGGAGGATGTGCTGAAATGGTTTAGACATAGGGAGAGAATGAGCGAGGAAAGGTTGACACAGAGGGTATATGTTTCATAAGGGGAATTGAGAGACCAAATTGAATATAGAAGGATGAAGTGAAAAAGATTTTGAGTTTCTGGGGCCTAAAAATGCAGGAGGGTGAAAGGCATGTTTAGGATAGAGTGAATTGGAATAATGTAAACAAGGGTCTAGATGCTGTCAATGGACTGAAGTAGGGCATGTGAAGCATTTGGGGTAGTCCATGGAAAGGTCTGTGGGGCCTGGATGTGGATAGGGAACTGTGGTTTTGGAGCATTACACATGATGGCTAGAGAATGGATGTGAGTGGTTGTTACCTTTCTTTGTCTGTTCCTGGCCATACCTCGCTGATGCAGGAAATGGTAATCAAGTATGAAAAAAGGAAATTATTTTCATAAATGACTAGGGTAGCTGTCTTTTCTTTTTGCCTCATTAATGTATGGACTATTGGCTTTTTGTCCTCAACATACAATCTCTCCTTGTCATATGTAACACTTGACAGCACATGACTCACACAGCTCATTCATTATTCTAGGTTTTCAGCTAGAGACTGAGCATGAGCAAATGTGGCCTTTGTTGTCTTTTCCTAGCGCTACCTCGTACACATGCGGGGGAGGGGGTTGTCATTTCAAGTGTGGCGGTGTGGTGACGGGAATGAATAAGGGCAGACAGTTTGAATGATGTACATGCGTATAAATGTATATGTCTGTTTATATATATGTACACGTTGAGATGTATAGGTATGTATATGTGTGTGTGTGGACGTGTATGTTTATACATGTGTATGTGGGTGGGTTGGGCCATTCTTTCGTCTGTTTCCTTGTGCTACCTCGCTAACACGGGAGACAGTGACAGTATAATAAAATGATAATAAACCACTAGGGTAAATGTACCATATACAAATGTTCTATGGTAGGATTAGGTAGATATTCCTGATACCAATACAAAAAGATCTCATTTTCTGAAAAGGTGGATTAAGGTGTGTAGTGTCTCATTACATGACTGGGTAATTTTGCTTTACCACAACTCTGCCACTGTAACAGTTATGAACATAGGAATTTTACATTAGTGGAGGTGTGGGTAATTTACCAATTAGGTCTGCATTGCTATTATCTTTGTATAATTAGTGGTTTTGTTCAGCAGTGTTAGTGTAGTAATTTGAGATTTCAGCAGCAGTTTCGGATCATAATTCGGAGTATAATGTTTTATGGAACAATATTAGGTAAGGTGGTGATGGATAGGACATGTATATCAGCAAAAGTATAGGAGTAGTTAACTTAACGTAAAAGTTGGTAATACACTTGCAAAATGTCTAGAGACCCTATAGAATCCTCATCTTCATAGCCAAAATGATAATTAGTATGCTGCTGGTGATCACATGGCCTCTCAGCTGTTTCATTTGTTGACATCTGTCATTATATTCACAGTGTTCTGTCATGAATATGATGTAGGTTTTAACTTGATTATTGAACATCAAGATAATTCTTACCTTCTAACTGTTAGGGAAGTTAAGATGTTTTCATGGGTTTCTTTGACTTTTTTACAAGAGTGCTGCCTTACCTTTTTTTTTTTTTTTTTTTTTTTATACTTTGTCGCTGTCTCCCGCGTTTGCGAGGTAGCGCAAGGAAACAGACGAAAGAAATGGCCCAACCCCCCCCCCCCATACACATGTACATACACACGTCCACACACGCAAATATACATACCTACACAGCTTTCCATGGTTTACCCCAGACGCTTCACATGCCTTGCTTCAATCCACTGACAGCACGTCAACCCCTGTATACCACATGACTCCAATTCACTCTATTTCTTGCCCTCCTTTCACCCTCCTGCATGTTCAGGCCCCGATCATACAAAATCTTTTTCACTCCATCTTTCCACCTCCAATTTGGTCTCCCTCTTCTCCTCGTTCCCTCCACCTCCGACACATATATCCTCTTGGTCAATCTCTCCTCACTCATTCTCTCCATGTGCCCAAACCATTTCAAAACACCCTCTTCTGCTCTCTCAACCACGCTCTTTTTATTTCCACACATCTCTCTTACCCTTACGTTACTTACTCGATCAAACCACCTCACACCACACATTGTCCTCAAACATCTCATTTCCAGCACATCCATCCTCCTGCGCACATCTCTATCCATAGCCCACGCCTCGCAACCATACAACATTGTTGGAACCACTATTCCCTCAAACATACCCATTTTTGCTTTCCGAGATAGTGTTCTCGACTTCCACACATTTTTCAAGGCTCCCAAAATTTTCGCCCCCTCCCCCACCCTATGATCCACTTCCGCTTCCATGGTTCCATCCGCTGACAGATCCACTCCCAGATATCTAAAACACTTCACTTCCTCCAGTTTTTCTCCATTCAAACTCACCTCCCAATTGACTTGACCCTCACCCCTACTGTACCTAATAACCTTGCTCTTATTCACATTTACTCTCAACTTTCTTCTTCCACACACTTTACCAAACTCAGTCACCAGCTTCTGCAGTTTCTCACATGAATCAGCCACCAGCGCTGTATCATCAGCGAACAACAACTGACTCACTTCCCAAGCTCTCTCATCCCCAACAGACTTCATACTTGCCCCTCTTTCCAGGACTCTTGCATTTACCTCCCTTACAACCCCATCCATAAACAAATTAAACAACCATGGAGACATCACACACCCCTGCCGCAAACCTACATTCACTGAGAACCAATCACTTTCCTCTCTTCCTACACGTACACATGCCTTACATCCTCGATAAAAACTTTTCACTGCTTCTAACAACTTGCCTCCCACACCATATATTCTTAATACCTTCCACAGAGCATCTCTATCAACTCTATCATATGCCTTCTCCAGATCCATAAATGCTACATACAAATCCATTTGCTTTTCTAAGTATTTCTCACATACATTCTTCAAAGCAAACACCTGATCCACACATCCTCTACCACTTCTGAAACCACACTGCTCTTCCCCAATCTGATGCTCTGTACATGCCTTCACCCTCTCAATCAATACCCTCCCATATAATTTACCAGGAATACTCAACAAACTTATACCTCTGTAATTTGAGCACTCACTCTTATCCCCTTTGCCTTTGTACAATGGCACTATGCACGCATTCCGCCAATCCTCAGGCACCTCACCATGAGTCATACATACATTAAATAACCTTACCAACCAGTCAACAATACAGTCACCCCCTTTCTTAATAAATTCCACTGCAATACCATCCAAACCTGCTGCCTTGCCGGCTTTCATCTTCCGCAAAGCTTTTACTACCTCTTCTCTGTTTACCAAATCATTTTCCCTAACCCTCTCACTTTGCACACCACCTCGACCAAAACACCCTATATCTGCCACTCTGTCATCAGACACATTCAACAAACCTTCAAAATACTCATTCCATCTCCTTCTCACATCACCGCTACTTGTTATCACCTCCCCATTTACGCCCTTCACTGAAGTTCCCATTTGCTCCCTTGTCTTACGCACCCTATTTACCTCCTTCCAGAACATCTTTTTATTTTCCCTAAAATTTACTGATAGTCTCTCACCCCAACTCTCATTTGCCCTTTTTTTCACCTCTTGCACCTTTCTCTTGACCTCCTGTCTCTTTCTTTTATACTTCTCCCACTCAATTGCATTTTTTCCCTGCAAAAATCGTCCAAATGCCTCTCTCTTCTCTTTCACTAATACTCTTACTTCTTCATCCCACCACTCACTACCCTTTCTAAACAGCCCACCTCCCACTCTTCTCATGCCACAAGCATCTTTTGCTGCCTTACCTACTTTTATTAATTAACTGCATATTTTCCTTAATATTCAACCATCACCTTATTTGATATCACTCAGTAAAATACAGTGCACAGAACCATGCTGTTCAACTGTCATTGTTTCTTCTAAACACTACATTAATACTGCAGAACAAAATCATTCAGAATCCAAAACAAACAGTGACTCAGAGCTAAAATCGAGTCGTACCATGTAATGTTTAGAATATATAATAAGAGACATAATTCACTTTTTGGTATAAGGCAATTGCCGATTGGGAGGTAAAAGTCCAATTTAGCTCTGCATCACTGTTAACTTTGGAAACTGAGTGATTTCATGTAGTGTTAAAGAGAGTAGAGTTAGAGAGGAGGAGCTTGATTTTGAGCTTTATATCTTATTCTACTTAATATGGAATACAGATGATCCCTGACTTATGATGGTTCAACTTATGATTTTGCAACTTTACAATGGTGCGATTCTGTGAAGTTAGATACAGCAGTAATTGTGAAGGTCATGAAAATCAAGGAATATGTTAGGTTTACTCCTTAGCAGCTGTGATTTTTTTTCTGAATTTTCAGTATTCTAGTCTAAATATACCAGACAAACCATGATTGAACATAATTCCAACTACACTATGCCCTCCTTTAAAAAAGGCTCTTTGAACCAAAATTCACCCCTCACAAAAAAAAACGTATTTTAATACCAAATTTTTCATGGCATGATAAAGATTCACAGTTATGCAGAAATTCAACTCTAAGATTAAGAATTGCATCTGCTGCCCTGGCCCTTAACCTCAGGTTGTGGGAAATCCCCTTGTGGGGAAATCCAGGAGCTTATAAAATGATCTTTCCACAGTCGTTTTAAGTCATCCCTTAACACTTACATCTCTTTTTTTTTTAGTTTAGCTTGTTCACCAAATAAAAGAAGAGGGAAAGTTTTACATATTTTTACCCATAATTGGTCTTTCTTTCAAACTATTCACCGTTTCCCACGTTAGTGAGGTAGCATTAAGAATAGAGGACTGGGCTTTTGAGGGAATATACTCACCTGGCCCCCTTCTCTGTTCCTTTTGGAAAAAAAAAGAAAAAAAAAACGAGAGGGGAGGATTTCCAGCCCCCCACTCCCTCCCCTTTTAGTTGCCTTCTACGACACGCAGGGAATACGTGGGAAGAATTCTTTCTCCCCTATCCCCATAATTGATAAATGAAATATTATTTTCAGATGATGCAGCCTGCATGCCCTGATGAATTGCGGGTAAAATAAAGACTACACGGGCCAATCTAAAGGTTCCTGTCACAAAAATTTGTAACAGATATTGAACTTACAAATACTTTCATATGCAAGAGTAGCACTGTGTAGTGGCTGGAATGTGAAACACCTCATGTAATTTGTTTTGTGAATTTAGTGAAAATATAAGTGTACACTATGTGATGACTTCTGTGGACCATTAACAAAGTTATGAATTGTTTGCCCACTAATCACTATGTCTAGTAATTACTGAGTCCATAGTTAGCAGAAAAAGCTGCAGTGAGAAACAAATGCTGCAAAACCATTGCACTGAATGATAAGCTTGAGGTTTTTCTTTGGTTTGATGCCAGTGAAAGGCTTAGTGAAATGCCAAAAGTCATGGACCATGCTTTCTCTAATGTAGCAACACTTTAAAGTTTATTGTGAATAGAGATAGACAGTAATGAAGATATATTTGGCTTAAAAGTAAAAGATGCGCCACAGCTCTAGCCCTTACACTCACTATCTATCTATCTATATCTCTGACGCCCATTCCAATTGGAACTTTCTCAGAGGGGTGGCCACGGCAATAGAGTCTTCATAACTAGTGAACTCCAGTGCCACTGCTTATCCTTGGGTGCCTCACCTTTAACAGGCCACTGGCAGAGGGCAACTTTAGAACAGTGTTTGGTAGTCATTGGCTGCTTACCGACTGCTACCTACCTCACACTCACACAGTGGGAAAATCTGAGCACATAAAAAATTATTTTTACTCAGTCATTTTCAGCCATCCCAAGACACTTATTCTTTTTTATTGTCACATAGTCATTTGATTAGCTAATTGATAGAACAAGGAAAAAACTTGCATATTTGTACCAGTGATTGATTATTATTTTTTTTATTTTACTTTGTCGCTGTCTCCCGTGTTTGCGAGGTAGCGCAAGGAAACAGACGAAAGAAATGGCCCAACCCCCCCCCATACACATGTATATACATACGTCCACACACGCAAATATACATACCTACACAGCTTTCCATGGTTTACCCCAGACGCTTCACATGCCTTGATTCAATCCACTGACAGCACGTCAACCCCGGTATACCACATCGCTCCAATTCACTCTATTCCTTGCCCTCCTTTCACCCTCCTGCATGTTCAGGCCCCGATCACACAAAATCTTTTTCACTCCATCTTTCCACCTCCAATTTGGTCTCCCTCTTCTCCTCGTTCCCTCCACCTCCGACACATATATCCTCTTGGTCAATCTTTCCTCACTCATTCTCTCCATGTGCCCAAACCACTTCAAAACACCCTCTTCTACTCTCTCAACCACGCTCTTTTTATTTCCACACATCTCTCTTACCCTTACGTTACTCACTCGATCAAACCACCTCACACGACACATTGTCCTCAAACATCTCATTTCCAGCACATCCATCCTCCTGCGCACAACTCTATCCATAGCCCACGCCTCGCAACCATACAACATTGTTGGAACCACTATTCCTTCAAACATACCCATTTTTGCTTTCCGAGATAATGTTCTCAACTTCCACACATTCTTCAAGGCCCCCAGAATTTTCGCCCCCTCCCCCACCCTATGATCCACTTCCGCTTCCATGGTTCCATCCGCTGCCAGATCCACTCCCAGATATCTAAAACACTTCACTTCCTCCAGTTTTTCTCCATTCAAACTCACCTCCCAATTGACTTGACCCTCAACCCTACTGTACCTAATAACCTTGCTCTTATTCACATTTACTCTTAACTTTCTTCTTCCACACACTTTACCAGACTCAGTCACCAGCTTCTGCAGTTTCTCACATGAATCAGCCACCAGCGCTGTATCATCAGCGAACAACAACTGACTGATTGATAGATGAAATATTAATTCCAGATGACGCAATCTGCTTGATCCAGTGAATTACAGGTGAAATAAAGACCACATGGGCAGATCAAGAGGTTGCTGTATACTCAGAACAGGAAAAGTTTATATTTACAGTTGATATATTTTTCTTCACGTGTCGTAGAAGGCAACTAAAGGGGACGGGAGTGGGGGGCTAGAAACCATCCCCACCTTGTATTTTAAATTTCCAAAAGGGGAAACAGAAGAAGGAGTCACATGGGGAGTGCTCATTCTCCTCGAAGGCTCAGACTGGGGTGTCTAAATGTGTGTGGATGGAACCAAGATGAGAAAAAAGGAGAGATAGGTTGTATGTTTAAGGAAAGGAACCTGGATGTTTTGGCTCTGTGTGAAACGAAGCTCAAGGGTAAAGGTGAAGAGTGGTTTGGGAATGTCTTGGGAGTAAAGTCAGGGGTTAGTGAGAGGACGAGAGCAAGGGAAGGAGTAGCACTACTCCTGAAACAGGAATTGTGGGAGTATGTGATAGAGTGTAAGAAAGTAAACTCTAGATTGATATGGGTAAAACTGAAAGTGGATCGAGAGAGATGGATGATTATTGGTGAATATGCACCTGGGCATGAGAAGAAAGATCATGAGAGGCAAGTGTTTTAGGAGCAGCTGAGTAAGTGTGTTAGTAGTTTTGATGCACGAGACAGTGTTATAGTGATGGGTGATTTGAATGCAAAGATGAGTAATGTAGCAGTTGAGGGAATAATTGGTGTACATGGGGTGTTCAGTGTTGTAAATGGAAATGGTAAAGAGCTTGTAGATTTATGTGCTGAAAAAGGACTGATGATTGGGAATACCTTGTTTAAAAAGAGAGATATATATAAGTATACATATGTAAGTAGGAGAGATGGCCAGAGAGCGTTATTGGATTATGTATTAATTGATAGGCATGCAAACGAGAGGCTTTTGGATGTTAATGTGCTGAGAGGTGGAACTGGAGGGATGTCTGATCATTATCTTGTGGAGGCGAAAGTGAAGATTTGTATAGATTTTCAGAAAAGAAGAGAGAATGCTGGGGTGATGAGAGTAAGTGAGCTTGGGAAGGAGACTTGTGTAAGGAAGTACCAGGAGAGACTGAGTACAGAATGGAAAAAGGTGAGAACAAAGGATGTAAGGGGAGTGGGGGAGGAATGGGATGTATTTAGGGAAGCAGTGATGGTTTGTACAAAAGATGCTTGTGGCATGAGAAGCATGGGAGGTGGGCAGATTAGAAAGGGTAGCGAGTGGTGGGATGAAGAAGTAAGATTATTAGTGAAAGAGAAGAGAGTGGCATTTGGACAATTTTTGCAGGGGAATAATGCAAATGAGTGGGAGATGTATAAAAGGAAGAGGAAGGAGGTCAAGAGAAAGGTGCAAGAGGTGAAATAGAGGGCAAATGAGAGTTGGGGTGAGAGAGTATCATTAGGTTTTAGGGAGAATAAAAGATTTTTGGAAGGAGGCAAATAAAGTGTGTAAGACAAGAGAACAAATGGAACATCAGTGAAGGGGGCTAATGGGGAGGTGATAACAAGTAGTGGTGATGTGAGGAGATGGAGTGAGTATTTTGAAGGTTTGTTGAATGTGTTTGATGATCGAGTGGCAGATATAGGGTGTTTTGGTCAAGGTGGTGTGCAGAGTGAGAGGGTTAGGTAGAATGATTTGGTGAATAGAGAAGAGGTAGTAAAAGCTTTGCAGAAGATGAAAGTCGGCAAGGCAGCGGGTTTGGATGGTATTGCAGTGGAATTTATTCAAAAAAGGGGGTGACTGTATTGTTGACTGGTTGGTAAGATTATCTAATGTATGTATGACTCATGATGAGGTGCCTGAGGATTGGTGGAATGCCTGCATAGTGCCATTGTAGAAAGGCAAAGGGGATAAAAGTAAGTGCTTAATTTACAGAGGTATAAGTTTGTTGAGTATTCCTGGGAAATTATATGGGAGGGTATTGATTGAGAGGGTGAAGACATGTACAGAGCATCAGATTGGGGAAGAGCAGTGTAGTTTCAGAAGTGGTAAAAGATGTGTGAATCAGGATTTTGCTTTGAAGAATGTATATGAGAAATACTTAGAAAAGCAAATGGAGCTGGAGAAGGCATGTGATAGTTGATAGAGATGCTTCGTGGAAGGTATTAAGAATATATGGTGTGGGAGGCAAGTTGTTAGAAGCAGTGAAAAGTTTTTATCGAGGATGTAAAGCATGTGTACGTGTAGGAAGAGAGGAAAGTGATTGGTTCTCAGTGAATGTTGGTTTGTGGCAGGGGTGCGTGATGTCTCCATGGTTGTTTAATTTGTTTATGGATGGGGTTGTTAGGGAGGTGAATGCAAGAGTTTTGGAGAGAGGGGCAAGTATGCAGTCTGTTGTGGAAGAGAGAGCTTGGGAAGTGAGTCAGTTGTTGTTCGCTGATTATACAGTGCTGGTGACTGATTCGTGTGAGAAACTGCAGAAGCTGGTGACTGAGTTTGGTAAAGTGTGTGAAAGATGAAAGCTTAGAGTAAATGTGAATAAAATCAAGGTTATTCGGTACAGTAGGGTTGAGGGACAAGTCATTTGGGAGGTAAGTTTGAATGGAGAAAAACTGGAGGAAGTAAAGTGTTTTAGATATCTGGGAGTGGATTTGGCAGCAGATGGAACCAATGAAGCGGAAGTGTATCATTGGATGGGGGAGGGGGCGAAAGTTCTGGGAGTGTTGAAGAATGTGTGGAAGTTGAGAACATTATCTCGGAAAGCAAAAATGGGTATGTTTGAAGGAATAGTGGTTCCAACAATGATATATGGTTGCGAGGCATAGGCCATAGATAGAGTTGTGCGGAGGAGGGTAAGTGTGCTAGAAATGAGATGTTTGAGGACAATATGTAGTGTGAGATGGTTTGATCGAGTAAGTAATGAAAGGGTAAGAGAGATGTGTGGTAATAAAAAGAGTGTGATTGCGAGAGCAGAAGAGGATGTTTTGAAATGGTTTGGTCATATGGAGAGAATGAGTGAGGAAAGATTGACCAAGAGGATATATGTGTCAGAGGTAGAGGGAACAAGGAAGTGGGAGACCAAATTGGAGTTGGAAAGATGGAGTGAAAAAGATTTTGAGTGATCGGGGCCTGAACATGCAGGAGGGTGAAAGGCGTGCAAGGAATAGAGTGAATTGGAATGATGTGGTATACTGGGGTTGACATGCTGTCAATGGATTAAACCAGGGCATGTGAAGCGTCTGGGGTAAACCATGGAAAGTTCTATGGGGCCTGGATGTGGAAAGGGAGCTGTGGTTTCGGTGCATTATACGTGACAGCTAGATACTGAGTGTGAACAAATGTGGCGTTTGTTGTCTTTTCCTAGCACTACCTCGCGCACATGCGGGGAGAGGTGGTTGTTATGTCATGTGTGGTGAGGTGGCGATTGGAATGAATAAGGGCAGACAGTATGAATTATGTCGTAGAAAGCGACTAGAGGGGACGGGAGCGGGGGGCCGGAAGTCCTCCCCTCCTTGTATTAACTTTCTAAAATGGAGTCACGCGGGGAGTGCTCATCCTCCTTGAAGGCTCAGAGTGGGGTGCCTAAATGTGTGTGGATGTAACCAAGATGTGAAAAAAGGAGAGATAGGTAGTATGTTTGAGGAAAGGAACCTGGATGTTTTGGCTCTGAGTGAAACGAAGCTCAAGGGTAAAGGGGAAGAGTGGTTTGGG
This sequence comes from Panulirus ornatus, assembly GCF_036320965.1. Lineage (NCBI taxonomy): Eukaryota > Metazoa > Arthropoda > Malacostraca > Decapoda > Palinuridae > Panulirus > Panulirus ornatus. The sequence continues at coordinate 4,861,247 of NC_092271.1, read as the reverse complement.
AATGTCTGGGGAGTAAAGTCAGGGGTTAGTGAGAGGACAAGAGCAAGGGAAGGAGTAGCAATACTCCTGAAACAGGAGTTGTGGGAGTATGTGATAGAATGTAAGAAAGTAAATTCTCGGTTAATATGGGTAAAACTGAAAGTTGATGGAGAGAGGTGGGTGATTATTGGTGCATATGCACCTGGGCATGAGAAGAAAGATCATGAGAGGCAAGTGTTTTGGGAGCAGCTGAATGAGTGTGTTAGTGGTTTTGATGCACGAGACCGGGTCATAGTGATGGGTGATTTGAATGCAAAGGTGAGTAATGTGGCAGTTGAGGGAATAATTGGTATACATGGGGTGTTCAGTGTTGTAAATGGAAATGGTGAAGAGCTTGTAGATTTATGTGCTGAAAAAGGACTGATGATTGGGAATACCTGGTTTAAGAAGCGAGATATACATAAGTATACTTATGTAAGTAGGAGAGATGGCCAGAGAGCGTTATTGGATTACGTGTTAATTGACAGGCGTGCGAAAGAGAGACTTTTGGATGTTAATGTGCTGAGAGGTGGAACTGGAGGGATGTCTGATCATTATCTTGTGGAGGCTAAGGTGAAGATTTGTATGGGTTTTCAGAAAAGAAGAGTGAATGTTGGGGTGAAGAGGGTGGTGAGAGTAAGTGAGCTTGGGAAGGAGACCTGTGTGAGGAAGTACCAGGAGAGACTGAGTGCAGAATGGAAAAAGGTGAGAACAATGGAAGTAAGGGGAGTGGGGGAGGAATGGGATGTATTTAGGGAATCAGTGATGGATTGCGCAAAAGATGCTTGTGGCATGAGAAGAGTGGGAGGTGGGTTGATTAGAAAGGGTAGTGAGTGGTGGGATGAAGAAGTAAGAGTATTAGTGAAAGAGAAGAGAGAGGCATTTGGACGATTTTTGCAGGGAAAAATGCAATTGAGTGGGAGATGTATAAAAGAAATAGACAGGAGGTCAAGAGAAAGGTGCAAGAGGTGAAAAAAAGGGCAAATGAGAGTTGGGGTGAGAGAGTATCATTAAATTTTAGGGAGAATAAAAAGATGTTCTGGAAGGAGGTAAATAAAGTGCGTAAGACAAGGGAGCAAATGGGAACTTCAGTGAAGGGCGCAAATGAGGAGGTGATAACAAGTAGTGGTGATGTGAGAAGGAGATGGGGTGGGTATTTTGAAGGTTTGTTAAATGTGTTTGATGATAGAGTGGCAGATATAGGGTGTTTTGGTCGAGGTGGTGTGCAAAGTGAGAGGGTTAGGGAAAATGATTTGGTAAACAGAGAAGAGGTAGTGAAAGCTTTGCGGAAGATGAAAGCTGGCAAGGCAGCAGGTTTGGATGGTATTGCAGTGGAATTTATAAGAAAAGGAGGTGACTGTATTGTTGACTGGTTGGTAAGGTTATTTAATGTATGTATGACTCATGGTGAGGTGCCTGAGGATTGGCGGAATGCGTGCATAGTGCCATTGTACAAAGGCAAAGGGGATAAGAGTGAGTGCTCAAATTACAGAGGTATAAGTTTGTTGAGTATTCCTGGTAAATTATATGGGAGGGTATTGATTGAGAGGGTGAAGGCATGTACAGAGCATCAGATTGGGGAAGAGCAGTGTGGTTTCAGAAGTGGTAGAGGATGTGTGGATCAGGTGTTTGCTTTGAAGAATGTATGTGAGAAATACTTAGAAAAGCAAATGGATTTGTATGTAGCATTTATGGATCTGGAGAAGGCATATGATAGAGTTGATAGAGATGCTCTGTGGAAGGTATTAAGAATATATGGTGTGGGAGGAAAGTTGTTAGAAGCAGTGAAAAGTTTTAATCAAGGATGTAAGGCATGTGTACGTGTAGGAAGAGAGGAAAGTGATTGGTTCTCAGTGAATGTAGGTTTGCGGCAGGGGTGTGTGATGTCTTCATGGTTGTTTAATTTGTTTATGGATGGGGTTGTTAGGGAGGTGAATGCAAGAGTTTTGGAAAGAGGGGCAAGTATGAAGTCTGTCGTGGATGAGAGAGCTTGGGAAGTGAGTCAGTTGTTGTTCGCTGATGATACAGCGCTGGTGGCTGATTCATGTGAGAAACTGCAGAAGCTGGTGACTGAGTTTGGTAAAGTGTGTGGAAGAAGAAAGTTAAGAGTAAATGTGAATAAGAGCAAGGTTATTAGGTACAGTAGGGTTGAGGGTCAAGTCAATTGGGAGGTGAGTTTGAATGGAGAAAAACTGGAGGAAGTGAAGTGTTTTAGATATCTGGGAGTGGATCTGGCAGCGGATGGAACCATGGAAGCGGAAGTGGATCATAGGGTGGGGGAGGGGGCGAAAATTCTGGGGGCCTTGAAGAATGTGTGGCAGTCGAGAACATTATCTCGGAAAGCAAAAATGGGTATGTTTGAAGGAATAGTGGTTCCAACAATGTTGTATGGTTGCGAGGCGTGGACTATGGATAGAGTTGTGCGCAGGAGGATGGATGTGCTGGAAATGAGATGTTTGAGGACAATGTGTGGTGTGAGGTGGTTTGATTGAGTGAGTAACGTAAGGGTAAGAGAGATGTGTGGAAATAAAAAGAGCGTGGTTGAGAGAGCAGAAGAGGGTGTTTTGAAATGGTTTGGGCACATGGAGAGAATGAGTGAGGAAAGATTGACCAAGAGGATACATGTGTCGGAAGTGGAGGGAACGAGGAGAAGAGGGAGACCAAATTGGAGGTGGAAAGATGGAGTGAAAAAGATTTTGTGTGATCGGGGCCTGAACATGCAGGAGGGTGAAAGGAGGGCAAGGAATAGAGTGAATTGGAGCGATGTGGTATACCGGGGTTGACGTGCTGTCAGTGGATTGAATCAAGGCATGTGAAGTGTCTGGGGTAAACCATGGAAAGCTGTGTAGGTATGTATATTTGCGTGTGTGGACGTATGTATATACATGTGTATGGGGGGGGTTGGGCCATTTCTTTCGTCTGTTTCCTTGCGCTACCTCGCAAACGCGGGAGACAGCGACAAAGTTTTTTTTTTTTTTTTTTTATACTTTGTCGCTGTGTATATGTATATGTATATGTGTGCATATATATGTATACGTTGTGATGTATAGGTATGTATATGTGTGGACGTGTATGTATATACATGTGTATGTGGGTGGGTTGGGCCATTCTTTCGTCTGTTTCCTTGCGCTATGTTGCTAACGTGGGAGACAGCGATAAAGTATTAAAAAAAATATATATTTTTATTAAAAGAAATCACAGAAATGATTAATGGCCATCATTGAGCTTAAAGATGCTCCATATGCAGTAGAGAAGCTATCAGTGATAGCACTCTGGTAGCTACTCCTTTAAGAGTATGTACACTGTCTCATCGTAGAAAATCTTTGATGAAAATATGGTAACAATGCAGTGTATGGCTAGAGGATATAAATCAATGTCTCTATCGTTGTAAAACATTGTAGATATTGTTATTATTATTATTATACTTTGATTCTGTCTCCCGCATTATCGAGGTAGCGCAAGGAAACAGCCGAACGAATGGCCCAATCCACCCACATACACATGTATATACATAAATGCCCACACATGCACATATACATACATATACATACACAGACATATACACATGTACATATTCATACATGCTGCCTTCATCCATTCCTGCTGACACCCTGCCACACATGAAATGACACCCCCCTACCCCGTACGTGCGGGAGGTAGCATTAGGATAAGAAAACAAAGGTCACATTTGTTCACACTCAGTCTTTAACTGTCATGTTTAATGCACCAAAACCACAGCTCCCTTTCCACATCCATGCCCCACAAAACTTTCCGTGGTTTACCCCAGATGCTTCACATGCCCTAGTTCAATCCATTGACAGCACGTCGACCCTGGTATACCACATCATTCCAATTCACTCTATTCCTTGCACACCTTTCACCCTCCTGTATGTTCAGGCCCCAATTGCTCAAAATCTTTTTCACTCCATCCTTCCACCTCCAATTTGGTCTCCCACTTCTCCTCGTTCCCTCCACCTCTGACACATACATCCTCTTTGTCAATCTTTCCTCGCTCATTCTCTCCATGTGACCAAACCATTTCAATACACCCTCTTCTGCTCTCTCAACCACACTTTTTATTCCCACACATCCCTCTTACCCTTTCATCACTTACTTGATCAAACCACCTCACACCACATATTGTCCTCAAACATCTCATTTCCAACACATACACCCTCCTCCACACAACCCTATCTATCGCCCATGCCTCACAACCATATAACATTGTTTGAACCACTATTCCTTCAAACATAACCAATTTTGCTCTCTGAGATAATGTTCTCGCCTTCCATACATTCTTCAACGCTCCCAGAACCTTTGCCCCCTCCCCCACCCTGTGACTCACTTCTGCTTCCATGGTTCCATCCGCTGCCAAATCCACTCCCAGATATCTAAAACACTTCACTTCCTCCATTTTTTCTCCATTCAAACTTACCTCCCAGTTGGCTTGTCCCACAATGCTACTGAACCTAATAACCTTGCTCTTATTCATATTTACTCTGAGCTTTCTTCTTTCACACACTTTACCAAACTCAGTCACCTACTTCTGCAGTTTCTCAACCGAATCAGCCACAAGCGCTCTATCATCAGCGAACAACTGACTCACTTCCCAAGCCCTCTCATCCACAACAGACTGCATACTTGCTCCTCTCTCCAAAACTCTTGCATTCACCTTCCTAACAACCCCATTCATAAACAAATTAAACAGCCATGGGGACATCACACATTCCTGACGCAAACCGACATTCACTGGGAACCACTCACTTTCCTCTGTTCCTACTCATACACATGCCTTACATCCTCGATAAAAACTTTTTACCTCTTTTAGCACCTTACCTCCCACACCATATACTCTTATTACCTTCCACAGAGCATCTCTATCAACTCTATCATATGCCCTCTCCAGATCCATAAATGCTACATACAAATCCATTTGCTTTTCTAAGTGTTTCTCACATACATTCTTCAAAGCAAACACTTTTATCCACACATCCTCTACCACTTCTGAAACCACACTGCTCCTCCCCAATCTGATGCTCTGCACCCTCCCATATAATTTCTCAGGAATACTCAGCAAACTTATACCTCTGTAATTTGAACACTCACCTTTATCCCCTTTCCCTTTGTACAATGGCACTATACATGCATTCCGCCAATCCTCAGGCACTTCACCATGAACCATACATACATTGAATATCCTCACCAACCATTCAACAACACAGTCACCCCCTTTTTTTAATAAATTCCACTGCAATGCCATCCATACCCGCCGCCTTACCGGCTTTCATCTTCCGCAGTGCTTTCACTACCTCTTCTCTGTTTACCAAATCATTCTCCCTGACCCTCTCACTTAACACACCACCTTGGCCAAAACACCCTATATCTGCCACTCTATCATCAAACACATTCAACAAACCTTCAAAATACTCACTCCATATCCTTCTCACTTCACTACTACTTGTTATTCCCTCCCCATTTGCCCCCTTCACTGATGTTCCCATTTGTTCTCTTGTCTTATGCACTTTATTTACCTCCTTCCAAAACATCTTTTTATTCTCCCTAAAATTTAATGATACTCTCTAACCCCAACTCCCATTTGCCCTCTTTTTCACCTCTTTCACCTTTCTCTTAACCTCTTGGTTCTTCTTTTCTACATCTCTCAGTCATTAGCACTATTTCCCTGCAAAAATTATCCAAAAGATTCTCTATTCTCTCTCACTTATGATCATACTTCTTCATCCCACCACTCATTACCCTTTCTAATCTGCCCTCCTCCCACCTTACTCATGCCTCAGGCATCTTTTGCAGAAGCCATCACTGCTTCCCTAAATACATCCCATTCCTCCCCCAATCCCCATACATCATTTGCTCTCACCTGTTTCCATTCTGCACTCAATCTCTCCTGGTACTTCCTCACACAAGTCTCCTTTCCAAGCTCACTTACTCTCACCACTCTCTTCACCCCAACATTCTCTCTTCTTTTCTGAAAACCTCTACATATATTCACCTTCACCTGTACAAGATAATGATCAGAGATCCCCCCAGTGCCCCTCTCAGCACATTAACATCTAAAAGTCTCTCTTTTGTGCGCCTATCAATTAACACATAATCCAATAACGCTGTCTGGCCATCTCTCCTACTTACATATGTATACTTATGTATATATCTCTTTTTAAACCACGTATTCCCAGTCACCAGTCCTTTTTCAGCACGTAAATCTACAAGCTGTTCACCATTTCCATTTACAACACTGAACACCCCATGTACACCAGTTATACCCTCAACTGCCACATTACTCACCTTTGCATTCAAATCGTGCATCACTATGACCTGGTCTCGTGCATCAAAGCTGCTAACACACTCACTCAACTGCTCCCAAAACACTTACCTCTCATGATCTTTCTTCTCATGACCTGGTGCATAGGCACCAATAATCACCCATCTCTCTCCATCAACTTTCAGTTTTACCCATATCAATCTAGAGTTTACTTTCTGACACTATCCCATACTCCCATAACTCCTGCTTCAGGAGTAGTGCTACTCCTTCCTTTGCTCTTGTCCTTTCACCAACCCCTGACTTTACTCCCAAGACATTCCCAAACATCCAGGTTCCTTTCCTCAGACATACCACCCCGCATAGCTCTTTCTTATGTTTCCCCATGTAGAAAGTTGTAATACAAGGAGGGGAGAGTTTCTAGCCCCCCCTGCTTCCGTCCCCCTTTAGTCGCCTTTTACGACAGGTGGGGAATGCGTGGGAAGTATTCTTTCTTCCTTTATATAATCAGTATTATCATTCATAATTAGCTTTTGTGTAAATTTGCAACATATTGAAGGCAAATACTTTTTTGCAAGAATGCATTCCCATTATCATAATGGAAGTCAATGAGGAATTGGGTGTCTTTTAATAAAATTTCCCTTAAGGAAAGGAAACGTAGTGAAAATATAGATTTTGTAAAACCATATAGAGTAAAAGAAGAAAGTGTACTAAGTTGTCCTTTGGATATAGGAGAGAAAGATTGGAAGAGGTGAGAGAATTTAGGTATTTAAGAGCTGTCTTGGGTAAGTTTGGTGATATGGAGGGAGACATAAGGGAGAGAGCAGTACAGGGTATAAAAGTCATTTGGTCTCTTAATAGGGTGTAAGTATGGAAGTGAAGAGAGGAATAAGGGACAGCATAGTCCTCCCAACCCTGACCTATGCAGCCAAAACATGGTTATGAGTCACAGAATTATGAATCCAGGCTATGGAAAAGAGCTATTTGAGGAGAACATTTGGTGTGATTAGATGGAATGAAGAAAGAAATGAAGGGGTGTATGAGAGATGTGGTATGGCAGGTAATGCAAAGGTAATGAATTGTAGAGCAGTAGAATGGGTGAAATGTTATACTTTGAGGTGGTGTGGGCTTGTGGAAAGAATACAAGATTGGGAATTTGCAAGGAGAGTGTATGATAGTACACTTAAAGGGATTGGTGTAAGAGCGAGACCACCTGTGACATGATGAAAGAGAGTGGAAGAGTACTGGAATGCTGTATGTGAGGGAGACATTTAAGGACAAGGATAAGTGGAGACTCTTGCTATGGCCACCCATTGATGGGAATTCTCACAGGGAACGTGCATCGGAGATATAGATAGATGTAACACTTTCTAGGAATGGAACCCCTTCGTTAAATGGGGTAGTGGTGTACTCACAAAGACATAATTAAAGAAACACACTGGGTGGCTGATCATTTCACAATCCAGGCTCCCAACAAAAAGCCATTCCATTTGATCCCTTGCGGCAGGTCATATATTTGCTATTAATCTTTAATGCTGCTAGGGGAGGCTTTCATAGATTCTTTTAACTCTTTACAAATGATCCCGCTACTTTTATGATATAAACATTTTTTAAAGATCTTTTTACCCTCTTCATATCTCTTATCATAGAAGAAGATATGATGCTCCAAATCACACTCCGTCACTCGTCCTCCATCTTCTATATGCTACACTGCCATTACAAAACAAAATTACTCATTATGCAAAGCTAAGTAACAGTGCATAGGTGAAGGAGACTTTTACTGTGAGAGTTATGAAGATAAGAGAAATTATGGGGTTAACCATATGCCTCTTTGTCTAAGTATAATTGTTTTGGAATTTTATGCACAGAATAGTCATCATGATTAAACATGGGTCATTTGCATTCTTACTTTCCTGAGATGAATCACTTGATAGTGAGCTGAGTCATGTTTGCTGTTACAGCACATACATTGTTCATAGTCAGTAGGTGCCAGTCAGACCTAGCCAAGTGGGAGGCCTCTTACAAGCCCCTTCTTTATTGTTTCCACATGACATCCCATAAAATATTGAGAGATTTTAATCGTGGAAGACTCTGGTAGGTGACACCAGTAAAGATGAAATTTTGCCTGATGAGATGAGCTCCTACTCCAATGATGCTTCCACTGATGTTAGAGGGTGGACTTAAAGCCACCATTATGATTTCTCTGTTAAGTTGCTTATGTCTTTATTTCATAATATATGTGTAGATGTTCTTTACATATGAAAATGTATTGATTTTTTTTACTTTCATATGTCAGTGTTCATGTTGAGTGAGATCTTAAGATAATCTTTAGGGTACATCCTTGATGATATTGAACATGTATTTTGTAGAATTATAATTTCATAGAAATATTTTGTATTATTTTGCCTATACATGAAACATTTTAGAACTGTATTAGATTTTTTTTACTGCACTGACGTGACCAGGTTATTAAAACAACTTTGGCCATATAAGGACTATGTTCCTGATGAAGTCTTTCATGTGTGCAGAAATAATATGCAGAGGCTTTGGCTAGACCACCCAAAATATGATTTAGTAAGTCACTAGGGGAAAGGGTGGTGCCATAGATGTGGAAGTAGGCAAATATTTCTGTATTTAGATAAGGCGATATGGAAATTATGCTGAACTATGTCCCAGTCTCACAAACAAATATTGTTTGTAAAATGCTGGAAAAGATAATCTGAAACCAGATGAATGACTACCTTCAAAAGAGAAACTCTAACTAGCAGACAATGCAGATTCAGGGAAGGGAGGTTATGCATGACCAATCTTCTAGACTTCTGTGACAATGTGAGCACCATCTTGGTTCAGAGAAAAGAATGTATGTGTTTGGACTGCCAGAATGCATCTGACTCTGTTTCTCACTGGGAGTTTCTAAAGAAGCTAGAGCTACAGGTGGGAGTAAAGGACAGCTGTATCCCTGAATAGAAGATTACCTTAGTGAAGGGGAGCAAAGAACTTTGGCAAGAGGTGTATTCTTGAAGTAGGCTGGGGTTATTTATAAGTGGTATGCCACAGGCCTCAGTCTTGGACCCACTACTGTTTTTGGCATATTTAAAGGACTTTCCAAGTGGACAAGAAATTTATCTAGATAAATTTGTTAATGATGCCAAGGCCATGAGAGAAATAAAGAATGAGAGTGCCTGCATCAGCATTCTAGGGTACCAGGACAGACTCCAAATTGGTCTGTTAACTGGATGTAAAGGCAGAGCCAGAGCAAAAGAAGGCTTTGATATAAGAATTACCATGCATGAAGTGAATTACTGGAACTTGTTCGTGAAAGAGAATTAAGGTTCGACGTTGCGCATACATTGTCACCAGAGGTACTCATCAAGAGATGCGTGAAAGGAGCAGTCTTTCTGGTGGCAAACATGAGAATTGCATTCAAGTTAGGTTCACTTTTATTTCTCTTTTTTTGTACATGTTTGCCATTTTCTGTGTCAGCAAGGGGCTACCAGGAACAGATGTAGAAATGACCTCATTTGCTAACATACACAATCTAGCCATCATTTATGATACACTGAAACTAGAGCCCCCATCCACAATGAAGCTCCACAGACTTTTCCATAGTTTCCTCAACATGTATCAAATTATTTGATAACTTGTATGGTCATCACATTTTAAGAGGCACAAAGATCTGATTGAGAGGGTACAAATGGCACTTGGTTTAAGAGGACTGAGCTAGATTTAGAAGCTGAGAGCCACAAAGTTGTCTGTCATGGAGGTGAGGGAAAATAAAGGAGGATATGATGACAACCCTCATGTTTTTTAATCAGATGGATGATAATTAAAAAGAATTGTTCTTCAAGAGATGCAGCACCAGAGTAAACGGAGGTCATTGTAGAAAGTTGGAAACAAATTTAGAAAGTATGTTAAGAAGTACTGTTTTAGTGTTAGGACAGTGGATGATTGGAATAAACAAACCTCTGAGACAGTGAATGGTAGCAGTATAAAGATAGGTAAACAGGCAACTTGATGACATATAAAATTAAGAAGATGGGGCCCCACATGTGTAGAACTCCAAATTATTGATTACACCCATGTTTTCTTATCCTTAACCTCAACTAGGCTAGATGTTATCCCCAGCATTTAGATTTCTGTGTACTCACCTCTTGCTACTTTAGTTCACACTCTACATTTTGGGAACTGAAGTAAGGAAGAATTTTTAGTGTGTAGAATGATTAATTGCACTTGTTGTGTAAAACTTATGTTTTGTATACTGGGAAAATAAAATTCCACTGGTTGATACAATTTACTTGATGTATTATCAGGTGTTCGTTACCCATAGTATGGCAGATTCAATAACCAAGCAACCTCAGGGCTGAGCAGTTTTCAGATTTAAAACACTAAAGTTTACACAAATTTCTTTCTTTGGCTATTTTCAGCACTAGCAGCCAAGTATGGGTTCAACATCACACAGCCCTGCCTCACACCCACTTGTATACTGAAACTTTCACTCAACTCTCCAGTCACTCATATACATGCATTTGTTACTTTCAAGAAGGCTTTCACACCATCCAACAATTGTCCCCCTACAACACATATCCTTAACACATCCCATAAACCATTCCACTTGACTCTGCCATACACTTTTTCCAGATCCATAAAAGCTGCAGACAACTTTGTACCTTTTGCTAGATACTTTTCCACAGGCCTTTTCGCCTTAAAAGTCTGATCCACACATTCGCTACCTTTATTAAAACCACCTTGCTCCTCACTCATTCTGCATTCAGTCACTCCATCACTATCAGTCAACACTTTTGCAAACACTTTTCTCGGGATACTTAACAGACCTTCGTACATCCTCAGCACCTTTTCTATTGAATAGCTTTCACCCAATCCTCAGGCAAAACATTCTGTTTCCAAGCTAAACTACATATCAGATGCATGCACTCTGTCAAACTTTCTCCTTCATACTTCAGCCTTTCAACTATAATCCTATCCACTCCATGTGCCTTTTCCACCTTCAGCCTCATTATCGCCCCTTTTTACCTCCCTTCTCAGTATAGGCCCTTACACTTGTATCCTCATCCTTCCATCTCCATGCATGTAACAACTACTGCCTCACCTCCCACATTCAACAGTTCTTTAATATACTTTTTCCATCTTGCTTTCACTTCCTCCTTTTGATGCTGCAACTCCCCTTCCTTAGTTTTCACATTAAGATTATCACACATCGACCTGTTTCCTTTTTCACCTCCTTCCAGTGCAGTTTATTATTTTTCCTATTTTTCCTATTTTTCACTCATCTTTTAGCTTTCTTCTGTTTCTTTTCTTTCCTCTATCAGCTTCTTAACATTGTGTCTACACATCTTATATTCTTCCCTTTTCCTTTGCTGAATTCCATTGATACATCCGTTTTTCTTCTTTGTGCACCATGCATTTCCCTTTTTATCTCTAAATTTCATGACCTTGTATCAGACTACTAATTTTACAACTGTTAATTCTTTTTCTAAACTTTTTAACCACTTTATTCACACATGACTGTGTTCCTACATTTACTGCACTTCCATCTAAACTTTTGGTCATTTCCTTTCACACTCCTTGCATTCTTTCTGATCCATCATCTTCCTTGCCAACACTCTTACCCCTCTATTTGTTCTTACACTATACCTCCACTTCCCCCCTGCTCCCCACCCCACAAGAACTGTGAAATTGTCAGTCTGCAAAGAATCCTCTGACAACTCTGTCATCTAGCATATCCTTTCTCAACCTTTCATTCACCTCCAGGTACTAGAACATTTTGATGAAAGGCTCTCTGAAACATAAGTAGGAACATGGATACCTTCAACCTCAAATACAGAGGGTAGGTTCAGTTAACAGAGTCAAAATGTTAAGGACCTGAGTGATGTACTTTGATGAGCATGCTTGTGTAAACCCAGTTAGCCAGCATTTGAAAGGTAGGGATAGGGGAGAAAGAATACTTCCCATGCACTCCCGCGTGTCATAGAAGGCGACCTAAAGGGGACGGGAGCGGGGGGGCTAGAAACCTTCCCCTCCTTGTATTTTAACTTTCTAAAAGGGGAAACAGAAGGAGTCACGCAGGGAGCGCCCATCCTCCTTGAAGGCTCAGATTGGGGTGTCTAAATGTGTGTGGATGTAAACAAGATGAGAAAAAAGGAGAGATAGGTAGTATGTTTGAGGAAAGGAACCTGGATGTTTTGGCTCTGAGTGAAATGAAGCTCAAGGGTAAAGGGGAAAAGTGGTTTGGGAATATTTTGGGAGTAAAGTCAGGGGTTGGTGAGAGGGCAAGAGCAAAGGAAGGAGTAGCATTACTCCTGAAACAGGAGTTGTGGGAGTATGTGATAGAGCGTAAGGAAGTATGATATGGGTAAAACTGAAAGTGGATGGAGAGAGATTGGTGATTATTGGTGACTATGCACCTGGTCATGAGAAGATAGATCATGAGAGGCAAGAGTTTTTGGAGCAGCTGAGTGAGTGTGTTAGCAGTTTTGATGCACAAGACCAGTATAGTGATGGGTGATTTGAATGCAAAGGTGAGTTATGTGGCAGTTGAGGGAATGATTGGTGTACATGAGGTGTTCAGTGTTGTAAATGGAAATGGTGAAGAGCTTATAGATTTATGTGCTGAAAAAGGACTGGTGATTGGGAATACCTGGTTTGAAAAGAGAGATATACATAAGTATATGTATGTAAGTTGGATAGATGGCCAGAGAGCATTATTGGATTACATGTTAATTGATAGGTGCACAAAAGAGAGACTTTTGGATGTTAATGTGCTTAGAGGTGCAACTGGAGGGATGTCTGATCATTATCTTGTGGAGAAGAGAGAATGTTGGGGTGAAGAGAGTGGTGAGAGTAAATGAGCTTGGGAAGGAGACTTGTATGAGGAAGTACCAGGAGAGACTGAGTGCTGAATGGAAAAAGGTGAGACCAAATGACATAAGGGGAGTGGATGAAGAATGGGATGTATTTAGGGAAGCAGTGATGGCTTGCGCAAAAGATACTTGTGGCATGAGAAGAGTGGGAGGTGGGCAGATTAGAAAGGGTAATGAGGGATAGGATGAAGAAGTAAGATTTTTAGTGAAGGAGAAGATAGAGGTATTTGGCCGATTTTTGCAGGGAAATAGTGCAAATGAATGGGAGATGTATAAAAGAAAGAGGGAGGAGGTTAAGAGAAAGGTGCAAGAGGTGAAAAAGAGGGCAAATGAGAGTTGGGGTGAGAGAGTATCATTAAATTTTAGGGAGAATAAAAAGATGTTTTGGAGGGAGATAAATAAAGTGCGTAAGACAAGAGAACAAATGGGAACAGCGGTGAAGGGGGCTAATGGGGAGGTAATAACAAGTAGTGGTGATGTGAGAAGGAGATGATGTGAGTATTTTGATAGAGTGGCAGATATAGGGTGTTTTGGTCAATGTGGTTTGCGAAGTGAGAGGGTCAGGGAGAATGATTTGGTAAACAGAGAAGAGGTAGTGAAAGCTTTGCGGAAGATGAAAGCCAGCAAGGCGGCGGGTATGGATGGTATTGCAGTGGAATTTATTAAAAATGGGGGTGACTGTGTTGTTGACTGGATGGTGAAGATATTCATTGTATGTATGGTTCATGGTAATGTGCCAGAGGATTGGCAGAATGCATGCATAGTGCCATTGTACAAAGGCTAAGGGGATAAAGGTGAGTGTTCAAACTACGGAAGTATAAGTTTGTTGAGTATTCCTGGGAAATTGTTTGGGAGGGTATTGATTGAGAGGGTGAAGACATGACAGACCATCAAATTGGGGAAGAGCAGTGTGGTATCAGAAGTGGTAGAGGATGTTTGGATCAGGTGTTTGCGTTGAAGAATGTATGTGAGAAATACTTAGGAAAACAAATGGATTTGTATGTAGCATTTATGGATCTGGAGAAGGCATATGATAGAGTTGATAGAGATGCTCTGTGGAAGGTATTAAGAATATATGGTGTGGGAGGCAAGTTGTTAGAAGCAGTTAAAAGTTTTTATCGAGGATGTAAGGCATGTGTACGAGTAGGAAGAGAGGAAAGTGATTGGTTCTCAGTGAATGTCGGTTTGCGGCAGGGGTGCGTGATGTCTCCATGGTTGTTTAATTTGTTTATGGATGGGGTTGTTAGGGAGGTGAATGGGGCAAGTATGCAGTCTGTTGTGGATGAGAGGGCTTGGGAAGTGAGTCAGTTGTTGTTTGCTGATGATGCAGCACTGGTGGCTAATTTGGGTGAGAAAGCACAGAAGCTGATGACTGAGTTTGGTAAAGTGTGTGAAAGAAGAAAGCTGAGAGTAAATGTGAATGAGAGCAAGGTTATTAGGTACAGTGGGGTTGAGGGTCAAGTCAACTGGAAGATAAGTTTGAATGGAGAAAAACTGGAGGAAGAGAAGTGTTTTAGATATCTGGGAGTGGATTTGGCAGTGGATGGAACCATGGAAGTGGAAGTGAGTCACAGGGTGGGGGAAGGGACGAAAGTTCTGGGAGTGTTGAAAAATGTGTGGAAGGCGAGAACATTATCTCGGAAAGCGAAAATGGGTATGTTTGAAGGAATAGTGGTTCCAACAATGTTATGTGGTTGCAAGGCATGGGCTATAGATAGGGTTGTGTGGAGGAGGGTGGATGTATTGGAAATACGATGTTTGAGGACGATATATGGTGTGAGGTGGTTTGATCGGGTAAGTAATGAAAGGGTAAGAGAGATGTGTGATAATAAAGAGTTTGTGGTTAAGAGAGGAGAAGAGGATGTTTTGAAGTGGTTTGGTCACATGGAGAGAATGGCACGCCCTTCCCCCACACGCGTGCGAGGTACCACTAGGAAAAGACAAAAAAGGCCACATTCGTCCACACTCAGTCTCTAGCTGTCATGTGTAATGCACCAAAACCACAGCTCCCTTTCCACATCCAGGCCCCACAAAACTTTCCATGGTTTAGCCCAGATGCTTCACATTGACAGCACATCAACTCCAGTATACCACATCATTCTAATTCACTCTATTCCTTGCATGCCTTTCACTCTCCTGCATGTTCAGGCCCCGATCGCTCAAAATCTTTTTCACTCCATCCTTCCACCTCCAATTTGGTGTCTCGCATTTCCTCGTTCCCTCCACCTCTGACACATATATCCTCTTTGTCAATCTTTCCTTACTCAATCTCTCCATGTGACCATACCATTTCAACACTCCCTCTTCTGCTCTCTCAACCACACTCTTTTTATTTCCACACATCTCTCTTGCCCTTTCATTACTCAATTAAACCACCTCACACTACATATCCACCCTCCTCCATACAACCCTATCTATATCCCATGCCTCACAACCATATAACATTGTTGGAACTACTATTCCTTCAAACATACCCATATTCGCTCTACGACATAACGTTCTCACCTTCCACACATTTTTCAACGCTCCTGGAACCTTTGTCCCCTCCCCCAACCTGTGACTCATTTCCGTTTCCATGGTTCCGTCCACTGCCAAAACTGTTCCCAGATATCTAAAACACTTAACTTCCTCCAGTTTTTCTCCATTCATACTTACCTCCCAATAACTTGTCCCTCAACCCTACTGAACCTAATAACCTTGCTCTTACTCACATTTACTCTCAGCTTTCTTCTTTCACACAACCAAACTCAGCCACCAACTTCTGCACTTTCTCACCTAAAACAGCCACCAGCACTGTATCATTAGCGAACAACAGCTGACTCATCCAGAACAGACTGCATACTTGCCCCTCTCTCCAAAACTTGTGCATTCACCTCCTTAACAACCCCATCCATAAACAAATTAAACAACCATGGAGACATCACACACCCCTGTCGCAAGCTGACATTCCCTGGGAACCAGTCACTTTCCTCTCTTCCTACTCGTACACATGCCTTACATCCTTGGTAAAATCTTTTCACTACTTCAAGCAACTAACCTCCTACACCATATACTCTTAATACCTTCTGTAAAGCTGTGTAAGCTGTGTAGGTATGTATATTTGCGTGTGTGGACGTATGTATATACATGTGTATGGGGGGGGGTTGGGCCATTTCTTTCGTCTGTTTCCTTGCGCTACCTCGCAAACGCGGGAGACAGCGACAAAGTATAATAAAATATAATAAAAATAACCTTCTGTAAAGCATTTCTGTCAACCCTATCATATGCCTTCTCCAGATCCATAAATGCTACATACAAATCCATCTTTTTTTTGTTAGTATTTCTCACATGCATTCTTCAAAGCAAACACCTAATCCATGCATCCTCTACCACTTCTGAAACCAAAATATAACAAATATAACAAGGAATTGTTAGACAAGATGCACTGAACGACAGTAAAACCTCTTTTATGTGAAATACTTGGGGTAATCAGCTGCTTTGGATGACAAAATTTCTGGTTATTCAAGGGATTTTCAAATAAGTGTTTCACAAATTGTAAAATTGTAGCATCATTTGCCTCTTTGTAAATGTTTTACATATAGAATATATTGACATATGTATGTAGCATTTATGGAACTGGAGATGGCATATGATAGAATTGATAGAGATGCTTTGTGGAAGGTATTAAGAATATGTGGTGTGGGAGGCAGGTTGCTAGCAACAGTGAAAAGTTTTTACTGAGGATGTAAGGCATGTGTACGAGTAGAAAGAGAGTTAAGTGATTGGTACCAAGTGAATGTCAGTTTGTGGCAAGAGTGCGTGATGTCTCCATGGTTGTTTAATTTGTTTATGGATGGGGCTGTTAGGGAGGTGAATGGAAGAGTTTTAGAGAGAGGGGCAAGTATGCAGTCTGTTGTGGAAGAGAGAGCTTGGGAAATGAGTCAGTTGTTGTTCACTGATGATATAGCACTGGTGATTAATTCGGGTGAGAAAGAGCAGAAGCTGATGACTGAGTTTGGTAAAGTGTGTGAAAGAAGAAAGCTGAGAGTAAATGTGAATAAGAGCAAGGTTATTAGGTTCAGTGGGGTTGAGGGGCAAGTTAGTTGGGAGGTAAGTTTGAATGGAGAAAAACTGGAGGAAGAGAAGTGTTTTAGATATCTGGGAGTGGATTTGGCAGCGGATGGAAGCATGGAAGTGGAAGTGGGTCACAGGGTGGGGGAAGGGGTGAAAGTTCTGGGAGCGTTGAAAAATGTATGGAAGGTGAGAACGTTATCTCGGAAAGCAAAAATGGGTATGTTTGAAGGAAAAGTGGTTCTAACAATGTTATATGGTTGCAAGGCGTGGGCTATAGATAGGGTTGTGTGGAGGGGGGTGGATGTATTGGAAATGAGATGTTTGAGGACAATATGTGGTGTGAGGTGGTTTGATCGTGTAAGTAATGAAAGGGTAAGAGAGATGTGTGATAATAAAAAGAGTGTGGCTAAGAGAGCAGAAGAGGGTGTATTGAAATGGTTTGGTCACATGGAGAGAATGGTACCCCCTTCCCCCACGCGCATGCGAGGTACCACTAGGAAAAGACAAAAAAGGCCACATTCGTTCACACTCAGTTTCTAGCTGTCATGTGTAATGCACCGAAACCACAGCTCCCTTTCCACATCCAGGCCCCACAAAACTTTCCATGGTTTAGCCCAGATGTTTCACATGCCCTGGTTCAATCCATTGACAGCACATCAACTCCAGTATACCACATCATTCTAATTCACTCTATTCCTTGCATGCCTTTCACTCTCCTGCATGTTCAGGCCCCGATCGCTCAAAATCTTTTTCACTCCATCCTTCCACCTCCAATTTGGTGTCCTGCTTTTCCTCATTCCCTCCACCTCTGACACATATATCCTCTTTGTCAATCTTTCCTCACTTAATCTCTCCATGTGACCATACCATTTCAACACTTCCCCTTCTGCTCTCTCAACCACACTCTTTTTATTTCCACACATCTCTCTTACCCTATCATTACTTACTCAATTAAACCACCTCACACTACATATCCATCCTCCTCTGCACAACCCTATCTATAGCCCATGCCTCACAACCATATAACATTGTTGGAACTACTATTCCTTCAAACATACCCATTTTTGCTCTACGACATAACGTTCTCACCTTCCACACATTTTTCAACGCTCCCAGAAACTTTGCCCCCCCCTTCCCCAACCTGTGACTCATTTCCATTTCCATGGTTCCATCCTCTGCCAAAACTGCTCCCAGATATCTAAAACACTTAACATCCTCCAGTTTTTCTCCATTCATACTTACCTCCCAATTGACTTGTCCTTCAACCCTATTGAACCTAATAACCTTGCTCTTATTCACATTTACTCTCAGCTTTCTTTTTCACACCACCAAACTTAGCCACCAACTTCTGCACTTTCTCACCTGAATCAGCCACCAGCACTGTATCATCAGCAAACAACAGCTGACTCATCCAGAACAGACTGCATACTTGCCCCTCTCTCCAAAACTCGTGCATTCACCTCCTTAACAACCCTATCCATAAACAAATTAAACAACCATGGAGACATCACACACCCCTGTCGCAAGCCGACATTCCCTGGGAACCAGTCACTTTCCTCTCTTCCTACTCGTACACATGCCTTACATCCTTGGTAAAATCTTTTCACTACCTCAAGCAACAAACCTCCAACACCATATACTCTTAATACCTTCTGTAAAGCATTTCTGTCAACCCTATCATATGCCTTCTCCAGATCCATAAATGCTACATACAAATCCATCTTTTTTTGTTAGTATTTCTCACATACGTTCTTCAAAGCAAACATCTGATCCATGCATCCTCTACCACCTCTGAAACCAAAATATAACAAATATAACAAGGAATTGTTAGAAAAGATGCACTGAAGTACAGTAAAACCTCTTTTATGTGAAATACTTGGGGTAATCAGCTGCTTTGGATGACAAAATTTCTGGTTATTCAAGGGATTTTCAAATAAATGTTTCACAGATTGTAAAATTTTAGCATCATTTGCCTCTTTGTAAATATTTTACATACAGAATATATTGACATATGTATGTATCATTTATGGATCTGGAGAAGGCATATGATAGAACTGATAGAGATGCTTTGTGGAAGGTATTAAGAATATATGGTGTGGGAGGCAGGTTGCTAGCAACAGTGAAAAGTTTTTACTGAGGATGTAAGGCATGTGTACGAGTAGAAAGAGAGTCAAGTGATTGGTTCCAAGTGAATGTCGGTTTGTGGCAGGGGTGCATGATGTCTCCATGGTTGTTTGATTTGATTATGGATGGTGTTGTTACGGAGGCGAATGGAAGAGTTTTGGAGAGAGGGGCAAGTATGCAGTCTGTTGTGGATGAGAGGGCTTAGGAAGTGAGTCAGTTGTTGTTCGCTGATGATAGAGCGCTGGTGGCTGATTTGTATGAGAAACTGCAGAAGCTGATGACTGAGTTTGGTAAAGAGTGTGAAAGAAGAAAGCTGAGAGTAAATGTGAATAAGAGCAAGGTTATTATGTTCAGTAGGATTGGGGGACAAGTCATTTGGGAGGTAAGTTTTAGATATCTGGGAGTGGTTTTGGCAGCGGATGGAATCATGGAAGCGGAAATGAGTCACAGGTTGGGGGAGGGGGGGGGTGAAAGTTCTGGGAGCGTTGAAAAATGTGTGGAAGGCGAGAACATTATCTCGGAAAGCAAAAATGGGTATGTTTGAAGGAATAGTGGTTCCAACAATGTTTTATGGTTGTGAGGTGTGGGGTATCGATAGGGTTGTGCGGAGGAGGGTGGATGTGCTGGAAATGAGATGTTTGAGGACTATATGTGGTGTGAGGTGGTTTGATCGAGTAAGCAATCAAAGGGGAAGAGAGGTGTGTGGTGATAAAAAGAGTGGTTGAGAGAGCACAAGAGGGTGTATTGAAATGGTTTGGTCACCTGGAGAGAATGAGTGAGGAAAGATTGACAAAGAAGATATATATGTCAGAGGTGGAGGGAACAAGAAGAAGTGGGAAATCAAATTGGAGGTGGAAGGATGGAGTGAAAAAGATTTTGAGTGATTGGGGCCTGAACATGCAGGAGGGTGAAAGGTGTACAAGGAAAAGAGTGAATTGGAAAGATGTAGTATACTGGGGTCGACGTGCTATCAGTGGATTGAACCAGGGCATGTGAAGTGTCTGGGGTAAACCATGGAAAGTTCTGTGGGGCCTGGATGTGGAAAGGGAGCTGTGGTTCCAGTTCATTATACATGATAGCTAGAGATTGAGTGTGAACGAATGGGGCCTTTTTTGTCTTTTCCTAGCACTACCTCGCATGCATGCAGGGATGGGGTTGTCATTTCATGTGTGGCGTGGTGGCATCCGGAATGAATAAAGGCAGCAAGTATAAATTATGTACATGTCTATATTTGTAAATGTCTCTGTACGTATATATATGCATATTTTGAAATGTATAAGTATATATATGTGCGTGTGTGGACGTGTATGTATATACATGTGTATGTGGGTGGTTTGGGCCATTCTTTCATCTGTTTCCTTCCGCTACCTTGCTAATGCAGGAGGTAGCAACAAAGTATGATATACATAAATAAATAACGTATGCAAATTATCCCTGGAGATAGGGGAGAAAGAATACTTACCACGTATACCCTGCGTGTTGTAAAAGGTGACTAAAAGTGGTGGGAGCAGGGGGGCTGGAAATCTTCCCCTCCCATTTTTATTTTTCCAAAAGAAGGAACAGGGAAGGGGGGCCAAGTGAGGATAGTCCCATTAAGGCTCATTCCTCTGTTCTTAACACTACCTCGCTAATGTGGGAAATGACGAACATGTATGAAAAAAACGTAAGGAAATAAGATGTAAAATAAAACAGGTCAGGAAAGTTTAGGGTAAGGTTAGGTTGGTTAGGGTAAAAAAGTGATGTAACGAATCGGTAATAAAAAAAGATATACCTTCACCGACTACTCATACACTTAAGATAATAATCACCCATCAGCAAACTTGTCCATTAGTGATAGCAGTCATGGTGAAGGCAGGTGATTGTTGGAGGTTAAACATTCTTAATTACTGTATTATAGTAATGTATTACTGTATTACTGCACTTACTGCATAACAAACATAACGAAATTTTTTTCTAAGTTGTGCTTTACTGTAAGATTTTCATGATTCACACATTTATACTGGACATTTATACAAGGGTAAAGGGAAAGAGTGGTTTGGGAATGTCTTGGGAGTAAAGTCAGGGGTTAGTGAGAGGACAAGAGCAAGGGAAGGAGTAGCAGTACTCCTGAAACAGGAGTTGTGGGAGTATGTGATAGAATGTAAGAAAGTAAATTCTCGATTAATATGGGTAAAACTGAAAGTTCATGGAGAGAGATGGGTGATTAATGGTGCATATGCACCTGGGCATGAAAAGAAAGATCATGAAAGGCAAGTGTTTTGGGAGCAGCTGAATGAGTGTGTTAGTGGTTTTGATGCATGAGACCGGGTTATAGTGATGGTGATTTGAATGCAAAGGTGAGTAATGTGGCAGTTGAGGGAATAATTGGTATACATGGGGTGTTCAGTGTTGTAAATGGAAATGGTGAAGAGCTTGTAGATTTATGTGCTGAAAAAGGACTGATGATTGGGAATACCTGGTTTAAAAAGCGAGATATACATAAGTATACATATGTAAGTAGGAGAGATGGCCAGAGAGCGTTATTGGATTACGTGTTAATTGACAGGCGCGCGAAAGAGAGACTTTAGGATGTTAATGTGCTGAGAGGTGGAACTGGAGGGATGTCTGATCATTATCTTGTGGAGGCTAAGGTGAAGATTTGTATGGGTTTTCAGAAAAGAAGAGTGAATGTTGGGGTGAAGAGAGTGGTGAGAGTAAGTGAGCTTGGGAAGGAGACTTGTGTGAGGAAGTACCAGGAGAGACTGAGTACAAAATGGAATAAGGTTAGAACAATGGAAGTAAGGGGAGTGGGGGAGGAATGGGATGTATTTAGGGAATCAGTGATGGCTTGCGCAAAAGATGCTTGTGGCATGAGAAGAGTGGGAGGTGGGTTGATTAGAAAGGGTAGTGAGTGGTGGGATGGAGAAGTAAGATTATTAGTGAAAGAGAAGAGAGAGGCATTTGGACGATTTTTGCAGGGAAAAAATGCAATTGAGTGGGAGACGTATAAAAGAAAGAGACAGGAGGTCAAGAGAAAGGTGCAAGAGGTGAAAAAGAGGGCAAATGAGAGTTGGGGTGAGAGAGTATCATTAAATTTTAGGGAGAATAAAAAGATGTTCTGGAAGGAGGTAAATAAAGTGCGTAAGACAAGGGAGCAAATGGGAACATCAGTGAAGGGCGCAAATGGGGAGGTGAAAACAAGTAGTGGTGATGTCAGAAGGAGATGGAGTGAGTATTTTGAAGGTTTGTTGAATGTGTTTGATGATAGAGTGGCAGATATAGGGTGTTTTGGTCGAGGTGGTGTGCAAAGTGAGAGGGTTAGGGAAAATGATTTGGTAAACAGAGAAGAGGTAGTAAAAGCTTTGCGGAAGATGAAAGCCGGCAAGGCAGCAGGTTTGGATGGTATTGCAGTGGAATTTATTAAAAAAGGGGGTGACTGTATTGTTGACTGGTTGGTAAGGTTATTTAATGTATGTATGACTTATGGTGAGGTGCCTGAGGATTGGTGGAATGCGTGCATAGTGCCATTGTACAAAGGCAAAGGGGATAAGAGTGAGTGCTCAAATTACAGAGGTATAAGTTTGTTGAGTATTCCTGGTAAATTATATGGGAGGGTATTGATTGAGAGGGTGAAGGCATGTACAGAGCATCAGATTGGGGAAGAGCAGTGTGGTTTCAGAAGTGGTAGAGGATGTGTGGATCAGGTGTTTGCTTTGAAGAATGTATGTGAGAAATACTTAGAGAAGCAAATGGATTTGTATGTAGCATTTATGGATCTGGAGAAGGCATATGATAGAGTTGATAGAGATGCTCTGTGGAAGGTATTAAGAATATATGGTGTGGGAGGCAAGTTGTTAGAAGCAGTGAAAAGTTTTTATCGAGGATGTAAAGCATGTGTACGTGTAGGAAGAGAGGAAAGTGATTGGTTCTCAGTGAATGTCGGTTTACGGCAGGGGTGTGTGATGTCTCCATGGTTGTTTAATTTGTTTATGGATGGGGTTGTTAGGGAGGTGAATGCAAGAGTTTTGGAAAGAGGGGCAAGTATAAAGTCTGTTGTGGATGAGGGAGCTTGGGAAGTGAGTCAGTTGTTGTTCGCTGATGATACAGCGCTGGTGGCTGATTCATGTGAGAAACTGCAGAAGCTGGTGACTGAGTTTGGTAAAGTGTGTGAAAGAAGAAAGTTAAGAGTAAATGTGAATAAGAGCAAGGTTATTAGGTACAGTAGGGTTGAGGGTCAAGTCAATTGGGAGGTAAGTTTGAATGGAGAAAAACTGGAGGAAGTAAAGTGTTTTAGATATATGGGAGTGGATCTGGCAGCGGATGGAACCATGGAAGCGGAAGTGAATCATAGGGTGGGGGAGGGGACGAAAATTCTGGGAGCCTTGAAGAATGTGTGGAAGTCGAGAACATTATCTCGGAAAGCAAAAATGGGTATGTTTGAAGGAATAGTGGTTCGAACAATGTTGTATGGTTGCGAGGCGTGGGCTATGGATAGAGTTGTGTGCAGGAGGGTGGATGTGCTGGAAATGAGATGTTTGAGGACAGTGTGTGGTGTGAGGTGGTTTGATCGAGTAAGTAATGTAAGGGTAAGAGAGATGTGTGGAAATAAAAAGAGCGTGGTTGAGAGAGCAGAAGAGGGTGTTTTGAAATGGTTTGGGCACATGGAGAGAATGAGTGAGGAAAGATTGACCAAGAGGATATATGTGTCGGAGGTGGAGGGAACGAGGAGAAGTGGGAGACCAAATTGGAGGTGGAAAGATGGAGTAAAAAAGATTTTGTGTGATCATGGCCTGAACGTGCAGGAGGGTGAAAGGAGGGCAAGGAATAGAGTGAATTGGATCGATGTGGTATACTGGGGTTGACGTGCTGTCAGTGGATTGAATCAGGGCATGTGAAGCGTCTGGGGTAAACCATGGAAAGTTGTGTGGGGCCTGGATGTGGAAAGGGAGCTGTGGTTTCGGGCATTATTGCATGACAGCTAGAGACTGAATGTGAACAAATGTGGCCTTTGTTGTCTTTTCCTAGTGCTACCTCACACACATGAGGGGGGAGGGGGATGGTATTCCATGTGTGGCGGGGTGGCGATGGGAATGAATAAAGGCAGACAGTGTGAATTGTGTGCATGGGTATATATGTGTCTGTGTGTGTATATATATATGTGTACATTGAGATGTATAGGTATGTATATTTGCATGTGTGGACGTGTATGTATATACATTGTGTATGGGGGTGGGTTGGGCCATTTCTTTCGTCTGTTTCCTTGCACAACCTTGCAAACACGGGAGACAGCGACAAAGCAAAATAAATAAAAATAAATATTTATACTTTATCACTGGAGATGTGAGAGCCAACAGTAAAGGCTCAGGCTCAGTGGAAAATGAGTTATACTCCTCTTGAGTATTATGAAGATCATAAGGCACATCAAGGTCACTCTCATGAAAATTGTTATCTTCAAGGGGTCTTCAGGGTCATCAACATGGAAAGCCATCTGGAAGGTCATATGAGGGTGAAGGTACCTGTGCAATACACATTGTTGCTGATTTCAGATGAGCAAATGCCCTTGCCAAGAACTTTACTCAATAATTTATGGATGTCTTCCTGTTTGAGTGATGTGGCATTTTTGTATAGATTTTAAGTGCATGATGTGAAACTTTATTGAGGGCTGTAGCATGACCACTTCTCTACAGTGCACAGTCTTCTGAAAAGTTTCCTCCTCCTCTCCAGCAAATTCAATTACAGTCTGGAAATCAACAATGCTGGATATTAAGTCAGAATCTCTTAGGTTGAATGCTACTGGAGCTCCCTAGTCAACATTAAGCCACTCCTCTGCCTCAGTTTCATTAATCTGTGTTAGAAGACTATTAGTTGCTGAGAATGGTTTTAATTGCTTTCTTAAGCTTAGCATTGAAACCATCAAATTCTTCCTTAGAAGATCATTCCACAAACATGACATATAGCCACAGTTTCCTCCAAGCGCATTTCAAGGTGATCTTGTTTACCATCTTCCAAACACAGGCGATGTTGAAGATGGCATTTTTGATCGTATACTTCAACCGAAACTGAGTATCTGGACCGTCAAAGTTTAGGATTTTGTGCATAAAATCCTTCTTGTAGTGAAACCATATTTTCAATTATTCCTTTGCACATGGGCTGGATTACAGATGTAACATTAGCAGGAAGGTAAGTAGCAAAAATGTTGTTAGTAATGAGCCAGCTTTTATGAGGGTAAGCTCAACAGTTATCAGGAAGCAGGATAGCTTTGCTGCCCTTATGTTTGCTAATATTCCTGAAGTGCTCAGTCATTTCAGCCATAAAGTTATGATGGAGCCATTGGTAAAAACTGTCCTTGGCCATCCAACTGCTGCCCTGACCCTTGTAAATCACAAGGATATGTGCCCAAGGGTACTAATACTTGTCAGTTACCAAAAGTTGGAGCTTGTGTTTACCAATAGTATTACTGTAGACAATAACCTTGATATGATCTTTGTTCTGTTTGAAACCTGAAGCACCAACCTCGCTGGAAGAAGCTGGAGTGAGATAAGGTAGGCGTTGCCAGTACAGAACTGTCTTGTCTGCATTACAAATGTGCTCAGCACTGAAATCATGCTCGTTATCTAACTTCTCATGATCTGCTGACCTATGCTCACCTGATATGTTGAGTTTATGAATGTCGTGACATTTCTTGAATGCAGTAAGCCAGCCACTAGAAAAGGAATACCCAACCTTGATCATCTCATTGTGGAGTTGCTTGGCCTTCTTGATGAGCAGTGGGCCAGAGATGGATGCTACCTCAGAGCATCACAAGGTAAACCACTCTTCAAAAATGGTACTGTATAATGCAGCACTGTTATGTTCTGATGTCCTGTGCTCACTTGAAACATTGAGTTTATGAATGCTGTAATATTTCTTAAATGCAGCAAGCCATCCTTTAGAAAACGAACTCTTATCCTTGATCTTTATGGTAACATCGAGTTGCTTAGCCTTCTTAATGAGCATTGAGCTGGAGATGGGTGCTTCCTCTGAGCATCACAAGGTAAACTAATGGTGAAGAACATAGTCCAACTCCTGGAGTGTATGCTGATGGAGGGCTGTGTGTACCTTGAGAGTCTTGAGCTGGGACTCACTACTAAATGCCTTGATCTTCTGCAAATTGGTGATGTTATAGATAGCCATCATGCCAATGTTGAAATCCTTCATAAGTGCTTCCTTGGACTCGCTCTAGGCCAGCCTTTTGCAAAACTCCTTTTTTCAAGGCTTAAATATTCCTCTTGTACACTTTGTGCAATATATACATTTTTATGAGCTGTCAGGCAAATGCTGATGGTGCTTGACATAGGTCATTGTCCAAAATAGTAATTCAAAGTGCACAAAATACACAAATCTGCAAGACCAGCATATAATGCCATGCCAGAAAGCACATAGACAGTAAACAATCATCAGTATCACAAAAAATTAGAGTGATGAGTACACACAATGCTGTATTGCAATTTGCATGCAATTTGAAATATTTCTATGTATCTTTTTATTTTCTATTTTTCATTTATTTTTTTTGATAATTGAGGGTTACCAACTAAATATATGTTGTTTCAAGCATTTCATTGTCTTAAGGTTTTACTGTACTTTTATGGTATAAGAGCAGTGGGTGAATGGAATAAAAATGATGAAATTATGAATGCAAACAGCATACAACTGTTTAAAAGTTGTGTGCTACACAAAGTTCAAGAGATAGGGCCCCATGACTGCACAACTTTTTCATCTCCCTATTCAGTGCAAATAGGTAATTACATTATACCATCCTACTTTTGACATTTTTGGTTAAACCACAGATGGGTTCACTAGAAATGGAGACTATTGGCTTAGCCACCCCCTTTAGGGAGTTCCAGTAGGGAACAGGCATCAGTGATAAATAGACCTCATGAATTTTGTTCTACTTTTGAATTCCTGTCTACTGCACATGTAGACTTTACATGTACCTGGGTCTGCTCCCTGCATTGTCAGTGCTCATGCTCCAAGTACAGTGAGGCCCTGATAGAAGGTTAATGACCGGATGGTTGCTTTATCATCATGTTAAAGGATGGTAGAAAGGCTTTATTTGATGGGGTCTATTTGTCTTGACTAGGCAGGACTGCTAAGACTGTCTTTCAAGAGTTTTTTGTTTGAGTCATAGATTATAGTTTCCTTACAAATTATCTGGAATTTGCTCATTTTTTTTGTGTGTAGTATTTGGGGTATTGATGTTGATACCTTTTAAAATAGAATAGTAATATTCATCTTGTTCCTCCTTTCATGTAGGAGGAGGTTAAAGAATCTAATGAGTTTACTAATTCTATGTTACACTGATAGGTAGTTGTCACTCCCTGTTTGGGAGAGCGAAGAGGAGAGGATGCAGAGGTGATGTCAGCAGTATTGGTATCAGCAGGCCCTGGAGAGTGCCCCTTTGAAAGAAGACATCATTTCACCAAAAATATGTCTGGCGAAAACAGGTAGCAGACTTTTCTTTCTGCCTAACCCACACATGCATGCTAGCATTCTGTCCACAAACATACAATCTATCCTTGTCACATAACACTTGACAACATTTAATTCACACAACTCATTCTTCATAATTCTAGATTTTTCCAGTGGTGAGGGTGTCAGCTAGCCTTGCCTTTTGGCAAAAAGGTGGAAATAATAGTTAGAAGCATTAGGTAGGACACATTAAACTGGAGCATTTGGTAGAAGTAGTTGGAAGGAACATTAGTTGGGAGCATTAAGTATAAGTAGTAGGTTGGAACATTAGGTAGACACTTCAGATAGAAGTAGATGGTAGGAGCTTTAGTTAAGAGTAAATAAGAGCTTTTGAAAGTGCTACACTAGAGTTGCCCTATACCAGTAGCCTGTTAAGGGTGAGGCACTAGATACTGAAAAGCAGCACTGCCGTTCACCAGTTACGGAGACTCTTTTGTCATGCATCAGAGATATAGATGGATAGACTTATATTTACAAAACAGTAAAGAGATAAATTTCAGTATATTTAGGGCTGTAGGATTTGTAACAGACCCTGATGTCAGATAAAAAGTACACATTAGGGATACAGTTGAGTTTGTTTTTGTAGCTTATTTCATATTGAAAATGGTGGACTTAGACTTCATTAATCAGAATTCAAACTGAATTGTTTCCATTTTCACACCCATCCTGGCATAGGCTAGGGTGTATGTGTGTGTTTGTGTATGTATACATAGGAGGAAAGACATGGTATGTATGTACAAGGTTGAGAGATAGGGCAACATAAGTGTAGAACGAACTCCCCGTAACATGTAATCCTCAGAGCTCTGTGCTGGAGCTACTAATATTTCTCAGTCAGTGCAAATGATTTGTTAATGGATGTAGAATTATATCTGAATATACTGGTAGATGTTGCCAAAATATGACAGAAATGGGAAATAACGGGAACTCTCAAATACTGCAAAAAGTCGTAGACAAAGTGCAACAGTGAAGAGACAAACGGTTCATGAAATTTAGCCTTGGAAAATGTAGTTTGAAGATGGGAGAGTGATTAGATTGACCTGATGGACATTGTCATATTGAGGAAAAAGTGATTAAGCAGCCCAGACAGTGAATATTATATTAGAAAAAATAAATTACAAGAGCTGTACAGTGAAAGGGACATAGGAGTAGACTTTATGCCAAATATGTCACAAGAACAGCATGTGAAAATAGATATGAGTATTGCAAATTATTTTCTACCTATGGAGAAGCCTGTGAATATCTCAGAGAACACCTGCTTTGTTAGGGGTTGAAAAACTAATTTCCCTCCAAAATTGGCTCATAGTAATGAGATTTCACCCTTCTTACTGACCAGGAAACTTATGAGACTGGCAAATGCTTATTTGTAGGGACCAACAACCATAGACATACCCATCCAGGTCTGTGTTATCATGGCAAGAAGGTGAGTTAGTTCCAGATGACCAGGTATTGCTCATCATTCTCTAGTTTCATTTTGTGCAGTGCAGACTTGTTGACTGCTGCTCGTCTGCTTACAGTGTTCTCTCCTTTGATAGTAGCATTCTTATTACTAGAGCACGTGGAGATGCCACTGATGCTAGCTGCAACAAAGTGTGTAGGTGATGGGTCAGCGTACTTATAATTTTTTGTTTTATGTAATTTACATGTTTTGTGATTTCTTTTTCTTTTTGAAATTATAGTATAAATGACTTATATAGTATAAAATCCCAGGATAGGGCAGAAAGAGTACTAGGCACATATTTCATGCCTGTTTGTGGAAGGGTATTGATAAGGGCTGTCTGGATGAGAAAGCTTCTCTTTTGTGTTATCTTGATCAGGAAATAGAAATAGGAAGAAGCCAAGTGAGGATGAAGTATCTGAATGTATGTAGCTGTAACGAGGAAAATAAAGGAAATATAGGTGCTTTGTATGATGAGTTATTTCTGCATGTTCTGGCTCTGAGCAAAGCAAAGTGAAAGGTTAGACAATATTAGTGAAATGGGAATGTTGAAGAAAACTTTTGGGTTAGTTAGAGGGCAGTAGTGAATGAAGAGGCAGGTTTTCTGTTGTGGAGTGAGCTATGGACTTTCTCAAAGATGATAAGGGAGTGAGTTCAAAGTTGATTAGTGTTGGAATGAAATTTTTTTTTTAAGAGGTGGGTAATTGTTTGTGCTTATGTACCAGGAAGTGGGAGAAGTGAAGAAGAGAATGTTGATTAAGTGGTACTGCATGAGTGTTTTGTTAGTTTTGATGAAAGTGATTGAATGATATTGGGAGGGAATCAGAATACAAGGGTAGATGTTGTGGTAGTTGAATGTATTATATAACTGGGGGTATGAAAATGAAAATGGGAAAGTTGTGTGTTGAAAGAGGAACAGTGATTGTGAATATGGTTAAAGAGATGGTATATACTTAAGTTTGCATAGGTTAGTGGAGCTTGGATCACTGGGTCTCAGTGAGTTATTTCCCAATTGACAGGAGTGCAAAGGAGAGTTTGTTAGATGTCAGATTGCTGAGAGAGGTGAAATATGGAATGTCTGATGATGATGGTGCAAAAGTAGGTGAGAGGCTTGGAAAGAGAAGAAATTCATAAGCAATACTGATTTGATGTGGTCTGATGTAGTTAATATAGTACCTGATCTGGTTTAATGTACAGTATTTGCTTAACATAGTCCATGGTCTCACATCCAAACTGAACATTCTCAGACACACTTATCCCTCAATGAGGTTTGCACATCAGCTTCCAGTCACCATGTGGCATTGTAAATTCATTCACATGGGTGGCTGTTTTGATTCAGCCAGTACCCACATGTGTGATGTGAGTGCTGTATTTTGCCCCAGTTGAATTTTTCTAACAAAAATGAGTTCCAAATGCCTGATAAGTAATAAGAAATGCTGTGGTGTATTTTTGTACTAAATCTATTTTATTTTTTTATACTTGATGAGTGAGTAATATGGCAGATGAGGGAATAATTGGTGTACATGGGGTGTTCAGTGTTGTAAATGGAAATGGTGAAGAGCTTGTAGATTTGTGTGCTGAAAAAGGACTGATGATTGGGAATACCTGGTTTAATAAGAGAGATAAACATAAGGCATGTACAGAGCATCAGATTGGGGAAGAGCAGTGTGGTTTCAGAAGTGGTAGAGGATGTGTGAATCAGGTGTTTGCTTTGAAGAATGTATGTGAGAAATACTTAGAAAAACAAATGGATTTGTATGTAGCATTTATAGATCTGGAGAAGGCATATGATAGAGTTGATAGAGATGCTCTTTGGAAGGTATTAAGAATATATGGTGTGAGAGGCAAGTTGTTAGAAGCAGTGAAAAGTTTTTATCGAGGATGTAAGGCATGTGTACGTGTAGGAAGAGAGGAAAGTAATTGGTTCTCAGTGAATGTAGGATTGCGGCAGGGGTGTGTGATGTCTCCATGGTTGTTTAATTTGTTTATGGATGGGGTTGTTAGGGAGGTGAATGCTAGAGTTTTGGAAAGAGGGACAAGTATGGAGTCTGTTGTGGATGAGAGAGCTTGGGAAGTGAGTCAGTTGTTGTTCGCTGATGATACAGCACTGGTGGCTGATTCATGTGAGAAACTTCAGAAGCTGGTGACTGAGTTTGGTAAAGTGTGTGAAAGAAGAAAGCTGAGAGTAAATGTGAATAAGAGCAAGGTTCTTAGGTAGAGTAGGGTTGAGGGTCAAGTCAATTGGGAGGTAAGTTTGGGTGGAGAAAAACTGGAGGAAGTGAAGTGTTTTAGATATCTGGTAGTGGATTTTGCAGTGGATGGAACCATGGAAATGGAAGTGAATCATAGGATGGGGGAGGGGGTTGAAAATTCTGGGAGCCTTGAAGAATGTGTGGAAGTCGAGAACATTATCTCGGAAAGCAAAAATGGGTATGTTTGATGGAATAATGGTTCCAACAATGTTGTATGGTTGCGAGGTGTGGGCTATGGATAGAGTTGTGCGGAGGAGGGTGGATGTGCTGGAAATGAGATGTTTGAGGACAATATGTGGTGTGAGGTGGTTTGATTGAGTAAGTAATAATAGGGTAAGAGGGATGTGTGGTAATAAAAAGAGTGTGGTTGAGAGAGCAGAAGAGGGTGTTTTGAAATGGTTTGGTCACATGGATAGAATGAGTGAGGAAAGATTGACCAAGAGGATATATGTGTCAGAGGTGGAGGGAACGAGGAGAAGTGGGAGACCAAATTGGAGGTGGAAAGATGGAGTGAAAAAGATTTTGAGTGATCGTGGCCTGAACATGCGGGAGGGTGAAAGGCGTGCAAGGAATAGAGGGAATTGGAACGATGTGTTATACCGGGGTCGACGTGCTGTCAATGGATTGAACAAGGGCATGTGAAGTGTCTGGGGTAAACCATGGAAAGTTGTGTGGGGCCTGGATGTGGAAAGGGAGCTGTGGTTTTGGTGCATTATTACATGATAGCTAGAGACTGAATGTGAACGAATGTGGCCTTTGTTGTCTTTTCCTAGCGCTACCTTGCACACATGCGGGGGGAGGGGGCTGTTATTTCATGTGTGGCGAGGTGGCAATGGGAGTGAATAAAGGCAGACAGTATGAATTATGTACATGTGTATATATGTATATGTCAGTGTGTGTATATATATGTATACGTTGAGATGTATAGGTATGTATATTTGCGTGTGTGGACATGTATGTACATACATGTCCACACACGCAAATTTACATACCTGTACATCTCAACGTATACATATATATACACATGTATATGTGGGTGGGTTGGGCCATTCTTTAGTCTGTTTCCTTGCTCTACCTCGCTAACGTGGGAGACAGCGATAAAGCAAAATAGATAAATAAAAAACATAAGTATACGTATGTAAGTAGGAGAGATGGCCAGAGAGCGTTATTGGATTATGTATTAATTGATAGGCGCGTGAAAGAGAGACTTTTGGATGTTAATGTGCTGAGAGGTGCAGCTGGAGGGATGTCTGATCATTATCTTGTGGAGGCGAAGGTTAAGATTTGTAGAGGTTTTCAGAAAAGGAGAGAAAGTTAGGGTGAAGAGAGTGGTGAGAGTAAGTGAGCTTGGGAAGGAGAATTGTGTGAGGAAGTACCGGTAGAGACTAATCACAGAATGGAAAAAGGTGAGAACAAAGGACGTAAGGGGAGTGGGGAGGAATGGGATATATTTAGGGAAGCAGTGATAGCTTGCACAAAAAATGCTTGTGGCATGAGAAGCGTAGGAGTTGGGCAGATTAGAAAGGGTAGTGAGTAGTGGGATGGAGAAGTAAGATTATTAGTGAAAGAGAAGAGAGTGGCATTTGGATGATTTTTGCAGGGAAAAAATGTAAATGACCGGGAGATGTATAAAAGAAAGAGGCAGGAGGTGAAGAGAAAGATGCAAGAGGTGAAAAAGAGGGCAAATGAGAGTTGTGGTGAGAGAGTATCATTAAATTTTAGGGAGAATAAAAAGATGTTTTGGAAGGAGGTAAATAAAGTGCGTAAGACAAAGGAACAAATGGGAACATCAGTGAAGGGGGCTAATATCAAGTAGTGGTGATGTGAGAAGATGGAGTGAGTATTTTGAAGTTTTGCTGAATGTGTTTGATGATAGAGTGGCAGATATAGGGTGTTTTGGTCAATGTAGTTTGCAAAGTGAGAGGGCTAGGGAGTGATTTGGTAAACAGAGAAGAGGTAGTAAAAGCATTGCGGAAGATGGAAGCCGGCAAGGCAGCGGGTTTGGATGGTATTGCAGTGGAATTTATAAAAAAGGGGGTGACTGTGTTGTTGACTGATTGGTAAGGTTATTTAATGTATGTATGACTCATGGTGAGGTGCCTGAGGATTGGCAGAATGCTTACATAGTGCCATTGTACAAAGGCAGAGGGGATAAAGGCTCAAATTACAGAGGTATAAGATTGTTGAGTATTCCTGGTAAATTATATGGGAGGGTATTGATTGAGAGGGTGAAGGCATGTACAGAGCATCAGACTGGGGAAGAGCAGTGTGGTTTCAGAAGTGGTACAGGATGTGTGGATCAGGTGTTTGCTTTGAAGAATGTATGTGAGAAATACTTAGAAAAGCAAATAGATTTGTATGTAGCATTTATGGATCTTGAGAAGGCATATGATAGAGTTGATAGAGATGCTCTGTGGAAGGTATTAAGAATATATGGTGTGGGAGGCAAGTGTTAGAAGCAGTGAAAAGTTTTATCAAGGATGTAAGGCATGTGTACGTGTAGGAAGAGAGGAAAGTGATTGGTTCTCAATGAATTTCAGTTTGTGGCAGGGGTGCATGATGTCTCCATGGTTGTTTAGTGTGTTTATGGATAGGGTTGTTAGGGAGGTGAATGGAATAGTTTAGGAGAGAGGGGCAAGTATGCAATCTGTTGTGGATGAGAGAGCTTGGGAAGTGAGTCAGCTGTTGTTTGCTGATGATACAGCGCTGGTGGCTGATTCAGGTTAGAAACTGCATAAGCTGGTGACTGAGTTTGGTAAAGTGTATGAAAGAAGAAAGCTGAGAGTAAATGTGAATAAGAGCAAGGTTCTTAGGTAGAGTAGGGTTGAGGGACAAGTCAATTGGGAGGTAAGTTTGAATGGAGAAAAACTGGAAGAAGTGAAGTGTTTTAGATATCTGGGAGTGGATCTGGCAGCGGATGGAGCCATGGAAGCGGAAGTAAGTCAGAGGGTGGGGGAAAGGGTGAAAGTTCTGGGAGCATTGAAAAATGTGTGGAAGGCGAGAACGTTATCTTGGAAAGCAAAAATGGGTGTGTTTGAAGGGATAGTGGTTTCAAAAATGTTATATGGTTGCGAGTCGTGGGCTATAGATAGAGTTGTGTGGAAGAGGGTAGATGTGCTGGAAATGAGATGTTTAAGGACAGTATGTGGTGTGAGGGGGTTTGATCGAGTAAGTAATGAAAGTGTAAGAGATATGTTTGGTAATAAAAAGAGTGTGGTTGAGAAAGCAGAAGAGGGTGTTTTGAAGTGGTTTGGTCACATGGAGAGAATGAGTGAGGAAAGATTGACAAAGAGGATATATGTGTCGGATGTGGAGGGAACGAGGAGAAGAGGGAGACCAAATTGGAGGTGGAAAGATGGAGTGAAAAAGATTTTGTGTGATCGGGGCCTGAACATGCAGGAGGGTGAAAGGAGGGCAAAGAATAGAGTGAATTGGAGCGATGTGGTATACCGGGGTTGACGTGCTGTCAGTGGATTGAATCAAGGCATGTGTATGGGGGTGGGTTGGGCCATTTCTTTCGTCTGTTTCCTTGCGCTACCTCGCAAACGCGGGAGACAGCGACAAAGCAAAAAAAAAAAAAAAAAAAGTCTTAAGTATATGGGAGAAGTATATGTGTCATGTGTTTACATGAGTGTACATGAGAAAGACAGACAACAGGAGGCCCGATTGGCCCACAACTGGGTTGTCTGGTAAAACACAGATTGACTTGAGAGGAAAATGTAACTCCACTCAGCAGTTTTTGAAGCTATCACCAACTCCCCGCTGCTGCAACACTATCCCGCTAGTGTCCCCATTACCGGTTTTTTTCTTTGCTTTTTCGCTGTATCCCATGTTAGCGAGGTAGCGCAAGGAAACAGACGAAAGAATGGACCAACCCACCCACATACACATGTATATACATACACGTCCACACATACAAATATACATACCTATACATCTCAATGTATACCTATATATATACACACACAGACATATACATATATACACATGTACATTATTCAAATTACAGAGGTAAAAGTTTGTTGAGTGTTCCTGGGAAATTATATGGGAGGGTATTGATTGAGAGGGTGAAGGCATGTACAGAGAATCAGATTGGGGAAGAGCAGTGTGGTTTCAGAAGTGGTAGAGGATGTGTGGATCAGGTGTTTGCTTTGAAGAATGTATGTGAGAAATACTTAGAAAAGCAAATGGATTTGTATGTAGCATTTATGGATCTGGAGAAGGCATATGATAGAGTTGATAGAGATGCTCTGTGGAAGGTATTAAGAATATATGGTGTGGGAGGCAAGTTGTTAGAAGCAGTGAAAAGGTTTATCGAGGATGTAAGGCATGTGTACGTGTAGGAAGAGAGGAAAGTGATTGGTTCTCAGTGAATGTAGGTTTGCGGCAGGGGTGTGTGATGTCTCCATGGTTGTTTAATTTGTGTATGGATGGAGTTATTAGATAGGTGAATGCAAGAGTTTTGGAAAGAGGGGCAAGTATGCAGTCTATTGTGGATGAGAGAGCTTGGGAAGTGAGTCAGCTGTTGTTCGCTGATGATACAGCGCTGGTAGCTGATTTGTGTGAGAAACTGCAAAAGCTGGTGACTGAATTTGGTAAAGTGTGTGAAAGAAGAAAGCTGAGAGTGAATGTAAATAAGAACAAGGTTATTAGGTAGAATAGGGTTGAGGGACAAGTCAGTTGGGAGGTAAGTTTGAATGGAGGAAAACTGGAGGAAGTGAAGTGTTTTAGATATCTGGGAGTGGATTTGGCAGCAGATGGAACCATGGAAGTGGAAGTGCATCATAGGGTGGGGGAGGAGGCGAAAGTTCTGGGAGCGTTGAAGAATGTGTGGAAGTCGAGAACATTATCTCGGAAAGCAAAAATGGATATGTTTGAAGGAATAGTGGTTCCAACAATGTTATATGGTTGTGAGGCATGGGCTATGGATAGAGTTGTACGGAGGAGGGTGGATGTGCTGGAAATGAGATGTTTGAGGACAATATGTGGTGTGAGATGGTTTGATCGAGTAAGTAATGATAGGGCAAGAGAGATGTGTGGTAATAAAAAGAGTGTGGTTGAGAGAGCAGAAGAGGGTGTTTTGAAATGGTTTGGTCACATGAAGAGAATGAGTGAGGAAAGACTGACCAAGAGGATATATCTGTCAGAGGTGGAGGGAATGAGAAGTGGGAGACCAAATTGGAGGTGGAAAGATGGAGTGCAAAAGATTTTGAGTTATCGGGGCCTAAACATGCAGGAGGGTGAAAGGCGTGCAAGGAATAGAATGAATTGGAACAATGTGGTATACTGGGGTCGATGTGCTGTCAATGGATTGAACCAAGGCATTTGAAGCGTCTGGGGTAAACCATGGAAAGATTTGTGGGGCCTAGATGTGGAAAGGGAGCTGTGGTTTTGGTGCATTATTACATGACAGCTAGAGACTGAGTGTGAATGAATGTGGCTTTTGTTGGCTTTTCTTAGCGCTACCTTGCACACATTTGGTGGGAGGGGGTTGTTATTTCATGTGTGGCAGGGTGGCGATGGGAATGAATAAAGGCAGACAGTATGAAGTGTGTACATGTGTATATATGTATTTGTCTGTGTGTGTATATATATGTATACATTGAGATGTATAGGTATGTATATTTGCATGTGTGGACGTGTATGTATATACATGTGTATATGGGTGGGTTGGGCCATTTTTTTCGTCTGTTTCCTTGCGCTACCTCGTTAATGCGGGAGACAGTGGCAAAGCAAAATAAATAACATAATTCATACTGTCTGCCCTTATTCATTCCCGTCGCCACCCCGTCACACATGAATTGACAACCCCCTCCCCCCACATGTGCGCGAGGTACCGCTAGGAAATGACAACAAAGGCCACATTCGTTCACACTCAGTCTCTAGCTGTCATGTATATTGCAATGAAACCACAGCTCCCTTTCCACATCCAGGCCCCACAGAACTTTCCATGGTTTACCCCAGATGCTTCTCATGCCCTGGTTCAGTCCATTGACAGGATGTCGACCAAGGTATGCCAAATCGTTCCAATTCACTCTAATCCTTGCACGCCTTTCACCCTATAATCAGGTCCCGATACTTCAAAATCTTTTTTCTCTCCATCTTTCCATCTCCAGTTTGGTCTCCCATTTCTTCTCGTTCCCTCCACCTGTAACACATACATCCCCTTTGTCAATCTTTCCTCACTTATTCTCTCCATGTGACCAAACCATTTCAAAACACCCTCTTCTTCTCTCTCAACCGCACTCTTTTTATCACTACACTTCTCTCTTACCCTTTCATTGCTTACTTGATCAAACCACTTCACACCACATATTGTCTTCAAACATCTCATTTCCAACACATCCACCCTCCTCCGCACAACTTTATCTATAGCCCATGCCTTGCAACCATATAACAAAGCTGGAACCACTATTCCTTCAAACATACCCATTTTTGCTATCCAAGATAATGTTCTCACCTTCCACACATTTTTCAATGCTCCCAGAATTTTCACCCCCTCCCCCACCCTTTGAATCACTTTCGCTTCCATGTTTCCATCCGCTGCCAAATCCACTCCCGGACATCTAAAACACTTCACTTCCTCCAGTTTCTCTCCATTCAAACTTACCTCCCAGTTGACTTGTCCCTCAGCCCTACTGTACCCAATAACCTTGCTCTTATTCACATTTACTCTTACTTTTCTTCTTTCACACACTTTACTACCAATCTGAGTCACCAACTTCTGCAGTTTCTCACCCGAATCAGCCACCAGTGCTGTATCATCAGCGAACAACAACTGACTCACTTCCCAAGCCCTCTCATCCACAACCGACTGCATACTTGCCCCTCTCTCCAATACTCTTGCATTCACCTCCTTAACAACCCCATCCATAAACAAATTAAGCAACCAAGGAGACATCACGAACCCCTGGCACAAACCAACATTCGCTGGGAACCATTCACTTTCCTCTCTTCCTACTCGTACACATGCTTTACAGCCTCGATAAAAACTTTTCACTGCTTTTACCAACTTGCCTCCCATACCATATATTCTTAATACCTTCCACAGAGCATCTCTATCTACTCTATCATATGCCTTCTCCAGATCCATAAATGCTACATACAAATCCATTTGCTTTTCTAAGTATTTCTCACATACATTCTTCAAAGCAAACACCTGATCCACACATCCTCTACCACTTCTGAAACTACACTGCTCTTCCCCAGTATGATGCTCTGTACATGCCTTCACCCTCTCAATCAATACCCTCCCATATAATTTCCTAGGAATACTCAAAAAACTTATACCTGTGTAATTTAAGCACTCTCCTTTATCCCCTTTGCCTTTGTACAATGGCACTATGCATGCATTCTACCAATCCTCAGGCACCTCACCATGAGTCATACATACATTGAATATCTTTACCAACCAGGCACCCCCTTTTTTTAATAAATTCCACTGCAATACAATCCAAACCTGCTGCATTGCCGGCTTTCATCTTCCGCAAAGCTTTTACTACCTCTTCTCCTTTTACCAAATCATTCTCCCTAACCCTCTCACTTCGCACACCTCCTCGACCAAAACACCCTATATCTGCCACTCTTATCATCTAACACATTCAACCAACCTTCAAAATACTCACTCCATCTCTTCACATCACCACTACTTGTTATTACCTCCCCATTAGCCCTCTTCATTGACGTTCCCATTTGTACTCTTGTCTTTCACACTTTATTTACCGCCTTCCAAAATATCTTTTCACTCTTTCCAAAATTTAATGATACTCTCTCACCCCAACTCTCATTTGCCTTCTTTTTCACCTCTTGCATCTTTCTCTTAACCTCCTGCCTCTTTCTTTTATACATTTCCCTCTCATTTGCACTATTTCCCTGCGAAACTCATCCAAATGCCTTTCTCTTCTCTTTCACTAATGATCTTACTTCTTCATTCCACCACTCACTACCCTTTCTAATCTGCCCACCTCCCATGCTTCTCATGTCACAAGCATCTTTTGCGCAGGCCATTACTGCTTCCCTAAATACATCCCATTCCTCCCCCACTCCCCTTCCATCCTTTGCTCTCACCTTTTTCCATTCTGTACTCAGTCTCTCCTGGTACTTCCTCACACAAGTCTCCTTCCCAAGCTCACTTACTCTCACCACTCTCTTCACGCCAACATTCTCTCTTCTTTTCTGAAAACCTCTACAAATCTTCACCTTCGCCTTCGCTGTTGTTTATATGTTTATTTATGCGCAAAAGATGCTTGTGGCATGAGAAGCGTTGGAGGTGGGTTGATTAGAAAGGGTAGTGAGTGGTGGGATGAAGAAGTAAGATTATTAGTGAAAGAGAAGAGAGAGGCATTTGGACAATTTTTGCAGGGAAAAAATGCAAATGAGTGGGAGATGTATAAAAGAAAGAGGCAGGAGGTCAAGAGAAAGGTGCAAGAGGTGAAAAAGAGGGCAAATGAGAGTTGGGGTGAGAGAGTTTCATTAAATTTTAGGGAGAATAAAAAAGTGTTTTGGAAGGAGGTAAATAAAGTGTGTAAGACAAGGGAGCAAATGGGAACTTCAGTGAAGGGTGCTAATGGGGAGGTGATACCAAGTAGTGGTGATGTGAGAAGGAGATGGAGTGAGTATTTTGAAGGTTTGTTGAATGTGTTTGATGATAGAGTGTTAGATATAGGGTGTTTTGGTCGAGGTGGTGTGCAAAGTGAGTGGGTTAGGGAAAATGATTTGGTAAACAGAGAAGTAGTAAAAGCTTTGCGGAAGATGAAAGCCGGGAAAAAGGGGGTGACTGTATTGTTGACTGGTTGGTAAGGTTATTTAATGTATGTATGACTCATGGTGAGGTGCCTGAGGATTGGCAGAATGCTTGCATAGTGCCATTGTACAAAGGCAAAGGGGATAAGAGTGAGTGCTCAAATTACAGAGGTATAAGTTTGTTGAGTATTCCTGGTAAATTATATGAGAGGGTATTGATTGAGAGGGTGAAGGCATGTACAGAGCATCAGATTAGGGAAGAGCAGTGTGGTTTCAGAATTGGTAGAGGATGTGTAGATCAGGTGTTTGCTTTGAAGAATGTATGTGAGAAATACTTAGAAAAGGAAATGAATTTGTATGTAGCATTTATGAATCTGGAGAAGGCATATGATAGAGTTGATTGAGATGCTCTGTAGAAGGTATTAAGAATATATGGTGTGGGAGGCAAGTTGTTAGAAGCAGTGAAAAGTTTTTATCAAGGATGTAAGGCATGTGTACGTGTAGGAAGAGAGGAAAGTGATTGGTTCTCAGTGAATGTAGGTTTGCGGCAGGGGTGTGTGATGTCTCCATGGTTGTTTAATTTGTTTATGGATGGGGTTGTTAGGGAGGTGAATGCAAGAGTTTTGCAAAGAGGGGCAAGTATGCAGTCTGTTGTGGATGAGAGAGCTTGGGAAATGAGTCAGTTGTTGTTCGCTGATGATACACTGCTGGTGGCTGATTCATGTGAGAAACTGCAGAAGCTGGTGACTGAGTTTGGTAAAGTGTGTGAAAGAAGAAAGCTGAGAGTAAATGTGAATAAGAGCAAGGTTATTAGGTACAGTAGGGCTGAGGGTCAAGTGAATTGGGAGGTAAGTTTGAATGGTGAAAAACTGGAGGAAGTAAAGTGTTTTAGATATCTGGGAGTGGATCTGGCAGCGGGTGGAACCATGGAAGCGTAAGTGAATCATAGGGTGGGGAGGGGGCAAAATTTCTGGGAGCCTTGAAGAATGTGTGGAAATCGAGAACATTATCTTGGAAAGCAAAAATGGGTATGTTTGAAGGAATAGTGGTTCCAACAATGTTGTATGGTTGCGAGGTGTGGGCTATGGATAGAGTTGTGTGGAGGAGGGTGGATGTGCTGGAAATGAGATGTTTGAGGACAATATGTGGTGTGAGATGGTTTGATCGAGTAAGTAATGTAAGGGTAAGAGAGATGTGTGGAAATAAAAAGAGTGTGGTTGAGAGAGCAGAAGAGGGTGTTTTGAAATGGTTTGGTCACCTGGAGAGAATGAGTGAGGAAAGATTGACTAAGAGGATATATGTGTCGGAGGTGGAGGGAGTGAGGAGATGTGGGAGACCAAATTGGAGTTGGAAAGATGGAGTGAAAAAGATTTTGAGTGATTGGGGCCTGAACATGCAGGAGGGTGAAAGGCGTGCAAGGAATAGAGTGAATTGGAACGATGTGGTATACCCGGGTCGACGTGCTGTCAATGGATTGAACCAGGTCATGTGAAGCGCCTGGGGTAAACTATGGAAATTTGTGTGGGGCCTGGATGTGGAAAGGGAGCTGTGGTTTCGGTGCATTATTGCATGACAGCTAGAGACTGAATGTGAACGAATGGGGCCTTTGTTGTCTTTTCCTAGCACTACCTCGCAGACATGAGGGGGGAGGGGGTTGTTATTGCATGTGTGGCGAGGTGGCGATGGGAATGAATAAAGGCAGACAGTATGAATTATGTACACGTGTATATATGTATATGTCTGTGTGTGTGTATATATGTCTGTGTGTGTGTATATATGTATACATTGATATGTATGGGTATGTATATTTGCGTGTGTGGACGTGTATGTATATACATGTGTATGTAGGTGGGTTGGGCCATTCTTTCGTCTGTTTCCTTGCGCTACCTCGCTAACACGGGAGACAGCGACAAAGCAAAATAAATAAATGAATATTATGGCATTTTTCTTAGAGTGTACCTGATTTCATGAAATATTTGTCTATATGACTTTTGAAGGTATTTATAGTTATAGCATTCACTATGTCTGATGGTAACCTGTTCCAGTGCTCAACACACCTATAGGAAAAGAAGCTTTTTCCTACACCCATACTTCGACTTATAGCTTTGAATTTTATTCCATTTGTCCTGGTAAATGTATTTTCTTTTATTTCGAAAAGATGTTCGTGATTTACTATATCAAACTTTTTCAGAATTTTGAGCACTTGGATTAAGTCTC
Source organism: Panulirus ornatus (assembly GCF_036320965.1). Classification (NCBI taxonomy): domain Eukaryota; kingdom Metazoa; phylum Arthropoda; class Malacostraca; order Decapoda; family Palinuridae; genus Panulirus; species Panulirus ornatus. The sequence continues at coordinate 4,818,767 of NC_092271.1, read as the reverse complement.
TGCAAAATTGCATTTTTTAAGGGGGAAGAGATCTACTCGTTTTAGCCTCTCTTCATATGCCAGATTTCTCAGTGATTGGATCAGTTTTGTCATGCATCTTTGTACCTATTGTAATTTTTCCTTGTCTTTGTTATAGTTAGGTGACCTAAACTGGAACTGCATATTCTAGGTGTGGTCTTTCGAGAGAATTATAAAGTGTGAGAATATTTTTTGGTTTCTTGTAATCTATGTTCCTGGCTATGAATCCTAACATTTGGTTGCCTTTTTTACTTGCTGCTTGACACTGTTTAGTGTATTTCAGATTGTTGCTAGTGACAACTCCAAGGCCCTTTTCTTCATTTACTTTAGTTAGAGAGTTTCTGAATAGTTTTTAGTCGTAATGTATATTCTTGTCTCCAAAGTGCTTAACTTTACACTTGTCTACACTAAACTTCATTTGCTATCTGTCTGATTACTTACCATGAAATCAAAATTTTTTAAGGGAGAAGATATCCAATCGTTTTAGCCCTTTGTATGCCAGATTTTGTTGCATGTCTTTGTGCTTGTTATAATTTTCCTCATATTTCTTATAGTTAGGGGACCAAAAGTGGACTGCATATTTAAGGTGTGGTCGTACTAGAGAATTATAAAGTGTGAGAATTGTTTCTGGTATCTTGTAATCTATGTTCCTGGCTATGAAACCTAACATTTAGTTGCCTTTTTACATGCTGCTTGACACTGTTTAGTGTACTTAAGATTGTTGCTGATGACAACTCCAAGGTCCTTTCCTTCATTTACTCTTGTTAGAGAGTTTCTGAATAGTTTATAGTTTTAATGTATATTTTTGTCTCCAAAGTGCATAACTTTACCCTTGTCTACATTAAACTTCATTTGTCATCTGTCTGTCATCTATGTTCCTGGCTATGATACCTAACATTTGGTAGCCTTTTTACTTGCTGCTTGACATTGTTTAGTGTACTTCAGATTGTTGCTAATGACAACTCCAGGGTCCTTTCCTTCACTTAATTTTGTTAGAGAGTTTCCGAATAGTTTGTAGTTGTAATATATACTTTTGTCTCCAAAGTGTATAACTTTACACTTGTTTACATTCAACTTCAAATGTCATCTGTCTGGCCATTCTGTTAGTAAGTTAAGATCTCTTGGAATCATTTTGCTGGCCAGGCTGTTTACAGCTGTACCCCCTAGTTTAGTATCATAAGCAGATTTGGAGATCATAAATATGAGACCAAGTTCTAAGTCATTAATGTATATTAAGAAAAGAATTAGGCCTAGGACTGACCCCTGTGGCACACCCCTTGTTACCTTGTTATGTTTAGCTGTTTGATACTACATGCTGCTTTCTTCCAGTAAGCCAGTCTCTGACCTATGTACAGAGTTCTTCATTGATTCTGTGTGCTTTGAGTTTATGTAAAAGTCTTTTGTGAAATACTTTATTGAAAGCTTTTTAGAAATCTACATATACCACATCAGGTGGTACTTTTTCATCCAAATTCTGATTTTTTTTTTTTTTTTCAAACTATTCGCCATTTCCCGCGTTAGTGAGGTAGCGTTAAGAACAGAGGACTGGGCCATTGAGGGAATATCCTCACCTGGCCCCCTTCTCTGTTCCTTCTTTTGGAAAATTAAAAAAAATTGAGAGGGGAGGGTTTCCAGCCCCCCGCTCCCTCCCCTTTTAGTCGCCTTCTACGACATGCAGGGAATACGTGGGAAGTATTCTTTCTCCCCTATCCCCAGGGAAAAATTCTGATAAATAACATTAAAAAATTTGAGCATATTTGTCAGGCAGGATCTTCTGTTGCGGAAACTGTGTTGGTTGTCCAATATTATTTGAGCAAATTTGTCATGCAGGATCTTTTATTGCAGAAACCATGTTGGTCATCCAATATAATTTTGTGATCTAGAAACATGACAATATTATAGATGTGAAGTGTTTTCAATGTCTGGGAGTAGACTTAGCAGAGAATGGAACCATGGAAGTGGAAGTGAGTCATATGGTAGGGGAGGGGATGAAGGCTCTGGTAGTGATGAAGAATGTGTGGAAAGAGAGAACATTATCTCAGAGAGCAAAAATGTGTGTTAGAAGGACTAGTAGTTCCAACAATATTAAGTGGTTGTGAGGCATGGGCTATAGATAGGGTTGTACAGAGGGGAGTGGATGTGTTGGATATGAAATATTTAAGGACAATATGTGGTGTGAGGTAGTTTGATCGAGTAAGTAATGTAAGGGTAAGAGAGATGTTTGGTAAAGCAAAAAGGTCATAGAACCAGTGGTAAAGGTAGTTTTTTTAACACTCTATCTGGTCTAGAAAAAGGAATCAAACAGGAAAAGAATTCATTTAGAAGTCTTTTCTGAACACCCTTATTCTGCACCAGAAGTGCAAGATGACTGTGTTATGCAGCATCCTCTTGACCTTTCAGTTAAATCATTGGACAGTCAGCCTAGATTTAAAGGATGCCTGTTTATAGATTCCCATACATTCCAGAATAAGTAGATTTATGGCATTCAAGATTGGGACAGACATAGCAGTTTAAGGTAGCAGGGGTGTGTGATGTCCCCATGGTTGTTCAATTTGTTTATGGATGGGATGGTTAGGGTGGTAAATGCAGGAGTTTTGGAGAGGGGTGAGAATGCAGTCTGTTAGGGATGAGAGGGCCTGGGAAGTGAGTCAGTTGTTGTTTGCCAATGATACAGCACTAGTGGCTAATTTGTTTGAGAAACTGCAGAAGTAGGTTACTGAGTTTGGAAAAGTGTGTGAAAGGAGAGAGTTGAGAGTAAATGTGAATAAGAGCAAGGTTATTAGATATAGCAGGGTGAGGGACAAGTTGATTGGGATGTAAGTGTGAATGGAGAAAAATTAGAGGAAGTGGAGTGTTTTAGATATCTGGGAGTGGACTTAGCAGTGGATGGAACCATGGAAGTGGAAGTGAGTCATAGGATGGGGGAAGGGGTGAAGGTTTTGGGAACGATGAGGAATGTGTGGAAGGCGAGAATGTTATCTCAGACAGCAAAAATGGGTATGTTTGAAGGAATAGTAGTTCCAAGAATGTTATATGGTTGCGAGGCATGAGCTATAGATAGGGTTGTATGGAGGAGGGTGGATGTGTTGGAAATGAAATGTTTAAGGACAATATATGGTGTGCAGTGATTTGATTGAATAATGATTTGATTGAGTAAGTAATGAAAGGATAAGTGAGATGTATGGAAATAAAAAGTGTGGTTGAGAGAGCAGAAGAGGGTGTATTGAAATGGCTTGGACATATGGAGAGAATGAGTGAGGAAAGATTGACAAAGGGGATATATATGTGTCAGAAGTGAAGGGAACAAGGAGAAGTGGGAAACCAAATTGGAGGCGGAAGGATGGAGTGAAAGAGATTTTGAATGATCGGGGCCTGAACATACAGGAGGGTGAAAGACATGCAAGGAAAAGAGTTAATTAGAATGATGTGTTATACCAGGCGTGCAGTCAGTGGACTGAATCATGGCATGTGAAGTGTCTGGAGTAAACCATGGAAAGGTCTGTGGGACCTGGATGTGGATAGGGAGCTGTGGTTTCGATGCATTACACATGACAGCTAGATACTGAGTGTGAACGAATGTGGCCTTTTTTGTCTGTTTTCCTGGCACTACCTCACTGAACTCGGGGGTAGGGATGCTGTTTCCCGTAGGGCAGGTTAGTGCCAGGAATGGATGAAAGCTAGCAAGTATGAAAAAAAAAAAAAAAAAAATATATATATATATATATATATATTTTTTTTTTTTTTTTTTTTTTTTGCTTTGTCGCTGTCTCCCGCATTTGCGAGGTAGCGCAAGGAAACAGATGAAAGAAATGGCCCAACCCACCCCCATACACATGTATATACATACGTCCACACACGCAAATATACATACCTACACAGCTTTCCATGGTTTACCCCAGATGCTTCACATGCCCTGATTCAATCCTCTGACAGCACGTTAACCCCGGTATACCACATCGATCCAATTCACTCTATTCCTTGCCCTCCTTTCACCCTCCTGCATGTTCAGGCCCCGATCACACAAAATCTTTTTCACTCCATCTTTCCACCTCCAATTTGGTCTCCCACTTCTCCTCGTTCCCTCCACCGCCGACACATATATCCTCTTGGTCAATCTTTCCTCACTCATTCTCTCCATGTGCCCAAACCATTTCAAAACACCCTCTTCTGCTCTCTCAGCCAAGCTCTTTTTATTTCCACACATCTCTCTTACCCTTACATTACTTACTCGATCAAACCACCTCACACCACACATTGTCCTCAAACATCTCATTTCCAGCACATCCACCCTCCTGCGCACAACTCTATCCATAGCCCACGCCTCGCAACCATACAACATTGTTGGAACCATTATTCATTCAAACATACCCATTTTTGCTCTCCGAGATAATGTTCTCGACTTCCACACATTCTTCAAGGCTCCCAGGATTTTCGCCCCCTCCCCCACCTTATGATTCACTTCCACTTCCATGGTTCCATCCGCTGCCAGATCCACTCCCAGATATCTAAAACACTTTACTTCCTCCAGTTTTTCTCCATTCAAACTTACCTCCCAGTTGACTTGACCCTCAACCCTACTGTACCTAATAACCTTGCTCTTATTCACATTTACTCTTAACTTTCTTCTTTCACACACTTTACCAAACTCAGTCACCAGCTTCTGCAGCTTCTCACATGAATCAGCCACCAGCGCTGTATCATCAGCAAACAACAACTGACTCACTTCCCAAGCTCTCTCATCCACAACAGACTTCATACTTGCCCCTCTTTCCAAAACTCTTGCATTCACCTCCCTAACAACCCCATCCATAAACAAATTAAACAACCATGGAGACATCACACACCCCTGCTGCAAACCTACATTCACTGAGAACCAATCACTTTCCTCTCTTCCTACACGTACACATGCCATCCTCGATAAAAACTTTTCACTGCTTCTAACAACTTGCCTCCCACACCATATATTCTTAATACCTTCCACAGAGCATCTCTGTCAACTCTATCATATGCCTTCTCCAGATCCATAAATGCTACATACAAATCCATTTGCTTTTCTAAGTATTTCTCGTATACATTCTTCAAAGCAAACACCTGATCCGCACATCCTGTACCACTTCTGAAACCACACTGCTCTTCCCCAATCTGATGCTCTGTACATGCCTTCACCCTCTCAATCAATACCCTCCCATATAATTTCCCAGGAATATTCAAGAAACTTATACCTCTGTAATTTGAGCACTCACTCTTATCCCCTTTGCCTTTGTACAATGGCACTATGCACGCATTCCGCCAATCCTCAGGCACCTCACCATGAGTCATACATACATTAAATAACCTTACCAACCAGTCAACAACCTGCTGCCTTGCCGGCTTTCATATATATACATATATATATTATCCCAGGGGAAAGGGGAGAAAGAATACTTCCCACGTATTCCGTGCGTGTCGTAGAAGGCGACTAAAAGGGGAGGGAGCAGGTGGCTGGAAATCCTACCCTCTCATTTTTTTCAATTTTCCAAAAGAAGGAACAGAGAAAGGGGCCAGGTGAGGATATTCCCTCAAAGGCCCATTCCTCTGTTCTTAACGCTACCTCGCTGACGTGGGAAATAGCGAATAGTACGAAAGAAAAGAATATATATATATATATATGTATATATATATATATATATATATATATATATATATCTTTTTTCTTTCTTTCAAACTATTCGCCATTTCCCGCATCAGTGAGGTAGCGTTAAGAACAGAGAACTGGGCCTTTGAGGGAATATCCTCACCTGGCCCCCTTCTCTGTTCCTTCTTTTGGAAAAAAAAAAAAAGAGAGGGGAGGATTTCCAGCCCCCCGCTCCCTCCCCTTTTAGTTGCCTTCTACAACACGCAGGGAATACGTGGGAAGTATTCTTTCTCCCCTATCCCCAGGGATAATATATATATATATATATATATATATATATATATATATATATATATATATATATATATATATATGCACGCATTCCGCCAATCCTCAGGCACCTCACCATGAGTCATACATACATTAAATAACCTTACCAACCAGTCAACAATACAGTCATCCCCTTTTTTAATAAATTCCACTGCAATACCATCCAAACCTGCTGCCTTGCCGGCTTTCATCTTCCGCAAAGCTTTTACTACCTCTTCTCTGTTTACCAAATCATTTTCCCTAACCCTCTCACTTTGCACACCACCTCGACCCAAACACCCTATATCTGCCACTCTGTCATCAGACACATTCAACAAACCTTCAAAATACTCATTCCATCTCCTTCTCACATCACCACTACTTGTTATCACCTCCCCATTTACGCCCTTCACTGAAGTTCCCATTTGCTCCCTTGTCTTACGCACCCTATTTACCTCCTTCCAGAACATCTTTTTATTCTCCCTAAAATTTACTGATAGTCTCTCACCCCAACTCTCATTTGCCCTTTTTTTCACCTCTTGCACCTTTCTCTTGACCTCCTGTCTCTTTCTTTTATACTTCTCCCACTCAATTGCATTTTTTCCCTGCAAAAATCGTCCAAATGCCTCTCTCTTCTCTTTCACTAATACTCTTACTTCTTCATCCCACCACTCAATACCCTTTCTAAACAGCCCACCTCCCACTCTTCTCATGCCACAAGCATCTTTTGCACAATCCATCACTGATTCCCTAAATACATCCCATTCCTCCCCCACTCCCCTTACTTCCATTGTTCTCACCTTTTTCCATTCTGTACACAGTCTCTCCTGATACTTCTTCACACAGGTCTCCTTCCCAAGCTCACTTACTCTCACCACCTTCTTCACCCCAACATTCACTCTTCTTTTCTGAAAACCCATACTAATCTTCACCTTAGCCTCCACAAGATAATGATCAGACATCCCTCCAGTTGCACCTCTCAGCACATTGACATCCAAAAGTCTCTCTTTCGCACGCCTGTCAATTAACACGTAATCCAATAACGCTCTCTGGCCATCTCTCCTACTTACATAAGTATACTTATGTATATCTCGCTTTTTAAACCAGGTATTCCCACCAGGTACACCCACAGACATATTCATACATACACATGTACATAATTCATACTGTCTGCCTTTATTCATTCCCATCGCCACCCTGCCACACATGAAATAAAAAACCCCCTCCCCCACATGTGCGTGAGGTAGTGCTAGGAAAAGACAACAAAGGCCCCATTCATTCACACTCGTCTCTAGCTGTCATGTATAATTCACTGGAACCACCGCTCCCTTTCCACATCCAGGCCCCACAGAACTTTCCATGGTTTACCCCAGATGCTCCACATGCTCTGGTTCAATCCATTGACAGCACGTCGGCCCCGGTATACCACATCGTTCCAATTCACTCTATTCCCTGCATCCCTTTTGCCCTCCTGCATGTTCAGGTCCCAATCACTCAAAATCTTTTTCACCCCATCTTTCCACCTCCAATTTGGTCTCCCACTTCTCGTTCCCTCCACCTCAGACACATATATCCTCTTTTTCAATCTTTCCTCACTCATTCTCTCCATGTGACCAAACCATTTCAAAACACCCTCCTCTGCTCTCTCAACCACACTCTTTTCATTACCACACATCTCTCTTGCCCTTTCATTACTTACTCGATCAAGCCACTTCAAACCATATATTGTCCTCAAACATCTCATTTCCAACACATCCACCTTCCTCCTCACAACTCTATCTATAGCCCACACCTCGCAACCACATATATATATATATATATATATATATATATATATATATATATATATATATATATATATATATATATATATATATATTTTTTTTTTGTCGCTGTCTCCCGTGTTTGCGAGGTAGTGCAAGGAAACAGACGAAAGAAATGGCCCAACCCACCCCCATACACATGTATATACATACACGTCCACACACGCAAATATACATACCTACACAGCTTTCCATGGTTTACCCCAGACGCTTCACATGCCCTGATTCAATCCACTGACAGCACGTCAACCCCGGTATACCACATTGATCCAATTCACTCTATTCCTTGCCCTCCTTTCACCCTCCTGCATGTTCAGGCCCCAATCACTCAAAATCTTTTTCACTCCATCTTTCCACTTCCAATTTGGTCTCCCACTTCTCCTCGTTCCCTCCACCTCTGACACATATATCCTCTTGGTCAATCTTTCCCCACTCATTCTCTCCATGTGACCAAACCATTTCAAAACATCCTCTTCTGCTCTCTCAACCACACTCTTTTTATTTCCACACATCTCTCTCACCCTTACATTACTTACTCGATCAAACCACCTCACACCGCATATTGTCCTGAAACATCTCATTTCCAGCACATCCACCCTCCTGCGCACAACTCTATCCATAGCCCACGCCTCGCAACCATACAACATTGTTGGAACCACTATTCCTTCAAACATACCCATTTTTGCTTTCCAAGATAATATTCTCGACTTCCACACATTCTTCAAGGCCCCCAGAATTTTCGCCACCTCCCCCACCCTATGATTCACTTCCGCTTCCATGGTTCCATCCGCTGCCAGATCCCCTCCCAGATATCTAAAACACTTCACTTCCTCCAGCTTTTCTCCATTCAAACTTACCTCCCAATTGACTTGACCCTCAACCCTACTGTACCTAATAACCTTGCTCTTATTCACATTTACTCTTAACTTTCTTCTTTCACACACCTTACCAAACTCAGTCACCAGCTTCTGCAGTTTCTCACATGAATCAGCCACCAGCGCTGTATCATCAGCGAACAACAACTGACTCACTTCCCAAGCTCTCTCATCCCCATCAGACTGCATACTTGCCCCTCTTTCCAAAACTCTTGCATTTACCTCACTAACAACCCCATCCATAAATGAATTAAACAACCATGGAGACATCACACACCCCTGCCGCAAACCTACATTCACTGAGAACCAATCACTTTCCTCTCTTCCTATACGTACGCATGCCTTACATCCTCGATAAAAACTTTTCACTGCTTCTAACAACTTGCCTCCCACACCATATATTCTTAATACCTTCCACAGAGCATCTCTATCAACTCTATCATATGCCTTCTCCAGATCCATAAATGCTTCATACAAATCCATTTGAAGAATATATGTGAGAAATACTTAGAAAAGCAAATGGATTGGTATGTAGCATTTATGGATCTGGAGAAGGCATATGATAGAGTTGATAGAGATGCTCTGTGGAAGGTATTAAGAATATATGGTGTGGGAGGCAAGTTGTTAGAAGCAGTGAAAAGTTTCTATCGAGGATTTAAGGCATGTGTACGTGTAGGAAGAGAGGAAAGTGATATGTTTTCAGTGAATGTAGGTTTGCGGCAGGGGTGTGTGATGTCTCCATGGTTGTTTAATTTGTTTATGGATGGGGTTGTTAGGGAGGTGAATGCAAGAGTTTTGGAAAGAGGGGGAATTATGCAGTCTGTTGTGGACGAGAGAGCTTGGGAAATGAGTCAGTTGTTGTTCGCTGATGATACAGCACTGGTGGCTGATTCATGTGAGAAACTGCAGAAGCTGGTGACTGAGTTTGGTAAAGTGTGTGAAAGAAGAAAGTTAAGAGTAAATGTGAATAAGAGCAAGGTTATTAGATACAGTAGGGTTGAGGGTCAAGTCAATTGGGAGGTAAGTTTAAATGGAGAAAAACTGGAGGAAGTAAAGTGTTTTAGATATCTGGGAGTGGATCTGGCAGCGGATGGAACCATGTAAGCGGAAGTGAGTCATAGTGTGGGGGAGGGGGTGAAAATCCTGGGAGCCTTCAAGAATGTGTGGAAGTCGAGAACATTATCTCGGAAAGCAAAAAAAAAATGTTAATATGTATATGTATGAATATGTGTGTATATGGGCATTTATGTATATATGTGAGTATGTGAGGTGTAGAGAATGATAGGTATTATTATTTTTTATTATAAGTGATGTTACCTTACAACTTCATGCCCCTCACCCCTCGTAGGCTTGGACCTGACATGAACATGTATCAGTCAGGAATGATGCGCCCTGCTTGTGGCTCGCCCCTCCTATATTATTTCTTTTTCAGTGGTTATACAATGGGGAAGTGGTCCAAATATGAAAAAGCTTTTTAGAGCTCTTGGTTAAGAGACTCATTGTTTGAAAAATGGTTAGAAGTGAAAAATGATCACACGAAGGCCCACTGTAAAGTGTGTAAGACTGAGCTTAGAACTCATAGAATTGATTTGAAAAAACATGATGAATCAGTAAAACACACAGAAAACGTGTTAAAGATAAGTCCCCAACAAGTAAGTCTGGAAACTGCTTTTTTGAAGGGAGAAAAAGTCTCAAAATATGAACAACAGCTTTCACTGTATGTTGCATGTCATTCATAAGTTAATTCCGTTGATCACTTGTGTGATATATTAAGGGAAGATATGCCCTCCACTTCAATCTCTTAGAGTATCAAACACCACAGAACAAAGTGTACTGCCTTAATTGAGTAAGTGATATTACTAGTGCTTTTGAAAGAGCTAGTAAGTGACATGCATGCAACCCCCTTTTCTTTGATCATAGATGACTCAACTGACATAGCATGTGTAAAGCATTTGTGTGTATGTATTCAATTTTACAGTTCTAGACTCAGTAAGATGACTGCTCACTTTGTGGGATTTATTCTAGTTACGAGAACAACAGCAGAGGCCTTGTATCAGCATATCAAAAATTGTTTTCTGGAAATTGAGATTGATCTAAAGCAGTGTTTTGCTCTAGGAACTGATGGAGCTTCATACTTATGTGGCTGTCACCAGTGAGTATACATGTTAATGAAAAAGGACATGCTACACTTCTTGTAAAATGTGTCTGCCATTGTTCTCTTCACATTGTTTGTTTTCATGCATCAGATGAATTGCCATTATGTATTGATCATTTGTTGAGAGAAACTTACAATTGGTTTTATAATTCTGCTTTGGAAAAGAGGCTTATATTATGCATATATCCTGAGAGCTCCATTCCATGTACTCAGATAATGCAAATGGACTATATAGAGAATTTTTGAGACCAATATTGAATGACTTTGAAAGCATGAACTTGCTTTTCCAGAAGGAGAAAGCTGATCATTGTAGACTTATTGATGAGCTGAAAAAATTCTCACTCCTCATGCCTCATGCTGAGATGAATCTTATATCCTGACTGTGTAAAGCTGGAAGTTGACTCCAGATTCACTTTCATTTTTCTTCCTCTTGAAAAAGTAGACTAGGGTTACGAATTTTCTGTCCTTTAGGTTAACAACAAAAAAGCCAGTTTAGTTTCAGAGGAAGACTTGTTTAACATTAAGTCTGATGCTACAGATTTGTAATCAGAGCATGTAAGGAACTTCTTGCTCGTATACCAGACCATTTTGATACATTGAAAAAGGTTAAAAGCTTCTCACCAACTGTTTGCCTAAGTGACAACTGACCTCCATTCACAGAGCTACCACTTGATCTAGTTGATCAGTCTAAGATGAGCGAAATTGAGAGTCAGTGGTGTCAGATATTAACCATGGACTGGAATGACATATTTGCAGATGATTTACCAAGAATTGGATCACTGTTTTGGGCAAAAGCAATAACAGTACAAAACACAGGTGGAGAAATTGCACTGAAAGACCTTGCACAATTTGCACTAAAAGCATACAGCCTGCCAATAAGTATTTCTCTAGTTGAGAGGGTGTTTTCACAAATTACATCAGTGAAAACTAAGTTAAAGAACAGGATGGGATTGGAACTCTTAACGTCAATATAAAGAATAAAAACAAGCCTTGAACTAAATGGAATATGCTGTTCAACTTTGAACCAACAAAGGACATGTTAAGCTGTGACTTATCTGTCTATAGAAAAGAGGGAGGGAATACAGAAGAGGAAAATAACCTAATGAATGATGTAAATAAGTAAGATGCAAGAATATATTTCCCTAGTTAAAAGAGGAAAGAAAACATTAAGTTGGAAGGAAAAAGTCTTTATCAAAGCAGTAGGAAGGAATACAGTGTGTAACCTCAAATGGAATCCACTTGAATTAAAGGGAAAATGAAATCTATTTATTAAAACCATAAGAAAGATGACAGTATAAATTCTAAAAGGAAAAATGCTTAAGTTGAAACTGTAAGGAGGTACATTGTTTGCAAACTCAAAAAGAAAACAAGAAGAAAAGAACAAAACAAAGCAAAAAAAAGAAGCAAAGGAAAAAACAAGAATGAAATGAAAACAAAGCCAAGAAAGTGCCATTGGAGAAGCAAAAGCATACCAGAATTTTGAACGGAGGCTGGTACGTACAAGTTGAAGTGGTAGTACTTACCTGTATCTGGCTACCTTGTGTTGAAATCCGCCACTTTTGAAGTGTGTTTATGCTACTTTTCATCAAAAAAATGTGGCAGTCCTGCTTCTTGAGTCTTTAATTTGGTTCATTAACCCAAAGAACCTCCAGAAGGCCATGCTTCGGAGTCCTGTAATGTCTCCAAAGGTTTAGACAGATGCTTTGAATCTGGGATGGGGCTTCTGTTAATTAAAGGGTCATGTAGCTCATCACAGCATTATACATGAGCAGCTAATCCCTTGGTTTTTCATCTTTCAGAATACTTTATAACCTGGATGTGGATTTTATTCCTGGATGACATTACCTGGACTGTCCAATGTCTGATGAACAGGTCTCTTGCAAATCTTTACTTCAACTAGAGGTAAAAGATTATGTGCATGGCAGTGTCCAGGAACCTGTATCTCAAAGCTTCTTATCAAAGAGGAATACGCAGTGTTTGGCAGATATTTTTTGAGATCATGCTTATTAGTAGAACAGATGTAAATAGTAAAAGAGGCTTTCAATTGGGTCCTTGCTTTGGGAGTGGCATCTCAAGTATGTCTTTTTGCCACTAAAACCAATGCATGTTATATTTCTCCAGTTTCAAATTTAAGAGCTTTAGCAACAGATGGAATCAATGGGATCAGAATTATTTGTACCCCTGTTTATCTTTTGAAGCTTTTTCTTCAAATGTAACTTGTTTTCACAATTTAGTGGCAATGGTATCCCCTTGTTAGAAAAATAAACCCTGATGCCAGACGCTCCTTCACTTTTGATATATTTCTTGGTTGATATCTCTGGTTCTTCTAGACTACCTCAGCCTTGTTGCAGTGCTCCTTCCTCAAAGTTCTGGGTTCTGGAAATTACATATATGGATTTTCTCAAAAACTTTTACAGACAGAAGTCAGGAGAATGCTTAACAGTTGACCTTTTACTAGCACTGGACCACTTACTCAAAGGCATGATCAGCCTGTCTGGATATCCTCTCAGAATTTCCTTGAAGGTTGCAATGGCTCATTGCCTGCAGATCAGCAGAGGAGAGAAATATAGGTTTTGAAAGTTGAAAAGTTTTTTTCTCCAAGGTTGTATCATGCAAAAAGATTTCCTATTTTCTTACTCTCCCCAACTCTCCTCCCATCTCATTTTTTTTTCAATTTTTTCTAGCTCTCTGCTTTTAGCTTGGGTTAACCCCACAAACTATGTATTGAATGAATTCTGTTTGGTCAGGAGTGAGCAGTTTGATGATGTTAATCTATGGCAGTTACTCATTGGCTGAGACCAAGCTCGTTTAGTTTGGGCATAAGGTTTTGGTGAATGCACATTTGATTAAAAATGGTAAATGAAAGAGAGCTTCCTCATGATCTATAGAGGGGGTTATTGAGATCCAAACCCTATTTCTGAAGGAATATCTCATTACTCACAGGACACTACCTTGGAGAGAAAAGTTATTCAAGTTTCAAAACTTATGTTTTCTAACACAAGTTTCCCTAGGCTCTAACAAACTTTCTCCCTTGGACTGGTTTTTACTTTATTTCTACCATTGTGCCATGTTTACATATTGGTTAACCTAAGTACTTATATTCCATAGCCTCTTGCAACAATTCATCAGCCATCCTAACCTTGCACTTCAGCATACTGTTCTTACTTATTCCGTTTGGTGACATCCTCTCTGTGAAGATTTCAGCTGAAAAGTATGTAAAAAAAGGGTAAAGTTGTAGGCAGGATTCATTAACATGAAAAACAGTATTTCATAAAGTGGACTGAAATCCATTATGAGGACTGTTGAGGATATATGGGAATGTTTTTGGGTGCAGTAGGTTAAGTGACTGTTTTGAGATGGGAGTAGGAGTTAGACAGGTTTGTGTAAAGTCACCTTCACCTTTCTATGTATGTTTATGGATAGGGTAGTGAGAGAAAATAGGAAAAGAGGGCAAGGCTTGAGTTGCATAGAAAGATTTCGTCTTTGGTGATTATGAAGAAAAACTTAAAAAAAGTGATGATCTGATTTTACATAGTGTTTAAAGGAAGAGAGTTGAAAGTAAATGCTGGCTAGAGTAGGATGATAATTTGTGGAAGGAGGGAGAGTGCTGTGCAGTGCTGGTTAGTATTAGCATTTGGTAGAAGTAGTTGGTAGGAGCATTAGATAGAAGTAGTCAGTAGGAACATTTGGTAGGAGCCTCAGGAAACACTGTGCTAGAGTTGCCCTCTGCCAGTGGCCTATTAAGGGTGAGGCACTGAAGACTAAGAGGGAATGCTGAAGTTCACTTGTTATGGTGACTGTGTTCCCATGGCCACCCCTTTGAGGGAGTTTCATTTGGAACAGGTGTCAGAGATATAGATAGATAGATTGTTTATTTATTTCTTATACATCATCGCTGTTTCCTGCATCAGCGAGATAGTACCAGGAAACAGATGAAGAATGGCCCAGCCACTCATATACACGTATATATGCATAGATGCCCACATATGCACATATACATACATATACTCATCAACATATACATACACATGTGCAGACGTTACATACATACACATGCACATATTCATCCTTGCTTGTCTTCATCCATTCCTATTGCTATCCTGCCCCATAGGAAAACAGCATCGCTATCCCTTGCTTCAGCAAGACAACGTCAGGAATACAAGACAAAGAGGCCACATTCATTCACACTCAGTCTTTAGCTGTCATGTGTAATGCACCGAAACCACAGCTCCCTGTCCACATCCAGGCCCCACAGACCTTTCCATGGTTTACCCCAGACGCTTCACATTCCCTGGTTCAGTCCATTGACAGCACATCAACCCCAGTATACCACATCGTTCCAATTCACTCTATTCCTTGCACACTTCTCACCTTCCTGTATGTTCAAGCCTCGGTTGCTCACAATAGTTTTCACTCCATCCTTCCACCTCCGATTTGGTCTCCCGCTTCTCCTCATTCACTCCACCTGTGACACATATATCCTCTTTGTCAATCTTTCCTCGCTCATTCTCTCCATGTGACCAAACCATTTCAAAACACCCTCTTCTGCTCTATCAACCATACTCTTTTTATTTCCACACATCTCTCCTACCCTCTTATTAGTCACTTGATCAAACCAATTCACACTTATTGTCCTCAAACATTTGATTTCCAACTCATCCACTCTCCTCCGTACAACCCTATCTATAGCCCATGCCTCTCAACCATATAACATTGTTGGAACTACGATTCCTTCAAACATACCCATTTTTGCTCTCTAAGGTAATGTTCTCTCCTTCCATTCATTCTTCATTGCTCCCAGAACTTTCGCCTCCTCCCCCACTCTGTGACTCACTTCCGCTTCCGCTGCTAAGTCCACTCCCAGGTATCTAAAACACTTCACTTCCTCCAATTTTTCTCCATTCAAACTTACATCCCAGTTAACTTGTCCCTCAACCCTACTGAAACTAGTAACCTTGCTCTTATTCACATTTACTCTCAACTTTCTTCTTTCACACAATTATCCACGTTAGGTCACCTACCTCTGTGGAAGGTATTAAGAATATATGGTGTGGGAGGAAAGTTGTTAGAAGCAGTGAAAAGTTTTTATCGAGGATGTAAGGCATGTGTACGTGTAGGAAGAGAGGAAAGTGATTGGTTCTCAGTGAATGTAGGTTTGCGGCAGGGGTGTGTGATGTCTCCATGGTTGTTTAATTTGTTTATGGATGGGGTTGTTAGGGAGGTAAATGCAAGAGTTTTGGAAAGAGGGGCAAGTATGAAGTCTGTTGTGGATGAGAGAGCTTGGGAAGTGAGTCAGTTGTTGTTCGCTGATGATACAGCGCTGGTGGCTGATTCATGCGAGAAACTGCAGAAGCTGGTGACTGAGTTTGGTAAAGTGTGTGAAAGAAGAAAGTTAAGAGTAAATGTGAATAAGAGCAAGGTTATTAGGTACAGTAGGGTTGAGGGTCAAGTCAATTGGGAGGTGAGTTTGAATGGAGAAAAACTGGAGGAAGTGAAGTGTTTTAGATATCTTGGAGTGGATCTGGCAGCGGATGGAACCATGGAAGCGGAAGTGGATCATAGGGTGGGGGAGGGGGCGAAAATTCTGGGGGCCTTGAAGAATGTGTGGAAGTCGAGAACATTATCTCGGAAAGCAAAAATGGGTATGTTTGAAGGAATAGTGGTTCCAACAATGTTGTATGGTTGTGAGGCGTGGGCTATGGATAGAGTTGTGCGCAGGAGGATGGATGTGCTGGAAATGAGATGTTTGAGGACAATGTGTGGTGTGAGGTGGTTTGATCGAGTGAGTAACGTAAGGGTAAGAGAGATGTGTGGAAATAAAAAGAGCGTGGTTGAGAGAGCAGAAGAGGATGTTCTGAAGTGGTTTGGGCACATGGAGAGGATGAGTGAGGAAAGATTGACCAAGAGGATATATGTGTCGGAGGTGGAGGGAGCAAGGAGAAGAGGGAGACCAAATTGGAGGTGGAAAGATGGAGTGAAAAAGATTTTGTGTGATCGGGGCCTGAACATGCAGGAGGGTGAAAGGAGGGCAAGGAATAGAGTGAATTGGAGCGATGTGGTATACCGGGGTTGACGTGCTGTCAGTGGATTGAATCAAGGCATGTGAAGCGTCTGGGGTAAACCATGGAAAGCTGTGTAGGTATGTATATTTGCGTGTGTGGACGTATGTATATACATGTGTATGGGGGGGGGGGTTGGGCCATTTCTTTCGTCTGTTTCCTTGCGCTACCTCGCAAACGCGGGAGACAGCGACAAAGTATAAAAAAAAAAAAAAAAGGTCACCTACCTCTGCAATTTCTCACACGGATCAGCTGCTAGAGCTGTATCATCAGCAAACAACAACTGCCTTGCTTCCCAGGCCCTCTCATCCACCACAGACTGCATGCTAGCCCCTCTCTCCATAACTCTTGCATTTACCTCCCTAACCACCCCATCCATAAACAAATTAAACAACCGCAGGGACTTCACATACCCCTGCCGCAGACCAACCTTCACTGGGAACCAATCATTCTCCTCTCTTCCTACTAGTACACATGCCTTACATCCTTGATAAAAACTTTTCACTGCTTCTAGCAGCTTACCCCCCCCACGCCATATACTCTTAAAACCTTCCACAAAGCATCTCTATCAACCCTATCATATGCCATCTCCAGATCCATAAATGCTACATGCAAATCCATCTGTTTTTCTAAGTATTTCTCACATACTTTCTTCAAAGCAAACACCTGATCCACACATCCTTTACCACTTTGGAAACCACACCACACTTCCCCAGTCTGATGCTCTGTACATGCCTTCATCCTCTCAATCAATACCATTTCATATGATTTCCCAGGAATACTCAACAAACTTATGCCTCTGTGGTTTGAACACTCACCTTTATCCCCTTTGCCTTTGTACAGTAGTGCTATGCATGCATTCTCCCAATCCTCTCAGACACTTCACCATGTTCCAAACATACATTATGTATATGCAAATATTCCAGAATCCGAAAAAATTCAAAATCTGAAACACTTCCAGTCCCCAGCATTTCAGGTAATGAATACTCTACCTGTATGATATTAGTTGATGATGTCTGGATGGGAATGCTGAAGTGACTTAGACATTTGAATGAATGCATGTGAATGGTAGTAAGTATTCAGGAAAACTACAGATAGTGATGAAAGACAGTGTGAAGCTTTACATATGCAAGAGTAGTGTTGCAGATAGTGATGAAAGACAGTGTGAAGCTTTACATATGCAAGAATAGTGTTGCAGTTTAGGAAGCTAAAGATGAGCACTTGGCATAAATGCAGTGAAGTTAGGGTTTGTAGAGGAGGCCTTACAGTAACTGCTGTGATCTTAAGTTGGACAAAACTTGTAAAAAATGAATTAGAGAAGCATGAAAGGTAAACAACTGCATGATTAATAAGTTCATGATATTAGCATTTAACTTCTTTTCAGTTTACGTGTCATCTCCTACAACATTCTTGCTGATTTGTATGCAGACTCAGATTTTGCACGATCTCACTTGTTTTCAACATGCCCTTCATATGCTATTGAAATGGACTATCGAAAGCAGCTCCTTGTAAAGGAAATCATAGGTAAGATATTTATAAGAGTGTTAATATTGTATGGTAAAAGAACTAATCTCTCTTCTTTTCTCTAGTCTGTCCCATGAGCATGAAAGATATTATCAAGGAAAATATGTCAGGACCTTCCTGTCTATCTGTCCTTATTTCTGATATTTATTCCCTCTGGGAACTTCCTTCAAGAGATAGACCAAGGCAAAAGAGTCTCACATATCCCTGTCCTTACATGCCTTCCTAGCATACACCATTCCTTGTATTCTTCTCCCATTTCTCTTCCTCCAGTACTCTTCCACTCTATTTCCCTATGTCACAGTTGGTCTTCCTCTCATACTCCTTTGATCCTACTATCACACACACTTCTAGTAAACTCCTCATCTTATATTCTTTCCACATGCCCAAACCAATTCAAAGTATTACATTTCACCTGCCATAGCACTCTACAATTCATTCACTTTGCATCCATGCCATACCAAGTGTCTCATACGCTCCCTCATTACTTTCTTCATTCCATCTGGTACTACCACATGCTTCTTTCAAATAACTCATTTCCACAGCCTGGATTCTGGACCTCTGTGACATCCTATGTTCAAGTTTTGGTTGCATAGGTCAGTGTTGGGAGGACTATTCTGTCCCTTCATCCTCTCTTCACTTACATACTTACTCCTCTGACCTTTATTATTTTATGGGACCCAGTTACTTTACTACCCTGTTCTGCTCTTTCCCTTATCTCTTCTTCCATATCATGTTTTGTTCCATGTTTTGGCTGCACATGTCAGTGTCAGGAGGACTACGCTGTCCCTTAATCCTTTCTTCAATTCTGTACTTACTCCTCAACCCTTCATTATTCTATTATGGGACCCAATGACTCTACTACCCTGTACTGTTTTCTTCTTTATCTCTCCTTCTTTATCACCAAACCTACCCAAGATAGCTCACAAATACTTAAATTCTGTCACCTTTTCCAGTCTTTCTCACCCCATATCTATAACACAGTTTAGTGCACTTTTTTCTGTCACTCTATATAGCTTTGGAAAATCAATACTTTCCCTCTGTTTCTTTTCAGACACCATTTTTTTATTCTTAATCGAATTTACCTGAAATTGCCTATGATTACACACATCATAAGACCTGCTTACAACTTTCTGCAGAGGCATCCACAAGGTAACTTCTGCCCTCATTTTCACCTGGCACTCCCCATTTACCAACTATCTTACCAATTTCTTTACATCCCACCTTCACATTTGCATCACCCATTACAACTACCTTCCTTTTCTTCTCAAATCTGTTGATACTTATGTCATTCATAGTTCTCCAGAAATGCTCCATGTCATCCTTACCTCGCACAGTCTTCTTATTCACAGGTGCATATACACTTATCCATGTGGACATCACAGTTTAGTCTATCATTTCAATCACGTTATTCTTGATCCATTCAGTCCATGCTATGTAACACCCTCCCATACTGTCAGCAATAACACAGTTACACATCCCTCTTTCCCTCTTCCCTGATGATTTTTACTTATTCCCATCCATACCACTCCTTCTTCCTTGCCCTTCCATAACTTGCATTTATCAATTACATTTTCTTTCCATACACCCTGCTCACTGATATGGGTTTCCCCAATCCCCAGCACCTCCAAACTGTGACTTTGATAATGCTCTACAAGCTTCTTCCTCTTACTTTCACCAGTCATCGCTTTAACATTCAGAGCCATCATCCTCAATCACTTGTTCCTTTTACTATTTACCTATCAATCTATCTATATCTCTGACACCTGTTTCCTCCTAGAACTCCCTCACTGGGGTGGCCACAGCAATAAAATCTCTGTATCTAGTGAATTCCAGTGCTCCTCCTTAGCCTTTTGTGCCTATTCCTTAACATTCCACTGGCAGAGGGCAACTCTAGTGCAGTATTTATAGAGGTTCCTACCTAATATTCCCACTGACTACTTCTACTTGATGTGAATGTACTGTTCCACGCTACTTCTACCTAATGCTCTTGCCTAATGTTCCTACCAACTACTACTACCTAATGCATCTGCTAAGTGCTCCTGCCTAAAGGTTGCTGCATACTACATCTATCTAATGTTCCTACCACTTTGTCAAAAGGCAGGGCTAGCACATAGTGCTCATTGCAGGAAAATCTAGAAGCACAAAGTATGAGTTGTGCGAGTTGAGTGTTGTCAGGTGTTATGTGTGACAAGGAGAGATTGTATGTTTTTGAAAAGAACGCCAGTAGTCCAAGTGTAGGTGAGGCAGAAAGAAAAGACAGCTACCTGAGTCAGGGAGTGTAACTCGACAACTACTGAAGTGCTGGCTCACTACATAACCCTCCCAATACCAGGTTGGTATTATTGATAATATACCATCCTGGTTCATTCCCTGCCTATCAACTACTACTCGGAATAACTCTTTTACTACCTGGCATAATTGGTGAACTTCAGTGCAGTTTCATACCCTTTAATCCCTAGACCTTGACAGACCACTGGTGAAGGGTAACTCAAACACAATGCTCCCCGGATTTGTGTGCTGAAAAATGACTTGTGACTGGGAATACCTGGCTTGAAAAGAGAGGTATACACAAGTATATGAATGTAAGTAGGAGAGATGGTCTAAGGGCATTATTGGATTATGATTTAATTGATAGGCATGTAAAAGGGACACTTTTGGATGTTAATGTGCTAAGTGGGGTAGCTGGAGAGATGTCTGATCATTATCTCGTGGAGGCAAAGGTGAAGATTTGTAGTGGCTTTCAGAAAAGAAGAGAGAATGTTGGGGAGAAGAGAGTCAGTGAGCTTGGAATGGAGACTCATGTAAGGAAGTACCAAGAGATATTGAGTGTAGAATGGCAAAGGGTGAGAGCAATTGATGTAAATGTGGGTGAGGAATAGGATGTATTTAGGGAAGCATTGATGGCTCATGCAAAAGATGCATGTGGCATGAGAAAGGTGGGAGGAGGGCAGATTAGAAAGGGTAGTGAGTGGTGGGATGAAGAAGTAAAGTTGTTAGTGAAAGGGAAAAGAGAGGTGTTTGGATGATATTTACAAGAAAGGAGTGCAAATGACTGAGAGACGTATAAAAGAAGGTGGCAGGAGGTCAAGAGAAAGGTGCAAGGGTTGAAGAAGAGGGCAAATGAGAGTTAGGGTGAGAGAGTATCATTAAACTTTAGGGAGAATAAATAGATGTTTTGGAAGGAGGCAGATAACATGTGGAAAAAAATAAACGGGAACATTGGTGAAGGATGCGAGTGGGGAAGTAATAACAGGTAGTGATGAAGTGAGGAGATGGAGTGAGTATTTTGAAGATTTGTTAAATGTGTTTGATGATAGAGTGGCAGATATAGGGTGTGTTGGTCGGCGTGATGTGTGAAATGAGAGGGTCAGGGAGATTTGTTTGGTTAAGAGAGAAGGGGTACTGAATGCATTGCAGAAAATTAAATCCGTCAAGGTGGCAGGTTTTCGATGGTATTGCAGTAAAATTTACTGACAAAGGGCTTGACTATGTTGTTGATTGTTTGGTAAGGATATTCATTGTATGTATGGATTAGGTGGAGTGCCTGAGGATTGGCGGAATGCATGAATAGTGCCATTGTCCAAAGGCAAAAGGGATAAAGGTGATTGTTCAGACTACAGAGGCATAAGTTTGTTGAGTATTCCTGGGAAATTATATGGGAGGGTATTGATTGAGAGGGTGAAGACATGTACAGAGCATCAGATTGGGAAAGGGCAGTGTGGTTCCAGAAGTGGTAGAGGATGTGTGGGTCAGGTCTTTCCTTTGAAGATTGTATGTGAGAAGTACTTAGAAAAACAAATGGATTTGGATGTAGCATTTATGGATCTGGAGAAGGCATATGATAGGGTTGATAGAGATGATGTGGGAGGTAAGTTGCTAAAAGCAGAGAAAAGTTTTACCAAGGATGTAAGGCATGCATACAAGTAGAAAGAGAGGAGAGTGATTGGTTCCCAGCGAATGTTGGTTTGCTGTAGGGTTGTGTGATGTCCCCGTGGTTGTTTAATTTGTTTATGGATGTTGTGGTAAGGGAGGTAAATGCAAGGGTTTTGGAGAGAGGAGGAAGTACGCAGTCTGTTGTAGATGAGAGGGCTTGGAAAGTGAGTCATTTGTTGTTTGCTGATGAAACAGTGCTGGTGGCTGATTTAGGTGAGAAACTGCAGAAGCTGGTGACTGAGTTTGGTAAATCGTGTTAAAGAAGAAAGTTGCAAGTAAATGTGAATAAGAGCAAGATTGTTAGGTTCAGTAGGGTTGAGGGACAAGTTAATTGGGAGGTAAGTTTGAATGGAGAAAAACTGGAGGAAGTAAAATGTTTTAGATATCAGGGAGTGGACTTAACAGTGGATGGAACTGTGGAAGTGGAAGTGAGTCACAAGGTGGGGGAGGAGGAGAAGGTTCTGAGAGTGTCGAAGAATGTGTGAAAGGCGAGAATGTGTGGTTCCAACGATGTTATGTATTTGTGAAGCATTGGCTGTGGATAGGGTTGTGCGGAGGAGGGTGGATGTGTTAGATATGAAATGTTTGAGGACAATATGTGGTGTGAGTAAAGAGTAGTGGTGATGTGAGAAGGAGATGGAGTGAGTATTTTGAAGGTTTGTTGAATGTGTTTGATGATAGAGTGGCAGATATAGGGTGTTTTGGTCGAGGTGGTGTGCAAAGTGAGAGGGTTAGGGAAAATGATTTGGTAAACAGAGAAGAGGTAGTAAAAGCTTTGCGGAAGATGAAAGCCGGCAAGGCAGCAGGTTTGGATGGTATTGTAGTGGAATTTATAAAAAAAGGGGGTGACTGTATTGTTGACTGGTTGGTAAGGTTATTTAATGTATGTATGATTCATGGTGAGGTGCCTGAGGATTGGCGGAATGCTTGCATAGTGCCATTGTACAAAGGCAAAGGGGACAAGAGTGAGTGCTCAAATTATAGAGGTATAAGTTTGTTGAGTACTTCTGGTAAATTATATGGGAGGGTATTGATTGAGAGGGTGAAGGCATGTACAGAGCATCAGATTGGGGAAGAGCAGTGTGGTTTCAGAAGTGGTAGAGGATGAGTGGATCAGGTGTTTGCTTTAAAGAATGTATGTGAGAAATACTTAGAAAAGCAAATGGATTTCTATGTAGCATTTATGGATCTGAGAGAGCATATGACAGAGCTGATAGAGATGCTCTGTGGAAGGTATTAAGAATATATGGTGTGGGAGGCAAGTTGTTAGAAGCAGTGAAAAGTTTTTAACGAGGATGTAAGGCATGTGTACATGTAGGAAGAGAGGAAAGTGATTGGTTCTCAGTGAATGTAGGTTTGCGGCAGGAGTGTGTGATGTCTCCATGGTTGTTTAATTTGTTTATGGATGGGGTTGTTAGGGAGGTGAATGCAAGAGTTTTGGAAAGAGGGGCAAGTATGCAGTTTGTTGTGGATGAGAGAGCTTGAGAAGTGAGTAAGTTGTTGTTCGCTGATGATACAGCACTGGTGGCTGATTCATGTGAGAAACTGCAGAAGCTGGTGACTGAGTTTGGTAAAGTGTGTGAAAGAAGAAAGTTAAGAGTAAATGTGAATAAGAGCAAGGTTATTAGGTACAGTAGGGTTGAGGGTCAAGTCAATTGGGAGGTAAGTTTGAATGGAGAAAAACTGGAGGAAGTGAAGTGTTTTAGATATCTGGGAGTGGATCTGGCAGCGGATGGAACCATGGAAGCGGAAGTGAATCATAGGGTGGGGAGGAGGCGAAAGTTCTGGGGGCCTTAAAGAATGTGTGGAATTCGAGAACGTTATCTCGGAAAGCATAAATGGGTATGTTTGAAGGAATAGTGGTTCCAACAATGTTGTATGGTTGCGAGGCGTGGGCTATGGATAGAGTTCTGTGTAGGAGAGTGGATCTGCTGGAAATGAGATGTTTGAGGACAATATGTGGTGTGAGGTGGTTTGATCGAGTAAGTAATGTAAGGGTAAGAGAGATGTGTGGAAATAAAAAGAGCGTGGTTGAGAGAGCAGAAGAGGGTGTTTTGAAATGGTTTGGTCACATGGAGAGAATGAGTGAGGAAAGATTGACCAAGAGGTTATATGTATCAGAGGTGGAGGGAACGAGGAGAAGTGGGAGACCAAATTGGAGGTGGAAAGATGGAGTGAAAAAGATTTTGAGTGATCGGGGCCTGAACATGCAGGAGGGTGAAAGGCGGGCAAGGAATAGAGTGAATTGGAACGATGTGGTATACCGGGGTCGACATGCTGTCAATGGATTGAACCAGGGCATGTAAAGCGTCTTGGGTAAACCAGGGAAAGTTGTGTGGGGCCTGGATGTGGAAAGGGAGCTGTGGTTTCGGTGCATTATTACATGACAGCTAGAGACTGAGTGTGAACGAATGGGGCCTTTGTTGTCTTTCCTATCGCTACCTTGCACACATGAGGGGGGAGGGGGTTGTTATTCCATGTGTGACGAGGTGGCGATGGGAATGAATAAAGGCAGACAGTATGAATTATGTACATGTGTATATATGTATATGTCTGTGTGTGTATATATATGTGTACATTGAGATGTATAGGTATGTATATTTGCGTGTGTGGACGTGTATGTATATACATGTGTATGTGGGTGGGTTGGGCCGTTCTTTCGTCTGTTTCCTTGCGCTACCTCGCTAACGCGGGAGACAGCGACAAAGCAAAATAAAAAAAAGAATGTGGTGTGAGGTGGTTTGATCAAGTACGTAATGAAAGGGTAAGAGAGATGTGTGGAAATAAAAAGAATGTGGTTGAGAGAGCAGAAGCGGGTGTGTTGAAATGGTATGGAGACATGGAGAGAATGTGTGAGGAAAGATTGACAAAGAGGATATATGTGTCAGAGGTGGAGGGAACAAGGAGAAGCGAGAGAACAAATTGGAGGTGAAAGGATGGAGTGAAAAAGATTTTGAGCAATCTGGGCCTGAATATACAGGAGGATGAAAGGCTTGCAAGGACTAGAGTGAATTGGAACGATGTGGTATACTTGGGTTGATGTGCTGTCATTGGATTGCACCAGGGTATGTGAAGCATCTGGGGTAAACCATGGAAAATTTTGTGGGGCCTGGATGTGGAAAGGAAGCTGTGGTTTCGGTGCATTATTACATGACAGCTAGACTGAGTGTGAACGAATGGGGCCTTTGTTGTCTTTTTCCTAGTGCTACCTCACACGCGCATGGGGGCAGGGGGGATGCTATTTCATGTGTGGTGGGGTATCGATATATATATTTGATCGAGTGAGTAACGTAAGGGTAAGAGAGATGTGTGGAAATAAAAAGAGCGTGGTTGAGAGAGCAGAAGAGGGTGTTTTGAAGTGGTTTGGGCACATGGAGAGAATGAGAGGAAAGATTGACCAAGAGGATATATGTGTCGGAGGTGGAGGGAACGAGGAGAAGAGGGAGACCAAATTGGAGGTGGAAAGATGGAGTGAAAAAGATTTTGTGTGATCGGGGCCTGAACATGCAGGAGGGTGAAAGGAGGGCAAGGAATAGAGTGAATTGGAGCGATGTGGTATACCGGGGTTGACGTGCTGTCAGTGGATTGAATCAAGGCATGTGAAGCGTCTGGGGTAAACCATGGAAAGCTGTGTAGGTGTGTATATTTGCGTGTGTGGACGTATGTATATTCATGTGTATGGGGGGGGGTTGGGCCATTTCTTTCATCTGTTTCCTTGCGCTACCTCGCAAACGCGGGAGACAGCGACAAAGTATAATAAATAAATAAATATATATTTATATATATGCTTGTGGCATGAGAAGAGTGGGAGGTGGGTTGATTAGAAAGGGTAGTGAGTGGTGGGATGAAGAAGTAAGAGTATTAGTGAAAGAGAAGAGAGAGGCATTTGGACGATTTTTGCAGGGAAAAAATGCAGTTGAGTGGGAGACGTATAAAAGAAAGAGACAGGAGGTTAAGAGAAAGGTGCAAGAGGTGAAAAAAAGGGCAAATGAGAGTTGGGGTGAGAGAGTATCATTAAATTTTAGGGAGAATAAAAAGATGTTCTGGAAGGAGGTAAATAAAGTGCGTAAGACAAGGGAGCAAATGGGAACTTCAGTGAAGGGCGCAAATGGGGAGGTGATAACAAGTAGTGGTGATGTGAGAAGGAGATGGAGTGAGTATTTTGAAGGTTTGTTGAATGTGTTTGATGATAGAGTGGCAGATATAGGGTGTTTTGGTCGAGGTGGTGTGCAAAGTGAGAGGGTTAGGGAAAATGATTTGGTAAACAGAGAAGAGGTAGTAAAAGCTTTGCGGAAGATGAAAGCCGGCAAGGCAGCAGGTTTGGATGGTATTGCAGTGGAATTTATTAAAAAAGGGGGTGACTGTATTGTTGACTGGTTGGTAAGGTTATTTAATGTATGTATGACTCACGGTGAGGTGCCTGAGGATTGGCGGAATGCGTGCATAGTGCCATTGTACAAAGGCAAAGGGGATAAGAGTGAGTGCTCAAATTACAGAGGTATAAGTTTGTTGAGTATTCCTGGTAAATTATATGGGAGGGTATTGATTGAGAGGGTGAAAGCATGTACAGAGCATCAGATTGGGGAAGAGCAGTGTGGTCTCAAAAGTGGTAGAGGATGTGTGGATCAGGTGTTTGCTTTGAAGAATGTATGTGAGAAATACTTAGAAAAGCAAATGGATTTCTTTGTAGCATTTATGGATCTAGAGAAGGCATATGATAGAGTTGATAGAGATGCTCTGTGGAAGGTATTAAGAATATATGGTGTGGGAGGCAAGTTGTTAGAAGCAGTGAAAAGTTTTTATCGAGGATGTAAGGCATGTGTACATGTAGGAAGAGAGGAAAGTGATTGGTTCTCAGTGAATGTAGGTTTGCGGCAGGGGTGTGTGATGTCTCCATGGTTGTTTAATTTGTTTATGGATGGGGTTGTTAGGGAGGTGAATGCAAGAGTTTTGGAAAGAGGGGCAAGTATGAAGTCTGTTGGGGATGAGAGAGCTTGAGAAGTGAGTCAGTTGTTGTTCGCTGATGATACAGCGCTGGTGGCTGATTCATGTGAGAAACTGCAGAAGCTGGTGACTGAGTTTGGTAAAGTGTGTGAAAGAAGAAAGTTAAGAGTAAATGTGAATAAGAGCAAGGTTATTAGGTACAGTAGGGTTGAGGGTCAAGTCAATTGGGAGGTGAGTTTGAATGGAGAAAAACTGGTGGAAGTGAAGTATTTTAGATATCTGGGAGTGGATCTGGCAGCGGATGGAACCATGGAAGCGGAAGTGGATCATAGGGTGGGGGAGGGGGCGAAAATTCTGGGAGCCTTGAAGAAAGTGTGGAAGTCGAGAACATTATCTTGGAAAGCAAAAATGAGTATGTTTGAAGGAATAGTGGTTCCAACAATGTTGTATGGTTGCGAGGCGTGGGCTATGGATAGAGTTGTGCGCAGGAGGATGGATGTGCTGGAAATGAGATGTTTGAGGACAATGTGTGGTGTGAGGTGGTTTGATCGAGTAAGTAACGTAAGGGTAAGAGAGATGTGTGGAAATAAAAAGAGCGTGGTTGAGAGAGCAGAAGAGGGTGTTTTGAAATGGTTTGGGCACATGGAGAGAATGAGTGAGGAAAGATTGACCAAGAGGATATATGTGTCAGAGGTGGAGGGAACGAGGAGAAGAGGGAGACCAAATTGGAGGTGGAAAGATGGAGTGAAAAAGATTTTGTGTGATCGGGGCCTGAACATGCAGGAGGGTGAAAGGAGGGCAAGGAATAGAGTGAATTGGAGCGAAGTGATATACCAGGCTTGACGTGCTGTCAGTGGATTGAATCGGGGCATGTGAAGCGTCTGGGGTAAACCATGGAAAGCTGTGTAGGTATGTATATTTGCGTGTGTGGACGTATGTATATACATGTGTACGGGGGTGGGTTGGGCCATTTCTTTCGTCTGTTTCCTTGCGCTACCTCGCAAACGCGGGAGACAGCGACAAAGCAAAAAAAAAAAAAAAGAATTATCCCTGGGGATAGGGGATTAAGAATACTTTCCACGTATTCCTCACGTGTCGTAGAAGGCGACTAAAGGGGACGGGAGTGGGGGGCCAGAAACCCTCCCCTCCTTGTATTTTAACTTTCTAAAAGGGGAAACAGAAGAAGGAGTCACGCGAGGAGTGCTCATCCTCCTCGAAGGCTCAGATTGGGTTGTCTAAATGTGTGTGGATGTAACCAAGATGAGAAAAAAGGAGAGATAGGTAGTATGTTTGAGGAAAGGAACCTGGATGTTTTGGCTCTGAGTGAAACGAAGCTCAAGGGTAAAGGGGAAGAGTGTTTTGGGAATGTCTTGGGAGTAAAGTCAGGGGTTAGTGAGAGGACAAGAGCAAGGGAAGGAGTAGCACTACTCCTGAATCAGGAGTTGTGGGAGTATGTGATAGAGTGTAAGAAAGTAAATTCTAGATTGATATGGGTAAAACTGAAAGGTGATGGAGAGAGATGGGTGAATATTGGTGCATATGCCACTGGGCATGAGAAGAAAGATCATGAGAGGCAAGTGTTTTGGGAGCAGCTGAATGAGTGTGTTAGTGGTTTTGATGCAAAAGACCGGGTTATAGTGATGGGTGATTTGAATGCAAAGGTGAGTAATGTGGCAGTTGAGGGAATAATTGGTATACATGGAGTGTTCAGTGTTGTAAATGGAAATGGTGAAGAGCTTGTAGATTTATGTGCTGAAAAAGGAATGGTGATTGGGAATACCTGGTTTTAAAAGCAAGATATACATAAGTATACATATGTAAGTAGGAGAGATGGCCAGAGAGCGTTATTGAATTACGTGTTAATTGATAGACGCACGAAAGAGAGACTTTTGGATGTTAATGTGCTGAGAGGTGCAACTGGAGGGATGTCTGATCATTATCTTGTGGAAGCAAAGATGAAGATTTGTGGGGGTTTTCAGAAAAGAAGAGAGAATGTTAGGGTGAAGAGAGTGGTGAGAGTAAGTGAGCTTGGGAAGGAGACATGTATGAGGAAGTACCAGGAGAGACTGAGTACAGAATGGAGAAAGGTGAGAACAAAGGAGGTAAGGGGAGTGGTGGAGGAATGGGATGTATTTAGGGAATCAGTGATGGCTTGCGCAAAAGATGCTTGTGGCATGAGAAGCGTGGGAGGTGGGTTGATTAGAAAAGGTAGTCAGTGGTGGAATGAAGAAGTAAGATTATTAATGAAAGAGAAGAGAGAGGCATTTGAACGATTTTTGCAGGGAAAAAATGCAAATGAGTGGGAGATGTATAAAAGAAAGAGGCAGGAGGTCAAGAGAAAGGTGCAAGAGGTGAAAAAGAGGGCAGATGAGAGTTGGGGTGAGAGAGTATCATTAAATTTCAGGGAGCATAAAAAGATGTTTTGGAAGGAGGTAAGTAAAGTGCATAAGACAAGGGAGCAAATGGGAACTTCAGTGAAGGGGGCAAATGGGGAGGTGATAACAAGTAGTGGTGATGTGAGAAGGAGATGGAGTGAGTATTTTGAAGGTTTGTTGAATGTGTTTGATGACAGAGTGGCAGATGTGGGGTGTCTTGGTCGAGGTGGTGTGCAAAGTGAGAGGGTTAGGGAAAATGATTTGGTAAATAGAGAAGAGGTAGTAAAAGCTTTACGGAAGATGAAAGCCGGCAAGGCAGCAGGTTTGGATGGCATTGCAGTGGAATTTATTAAAAAAGGGGGTGACTGTATTGTTGACTGGTTGGTAAGGTTATTTAAAATATGTATGATTCATGGTGAGGTGCTTGAGGATTGGCGGAATGCTTGCATAGTGCCATTGTACAAAGGCAAAGGGGATAAGAGTGAGTGCTCAAATTACAGAGGTATATGTTTGTTGAGTTTCAGAAATGGTAGAGGATGTGTGGATCAGGTGTTTGCTTTGAAGAATGTATGTGAGAAATACTTAGAAAAGCAAATGGATTTGTATGTAGCATTTATGGATCTGGAGAAGGCATATGATAGAGTTGATAGAGATGCTCTGTGGAAGGTATTAAGAATATATGGTGTGGGAGGAAAGTTGTTAGAAGCAGTGAAAAGTTTTTATCGAGGATGTAAGGCATGTGTACGTGTAGGAAGAGAGGAAAGTGATTGGTTCTCAGTGAATGTAGGTTTGCGGCAGGGGTGTGTGATGTCTCCATGGTTGTTTAATTTGTTTATGGATGGGGTTGTTAGGGAGGTAAATGCAAGAGTTTCGGAAAGAGGGGCAAGTATGAAGTCTGTTGGGGATGAGAGAGCTTGGGAAGTGAGTCAGTTGTTGTTCGCTGATGATACAGCGCTGGTGGCTGATTCATGTGAGAAACTGCAGAAGCTGGTGACTGAGTTTGGAAAAGTGTGTGGAAGAAGAAAGTTAAGAGTAAATGTGAATAAGAGCAAGGTTATTAGGTACAGTAGGGTTGAGGGTCAAGTCAATTGGGAGGTGAGTTTGAATGGAGAAAAACTGGAGGAAGTGAAGTGTTTTAGATATCTGGGAGTGGATCTGGCAGCGGATGGAATCATGGAAGCGGAAGTGGATCATAGGGTGGGGGAGGGTGCGAAAATCCTGGGGGCCTTGAAGAATGTGTGGAAGTCGAGAACATTATCTCGGAAAGCAAAAATGGGTATGTTTGAAGGAATAGTGGTTCCAACAATGTTGTATGGTTGCGAGGCGTGGGCTATGGATAGAGTTGTGCGCAGGAGGATGGATGTGCTGGAAATGAGATGTTTGAGGACAATGTGTGGTGTGAGGTGGTTTGATCGAGTGAGTAACGTAAGGGTAAGAGAGATGTGTGGAAATAAAAAGAGCGTGGTTGAGAGAGCAGAAGAGGGTGTTTTGAAGTGGTTTGGGCACATGGAGAGGATGAGTGAGGAAAGATTGACCAAGAGGATATATGTGTCGGAGGTGGAGGGAACAAGGAGAAGAGGGAGACCAAATTGGAGGTGGAAAGATGGAGTGAAAAAGATTTTGTGTGATCGGGGCCTGAACATGCAGGAGGGTGAAAGGAGAGCAAGGAATAGAGTGAATTGGAGCGATGTGGTATACCGGGGTTGACGTGCTGTCAGTGGATTGAAGCAAGGCATGTGAAGCGTCTGGGGTAAACCATGGAAAGCTGTGTAGGTATGTATATTTGCGTGTGTGGACGTATGTATATACATGTGTATGGGGGGGGGTTGGGCCATTTCTTTCGTCTGTTTCCTTGCGCTACCTCGCAAACGCGGGAGACAGCGACAAAGTATAATAAATAAATATAAATAAGTTTGTTGAGTATTCCTGGTAAATTATATGGGAGGGTATTGATTGAGAGGATGAAGGCATGTACAGAGCATCAGATTGGGGAAGAGCAGTGTGGTTTCAGAAGTGGTAGAGGATGTGTGGATCAGGTGTTTGCTTTGAAGAATATATGCGAGAAATACTTAGAAAAACAAATGGATTTGTATGTAGCATTTATGGATCTGGAGAAGGCATATGATAGAGTTGATAGAGATGCTCTGTGGAAGGTATTAAGAATATATGGTGTGGGAGGCAAGTTGTTAGAAGCAGTGAAAAGTTTTTATCGAGGATGTAAGGCATGTGTACGTGTAGGAAGAGAGGAAAGTGATTGGTTCTCAGTGAATGTAAGTTTGCGGCAGGGGTGTGTGATGTCTCCATGGTTGTTTAATTTGTTTATGGATGGGGTTGTTAGGGAGGTGAATACAAGAGTTTTGGAAAGAGGGGCAAGTATGCAGTCTGTTGTGGATGAGAGAGCTTGGGAAGTGAGTCAGTTGTTGTTCGCTGATGATACAGCACTGGTGGCTGATTCATGTGAGAAACTGCAGAAGCTGGTGAATGAGTTTGGTAAAGTGTGTGAAAGAAGAAAGCTGAGAGTAAATGTGAATAAGAGCAAGGTTATTAGGTACAGTAGGGTTGAGGGTCAAGTCAATTGGGAGGTAAGTTTGAATGGAGAAAAGCTCGAGGAAGTGAAGTGCTTTAGATATCTGGGAGTGGATCTGGCAGCGGATGGAATCATGGAAGCGGAAGTGAATCATAGGGTGGGGGAGGGGGCGAAAATTCTGGGAGCCTTGAAGAATGTTTGGAAGTCGAGAAGATTATCTTGGAAAGCAAAAATGGGTATGTTTGAAGGAATAGTGGTTCCATCAGTGTTGTATGGTTGCGAGGTGTGGGCTATGGATAGAGTTGTGCACAGGAGGGTGGATGTGCTGGAAATGAGATGTTTGAGGACAATATGTGGTGTGAGGTGGTTTGATCGAGTAAGTAATGTAAGAGATGTGTGGAAATAAAAAGAGTGTGGTTGAGAGAGCAGAAGAGGGTGTTTTGAAATGGTTTGGTCACATGGAGAGAATGAGTGGGGAAAGATTGACCAAGAGGATATATGTGTCAGAGGTGGAGGGAACGAGGAGAAGTGGGAGACCAAATTGGAGGTGGAAAGATGGAGTGAAAACGATTTTGAGTGATCGGGGCCTGAACATGCAGGAGGGTGAAAGGCGTGCAAGGAATAGAGTGAATTGGAACAATGTGGTATACCGGGGTCGACGTGCTGTCAATGGATTGAACCAGGGCATGTGAAGCGTCTGGGGTAAACCATGCAAAGTGTGTGGGGCCTGGATGTGGAAAGGGAGCTGTGGTTTCGGTGCATTATTGCATGACAGCTAGAGACTGAGTGTGAACGAATGGGGCCTTTGGTGTTTTTCCTAGCACTACCTCGCAGACATGAGGGGGGAGGGGGTTGTTATTCCATGTGTGGCGAGGTGGCGATGGGAACAAATAAAGGCAGACAGTATGAATTATGTACATGTGTATATATGTATATGTCTGTGTGTGTATATATATGTGTACATTGAGATGTATAGGTATGTATATTGTGCATGGTTGGACATGTTTGTATATACATGTGTATGTGGGTGGGCTGGGCCATTCTTTCGTCTGTTTCCTTGCGCTACCTCGCTAACGCGGGAGACAGCGACAAAGCAAAATAATAATAAAATATATATATATATAAAAGACAACAAATGCCACATTGGTTCGCACTCAGTCTAGCTGTCACGTAATGATACACCGAAACCACAGCTCCCTTTCCAGATCCAGTCCCCACAGAACTTTCCATGCTTTACCGCAGATGTTTCACATGCCCTGGTTCAATCCATTGACAGCACGTCGAACCCGGTATACCACATCGTTCCAATTCACTCTATCCCTTGCACGCCTTTCACACTCCTGCATGTTAAGGCCCTAATCACTCAAAATCTTTTTCACTGCATCTTTCCACCTCCAATTTGGTCTCCCACTTCTCCTCGTTCCCTCCACCTCTGACACATACATCCTCTTGGTCAATCTTTCCTCACCCATTCTCTTCATGTGACCAAATGATTTCAAAAGACTCTCTTCTGCTCTCTCAACCACACTCTTTTTATTACCACACATCTCTCTTCCCCTATTATTACTTACTCGATCAAACCATCTCACACCACATATTGTCCTCAAACATCTCATTTCCAGCACATCCACCCTCCTCTGCACAACTCTATCCATAGCCCACGCCTTGCAATCATATAACATTGTTGGAACCACTATTCCTTCAAACATACCCATTTTTGCCTTCCGAGATAATGTTCTCGACTTCCACACATTCTTCAACGCTCCCAGAACTTTCACCCCCTCCCCCACCCTATGATTTACTTCCACTTCCATGGTTCCAACCACTGCCAAAACCACTTCCAGATATCTAAAACACTTCACTTCCTGCAGTTTTTCTCAATTCAAACTAACCTTCCAATTGACTTATCCCTCAACCCTACTGTAACTAGAAACCTTGCCCTTATTCACATTTACTCTCAGCTTTCTTCTTTCACACACTTTGCCAAACTCAGTCACCAGCTTCTGCAGTTTCTCACACGAATCAGCCACCAGCGCTGTATCATCAGCGAAGACCAACTGACTCACTTTCCAAGCTCTCTCATCCACAACAGACTGCATACTTGCCCCTCTTTCTAATACTCTTGCATTCACCTCCCTAACAACCCCATCCATAAACAAATTAAACAACCATGGAGACATCACACACCCCTGCCACAAACCTACATTCACTGAGAACCAATCACTTTCTTCTCTTCCTACACGTACACATGCCTTGCATCCTTGATAAAAACTTTTCACTGCTTCTAACAACTTGCCTCCCACACCGTATATTCTTAATACCTTCCACAAAGCATCTCAATCAACTCTGTCATATGTTTTCTTCAGATCCATAAATGCTACATAGAAATCCATTTGCTTTTCTAAGCATTTCTCACATACATTCTTCAAAGCAAACACCTGATCCACATATCCTCTACCACTTCTGAAACGACACTGCTCTCCCCCAATCTGATGCTCTGTACATGCCTTCACCCTCTCAATCAATACCCTCCCATGTAATTTCCCAGGAATACTCATCAAACTTACACCTCTTTAATTTGAGCACTCACTTTTATCCTCTTTGCCTTTGTACAATGGCACTATGCAAGCATTCCGCCAATCCTCAGGCACCTCACCATGAGTCATAAATACATTGAATAACCTTCCCAACCAGTCAACAATACAGTCACCCCTTTTTTAATAAATTTTACTGCAATACCATCCAAACCTGCTGACTTGCCGGCTTTCATCTTCCGCAAAACTTTTACTACCTCTTCTCTGTTTACCAAATCATTCTCCCTAACCCTCACACTTTGCACACCACCTTGACCAAAACACCCTATATTTGCCACTGTATCATCAAACATTCAACAAACCTTCAAAATACTCACTCCATCTCCTACTTGTTATCACCTCCCCATTAGCCCCCTTCGCTGAAGTTCCCTTTTGCTCCTTCGTCTTACACTCTTTATTTACCGCCTTCCAAAACATCTTTTTATTCTCTTTAAAATTTAATCATACTCTCTCACCCTAACTCTCATTTGCCCTCTTTTTCACCTCTTGCACGTTTCTCTTAACCTTCTCCCTCTTTCTTTTATATATCTCCCAGTCATTTGCATTATTTCCCTGCAAAAATCGTCCAAATGCCTCTCTCTTCTCTTTCACTAATAATCTTACTTCTTCATCCCACCACTCGCTACCCTTTATAATCTGCCCACCTCCCATGCTTCTCATGCCACAAGCATCTTTTGCGCAAGGCATCACTGCTTCCCTAAATACATCCCATTCCTCCTCCACTCCCCTTACGTCCTTAGTTCTCACCTTTTTCCATTCTGTACTCAGTGTCTCCTGGTACTTCCTCACACAAGTCTCCTTCCCAAGCTCACTTACTCTCACCACTCTCTTCACCCCAACATTCTCACATCTTTTCTGAAAACCTCTAGAAATCTTCACCTTCACCTCCACAAGATAATGATCATACATCCCTCCAGTTGCACCTCTCAGCACATTAACATCCAAAAATCTCTTTCTTGCGTCTGTCAATTAACACGTAAGCCAATAACGCTCTCTGGCCATCTCCCCTACTTACGAATACTTATATATATCTCTTTTTAAACCAGGTAATCCCAATCACCAGTCCTTTTTCAGCACATAAATCTACAAACTCTTCACCATTTCCATTTACAACACCGAAAACCCCATGTACACCAATTATTCCCTCAACTGCCACATTACTCACCTTTGCACTCAAATCACCCATCACTATAACCTGGTCTCTTGCATCAAAACTGCTAACACACTCACTTAGCTGCTCTTGAAACACTTGCCTCTCATGATCTTTTTTCTCATGCCCAGGTGCATATGCACCAATAATTACCCATCTCTCTCCATCCAATTTCAGTTTTACCCATATCAATCTAGAGTTTACTTTCTTACACTCTTTCACATACCCCCACTACTCTTGTTTCATGAGTAGTGCTACTCCTTCCCTTGCTCTTGTCCTCTCACTAACCCCTGACTTTTCTCCCAAGACATTCCCAAACCTGTCTTCCCCTTTACCCTTCAGCTTCATTTCACTCAAAACCAAAACATCCAGGTTCCTTTTCTCAAACATGGTACCTATCTCTCCTTTATTCTCATCTTGCTTACATCCACACAGATGTAGACACCCCAATCTGAGCCTTCAAGGAGGATGAGCACTTCCTGCATCACTCCTTCTTCTGTTTCCCCTTTTAGAAAGTTGAAATACAGGGAGCGGAGGGTGTCCATTCCCCCGCTCCCTCCCCTCTTAGTCGCCTTCTATGACACGCAGGGAACACGTGGGAAGTATTCTTTCTCCCCTATCCCCAGGGATATATATATATATATATATATATATATATATATATATATATATATATATATATATATATATATATATATATATATATATGTATATTTATTTATTTATTTATTTATTTATTGTGTGTATATATATATATATATATATATATATATATATATATATATATATATATATGGGAGCGGGGGGCTGGAAATCCTCCCCTCTCATGTTTTTTTAAATTTTCCAAAAGAAGGAACAGAGAAGGGGGCCATATGAGGATATTCCCTCAAAGGCCCAGTCCTCTGTTCTTAACGCTACCTCGCTAATGCGGGAAATGGCGAATAGTATGAAAAAAAAAAAAAAAAAAAAAAAAAAAATTTATTTATTTATTATACTTTGTCGCTGTCTCCCGCGTTTGCGAGGTAGCGCAAGGAAACAGGCGAAAGAAATGGCCCAACCCCCCCCCATACACATGTATATACATACGTCCACACACGCAAATATACATACCTACACAGCTTTCCATGGTTTACCCTAGACGCTTCACATGCCCTGCTTCAATCCACTGACAGCACATCAACCCCGGTATACCACATCGCTCCAATTCACTCTATTCCTTGCCCTCCTTTCACCCTCCTGCATGTTCAGGCCCCGATCACACAAAATCTTTTTCACTCCATCTTTCCACCTCCAATTTGGTCTCCCTCTTCTCCTTGTTCCCTCCACCTCCGACACATATATCCTCTTGGTCAGTCTTTCCTCACTCATCCTCTCCATGTGCCCAAACCACTTCAAAACACCCTCTTCTGCTCTCTCAACCACGCTCTTTTTATTTCCACACATCTCTCTTACCCTTACGTTACTCACTCGATCAAACCACCTCACACCACACATTGTCCTCAAACATCTCATTTCCAGTACATCCATCCTCCTGCGCACAACTCTATCCATAGCCCACGACTCGCAACTATACAACATTGTTGGAACCACTATTCCTTCAAACATATATATATATATATATATATATATATATATATATATATATATGATTTCGTAAACAGAGAAGAGGTAGTAAAAGCTTTGCGGAAGATGAAAGCCGGCAAAGCAGCAGGTTTGGATGGTATCGCAGTGGAATTTATTGAAAAAGGGGGTGACTGTATTATTGACCGGTTGGTAAGGTTATTTAATGTATGTATGACTCATGGTGAGGTGCCTGAGGATTGGCGGAATGCGTGCATAATGCCATTGTACAAAGGCAAAGGGGATAAGAGTGAGTGCTCAGATTACAGAGGTATAAGTTTGTTGAGTATTCCTGGTAAATTATATGGGAGGGTATTGATTGAGAGGGTGAAGGCATGTACAGAGCATCAGATTGGGGAAGAGCAGTGTGGTTTCAGAAGTGGTAGAGGATGTGTGGATCAGGTGTTTGCTTTGAGGAATGTATGTGAGAAATACTTAGAAAAGCAAATGGATTTGTGTGTAGCATTTATGGATCTGGAGAAGGCATATGATAGAGTTGATAGAGATGCTCTGTGGAAGGTATTAAGAATATATGGTGTGGAAGGCAAGTTGTTAGAAGCAGTGAAAAGTTTTTATCGAGGATGTAAGGCATGTGTACGTGTAGGAAGAGAGGAAAGTGATTGGTTCTCAGTGAATGTAGGTTTGCAGCAGGGGTGTGTGATGTCTCCATGGTTGTTTAATTTGTTTATGGATGGGGTTGTTAGGGAGGTGAATGCAAGAGTTTTGGAAAGAGGGGCAAGTATGAAGTCTGTTGTGGATGAGAGAGCTTGGGAAGTAAGTTGTTGTTCGCTGATGATACAGCGCTGGTGGCTGATTCATGTGAGAAACTGCAGAAGCTGGTGACTGAGTTTGGTAAAGTGTGTGAAAGAAGAAAGTTAAGAGTAAATGTGAATAAGAGCAAGGTTATTAGGTACAGTAGGGTTGAGTTTCAAGTCAATTGGGAGGTAAGTTTGAATGGAGAAAAACTGGAGGAAGTAAAGTGTTTTAGATATCTGGGAGTGGATATGGCAGCGGATGGAACCATGGAAGCCGAAGTGGATCATAGGGTGGGGGAGGGGGCAAAAATTCTGGGAGCCTTGAAGAATGTGTGGAAGTCGAGAACATTATCTCGGAAAGCAAAAATGGGTATGTTTGAAGGAACAGTGGTTCCAACAATGTTGTATGGTTGCGAGGCGTGGGCTATGGATAGAGTTGTGCGCAGGAGGATGGATGTGCTGGAAATGAGATGTTTGAGGACAATGTGTGGTGTGAGGTGGTTTGATCGAGTAAGTAACGTAAGGGTAAGAGAGATTTGTGGAAATAAAAAGAGCGTGGTTGAGAGAGCAGAAGAGGGTGTTTTGAAATGGTTTGGGCACATGGAGAGAATGAGTGAGGAAAGATTGACCAAGAGGATATATGTGTCGGAGGTGGAGGGAACGAGGAGAAGTGGGAGACCAAATTGGAGGTGGAAAGATGGAGTGAAAAAGATTTTGTGTGATCGGGGCCTGAACATGCAGGAGGGTGAAAGGAGGGCAAGGAATAGAGTGAATTGGATCGATGTGGTATACCGGGGTTGACGTGCTGTCAGTGGGTTGAATCAGGGCATGTGAAGCATCTGGGGTAAACCATGGAAAGCTGTGTAGGTATGTATATTTGCGTGTGTGGACGTATGTATATACATGTGTATGGGGGTGGGTTGGGCCATTTCTTTCGTCTGTTTCCTTGCGCTACCTCGAAAACGCGGGAGACAGCGAGAAAGAAAAAAAAAATATAAATATATATTATGTGACATTAATTTTTCAGTTCATTTCAAGCTAGAAGTTTCAGTTTTGTAAATTATTTCTTACATTTTTCATATGTATATATATATGTATGTGTGTATGTATGTGTATATGTATATATATATATATTTTTTTTTTGCTTTGTCGCTGTCTCCCGTGTTTGCGAGGTAGCGCAAGGAAACTGACGAAAGAAATGGCCCAACCCACCCCCATACACATGTATATACATACGTCCACACACGCAAATATACATACCTACACAGCTTTCCATGGTTTACCCCAGACGCTTCACATGCCCTGATTCAATCCACTGACAGCACGTCAACCCCGATATACCACATCGATCCAATTCACTCTATTCCTTGCCCTCCTTTCACCCTCCTGCATGTTCAGGCCCCGATCACACAAAATCTTTTTCACTCCATCTTTCCACCTCCAATTTGGTCTCCCTCTTCTCCTCGTTCCCTCCACCTCCGACACATATATCCTCTTGGTCAATCTTTCCTCACTCATTCTCTCCATGTGCCCAAACCATTTCAAAACACCCTCTTCTGCTCTCTCAACCACGCTCTTTTTATTTCCACACATCTCTCTTACCCTTATGTTACTTACTCGATCAAACCACCTCACACCACACATTGTCCTCAAACATCTCATTTCCAGCACATCCATCCTCCTGTGCACAACTCTATCCATAGCCCACGCCTCGCAACCATACAACATTGTTGGAACCACTATTCCTTCAAACATACCCATTTTTGCTTTCCGAGATAATGTTCTCGACTTCCACACATTCTTCAAGGCTCCCAGAATTTTCGCCCCCTCCCCCACCCTATGATCCACTTCCACTTCCATGGTTCCATCCGCTGCCAGATCCACTCCCAGATATCTAAAACACTTTACTTTCTCCAGTTTTTCTCCATTTAAACTTTCCTCCCAATTGACTTGACCCTCAACCCTACTGTACCTAATAACCTTGCTCTTATTCACATTTATTCTTAACTTTCTTCTTTCACACACTTTACCAAACTCAGTCACCAGCTTCTGCAGTTTCTCACATGAATCAGCCACCAGCGATGTATCATCAGCGAACAACAACTTACTCACTTCCCAAGCTCTCTCATCCCCAACAGACTTCATACTTGCCCCTCTTTCCAAAACTCTTGCATTTACCTCCCTAACAACCCTTTCCATAAACAAATTAAACAACCATGGAGACATCACACACCCCTGCCGCAAACCTACATTCACTGAGAACCAATCACTTTCCTCTCTTCCTACACGTACACATGCCTTACATCCTCGATAAAAACTTTTCACTGCTTCTAACAACTTGCATCTCATATATTCATATATTCATAACACCTTCCACAGAGCATCTCTATCAACTCTATCATAGGCCTTCTCCAGATCCATAAATGCTACATACAAATCCATTTGCTTTTCTAAGTATTTCTCACGTACATTCTTCAAAGCAAACACCTGATCCACACATCCTCTACCACTTCTGAAACCACACTGCTCTTCCCCAATCTGATGCTCTGTACATGCCTTCACCCTCTCAATCAATACCCTCCCATATAATTTACCAGGAATACTCAACAAACTTATACCTCTGTAATTTGAGCACTCACTCTTATCCCCTTTGCCTTTGTACAATGGCACTATGCACGCATTCCGCCAATCCTCAGGCACCTCACCATGAGTCATACATACATTAAATAACCTTACCAACCAGTCAATAATACAGTCACCCCCTTTTTTAATAAATTCCACTGCAATACCATCCAAACCAGCTTCCTTGCCTGCTTTCATCTTCCACAAAGCTTTTACTACCTCTTCTCTGTTTACCAAATCATTTTCCCTAACCCTCTCACTTTGCACACCACCTCGACCAAAACACCCTATATCTGCCACTCTATCATCAAACACATTCAACAAACCTTCAAAATACTCACTCCATCTCCTTCTCACATCACCACTACTTGTTATCACCTCCCATTTGTGCCCTTCACTGAAGTTCCCATTTGCTCCCTTGTCTTACGCATGTATTTATATTTGTATATATATGTGTATATATATGTATATTATTCCTGGGGATAGGGGTGAAAGAATACTTCCCACGCATTCCTCGCGTCTCATAGAAGGCGAATAGAGGGAACGGGATCGGGGGGCCAGAAATCATCCCCTCCTCTTATTTTTTTAACTTTCTAAAATGGGAAACAGAAGAAGGAGTTACGCGGGGAGTGCTCATCCTCCTCGAAGGCTCAGACTGGGGTGTCTAAATGTGTGTGGATGTAACCAAGATGTGGAATAAGGAGAGATAGGTAGTATATTTGAGGAAAGGAACCTGGATGTTTTGGCTCTGAGTGAAATGCATCTCAAGGGTAAAGGGGAAGAGTGGTTTGGGAATGTCTTGGGAGTAAAGTCAGGGGTTAGTGAGAGGACAAGAGCAAGGGAAGGAGTAGCAGTACCCCTGAAACAAGAGTTGTGGGAGTATGTGATAGAATGTAAGAAAGTAAATTCTCGATTGATATGGGTAAAACTGAAAGTTGATGGAGAGAGATGGGTGATTATTGGTGCATATGCACCTGGGCATGAGAAGAAAGATCATGAGAGGCAAGTGTTTTGGGAGCAGCTAAATGAGTGTGTTAGTGGTTTTGATGCATGAAACCGGGTTATAGTGATGGGGGATTTGATTGCAAAGGTGAGTAATGTGGCAGTTGAGGGAATAATTGGTATACATGTGGTGTTCAGTGTTGTAAATGGAAATGGTGAAGAGCTTGTAGATTTATGTGCTGAAAAAGGACTGGTGATTGGGAATACCTGGTTTAAAAAGCGAGATATACATAAGTATACGTATGTACGTAGGAGAGATGGCCAGAGAGCGTTATTGGATTACGTGTTAATTGACAGGCGCGCGAAAGAGAGACTTTTGGATGTTAATGTGCTGAGAGGTGCAACTGGAGGGATGTCTGATCATTATCTTGTGGAGGCGAAGGTGAAGATTTGTAGGGGTTTTGAGAAAAGAAGAGTGAATGTTGGGGTGAAGAGGGTGGTGAGAGTAAGTGAGCTTGGGAAGGAGACTTGTGTGAGGAAGTACCAGGAGAGACTGAGTACAGAATGGAAAAAGATGAGAACAATGGAAGTAAGGGGAGTGGGGGAAGAATGGGATGTATTTAGGGAATCAGTAATGGATTGCGCAAAAGATGCTTGTGGCATGAGAAGAGTGGGAGGTGGGTTGATTAGAAAGGGTAGTGAGTGGTGGGATGAAGAAGTAAGATTATTAGTGAAAGAGAAGAGAGAGGCATTTGGACGATTTTTAAGGGAAAAAATGCAATTCAGTGGGAGATGTATAAAAGAAATAGACAGGAGGTCAAGAGAAAGGTGCAAGAGGTGAAAAAGAGGGCAAATGAGAGTTGGGGTGAGAGAGTATCATTAAATTTTAGGGAGAATAAAAAGATGTTCTAGAAGGAGGTAAATAAAGTGCGTAAGACAAGGGAGCAAATGGGAACTTCAGTGAAGAGCGCAAATGGGGAGGTGATAACAAGTAGTGGTGATGTGAGAAGGAGATGGAGTGAGTATTTTGAAGGTTTGTTGAATGTGTTTGATGATAGAGTGGCAGATATAGGGTGTTTTGGTCGAGGTGGTGTTCAAAGTGAGAGGATTAGGGAAAATGATTTGGTAAACAGAGAAGAGGTAGTAAAAGCTTTGCGTAAGATGGAAGCCGGCAAGGCAGCAGGTTTGGATGGTATTGCAGTGGAATTTATAAAAAAAGGGGGTGACTGTATTGTTGACTGTTTGGTAAGGTTATTTAATGTATGTATGACACATGGTGAGGTGCCTGAGGATTGGCGGAATTTGTGCATAGTGCCATTGTACAAAGGCAAAGGGGATAAGAGTGAGTGCTCAAATTACAGAGGTATAAGTTTGTTGAGTATTCCTGGTAAATTATATGGGAGGGTATTGATTGAGAGGGTGAAAGCATGTACAGAGCATCAGATTGGGAAGAGCAGTGTGGTTTCAGAAGTAGTACAGGATGTATGGATCAGGTGTTTGCTTTGAAGAATGTATGTGAGAAATACTTAGAAAAGCAAATGGATTTGTATGTAGCATTTATGGATCTGGAGAAGGCATATGATAGAGCTGATAGAGATGCTCTGTGGAATGCATTAAGAATATATGGTGTGGTAGGCAAGTTGTTATTATTGTTAATATTATTATTATTATTATTATTTTGCTTTGACGCTGTCTCCCACGTTTGTCAAGTAGCGCAAGGAAACAGACGAAAGAAATGCCCCAACCCACCCCCATACACATGTATATACATACACGTCCACACATGCAAATATGCATACCTATACATCTCAATGTACACATATATATACACTCACAGACATACATATATACACATGTACATAATTCATACACTTTACCAAACTCAGTCACCAGCTTCTGCAGTTTTTCACATGAATCAGCAACCAGCGCTGTATCATCAGCGAACAACTGACTCACTTCCCAAGATCTCTCATCCACAATAGACTGCATACTTGCCCCTCTTTTGAAAACTCTTGCATTCACCTCCCTAACAACTCCATCCATAAACAAATTAAACAACCATGGAGACATCACACACCCCTGCTGCAAACCTACAGTCACTGACATCC
This sequence comes from Panulirus ornatus, assembly GCF_036320965.1. Classification (NCBI taxonomy): domain Eukaryota; kingdom Metazoa; phylum Arthropoda; class Malacostraca; order Decapoda; family Palinuridae; genus Panulirus; species Panulirus ornatus. Next base: position 4,774,820 of record NC_092271.1, on the reverse strand, counting down.
AATCACTTTCTTCTCTTCCTACACGTACACATGCCTTACATCACTGCTTCTAACAACATGCCTCCCACACCATATATTCTTAATACCTTCCACAGAGCATCTCTATCAACTCTATCATATGCCTTCTCCAGATCCATAAATGCTACATACAAATCCATTTGCTTTTCTGAGTATTTCTCACATACATTCTTCAAAGCAAACACCTGATCCACACATCCTCTACCACTTCTGAAACCACACTGCTCTTCCCCAATCTGATGCTCTGTACATGCCTTCACCCTCTCAATCAATACCCTCCCATATAATTTACCATGAATACTCAGCAAACTTATGCCTCTGTAATTTGAGCACTCACTCTTATCCCCTTTGCCTTTGTACAATGGCACTATGCACGCATTCCGCCAATCCTCAAGCACCTCACCATGAATCATACATACATCAAATAACCTTACCAACCAGTCAACAATACAGTCACTCCCTTATTTAATAAATTCCACTGCAATACCATCGAAACCTGCTGCCTTGCTGGCTTTCATCTTTCGCAAAGCTTTTACTACCTCTTCTCTGTTTACCAAGTCATTTTCCCTAACCCTCTCACTTTGCACACCACCTTGACCAAAACACCCTATATCTGCCACTCTATCATCAGACACATTCAACAAACCTTCAAAATACTCACTCCATCTCCTTCTCACATCACCACTACTTGTTATCATCTTCCCATTAGCCCCCTTCACCGAAATTCCCATTTGCTCCCTTGTCTTACGCACTTTATTTATCTCCTACCGAAACATCTTTTTATTCTCCCTAAAATTTAATGATACTCTCTTACCCCAACTCTCATTTACCCTGTTTTTCACCTCTTGCACCTTTCTCTTGACCTCCTGCCTCTCTTTTATACATCTCCCACTCATTTGCATTTTTTCCCTGCAAAAATCGTCCAAATGCCTCTCTCTTCTCTTTCACTAATAATCTTACTTCTTCATCCCACCACTCAGTACCCTTTCTAATCAACGCACCTCCCACGCTCCTCATGCCACAAGCATCTTTTGCGCAAGCCATCACTGCTTCCCTAAATACATCCCATTCCTCCCCCACTCCCCTTACCACCTTTCTTCTCACCTTTTTCCATTCTATATTCAGTCTCTCCTGGTACTTCCTCACACAAGTCTCCTTCCCAAGCTCACTTACTCTCACCACTCTCTTCACCCCAACATTCTCTCTCCTTTTCTGAAAACCCCTACAAATCTTCACCTTCGCCTGCACAAGATAATGATCAGACATCCCTCCAGTTGCACCTCTTAGCACATTAACATCCAAAAGTCTCTCTTTCGTGCGCCTATCAATTAACACGTAATCCAATAACGCTCTCTGGCCATCTCTCCTACTTATATTTGTATACTTAGGTATATTTCACTTTTTAAACTAGGTATTCCCAATCACCAGTTCTTTTTCAGCACATAAATCTACAAGCTCTTCACCATTTCCATTTACAACACTGAACAACCCATGTATACCAGGTATTCCTTCAACTGCCACATTACTCACCTTTGCATTCAAATCACCCATCACTATAACCAGCTCTTGTGCATCAAAACCACTAGCACAGTCATTCAGCTGCTCCCAAAACACTTGCCTCTCACGATCTTTCTTCTCATGCCCAGGTGCATATGCACCAATAATCACCCATCTCTCTGCATCAACTTTCAAATTTACCCATATCAATCTAGAATTTACTTTCTCTCACTCTATCACATACTCCCACAACAACTGTTTCAGGAGTAGTGCTACTCCTTCCCTTGCTTTTGTCCTCTCACTAACCCCTGACTTTACTCCCAAGACATTCCCAAACCACTCCTCCCCTTTACCCTTGAGCTTCGTTTCACTCAAAGCCAAAACATCCAGGTTCCTCTCCTGAAATATACTACCTATCTCTCCTTTTTTCTCATCTTGGTTACATCCACACACATTTAGACACCCCTGTCTGATCCTTCGAGGAGGATGTGCACTCCCCGCGTGACTCCTTCTTCTGTTTCCCCTTTTAGAAAATTAAAATACAAGGAGGGGAGGGTTTCTGGCCTCCTGCTCCTGTCCCCTCTAGTCGCCTTCTATGACACGTGGTGGAATGCGGGGGAAGTATTCTTTCTCACCTATCCCCAGGGATAGGGAATATATATACAGGGGAGAAAGAATACATCCCACGTATTCCCTGTGTGTCGTAGAATGCGACTAAAAGGGAATGGAGCGGTGGGCTGCCAATCCTCCCCTCTCGGTTTTTTTTTAATTTTCCAAAAGGAGCGACAGAGAAGGGGGCCAGGTGAGGATATTCCCTCAAAGGCCCAGTTCTCTGTTCTTAACGCAACCTCGCTAATGCGTTAGATGGCGAATAGTATGAAAGATATATGTGTGTCTGTGTGTGTGTGTGTGTGTGTGTGTGTGTGCGTGTGTTTGTGTGTGTGTATGAGTGGTTAGGCCATTCCTCATATATATTTATTTATTATACTTTGTCGCTGTCTCCCATGTTAGCGAGGTAGCGCAAGAAACAGACAAAAGAATGGCCGAACCCACCCCCATACACATGTATATAAATATACGTTCACACATGCACATATACATACCTATACATCTCAATGTATACAAATATATACACATCCAGACATATACATATATAGACATGAACATAATTCATACTGTTTGCCCTTATTCATTCCCGTCGCCACCCTGCCACACATGAAATGACAACCCCTTTCCCCCGCATGTGCTCGAGGTAGCGCTAGGAAAAGACACAAATGCCACATTTGTTCACACTCAGTCTCTAGCTGTCATGTATAATGCACCGAGACCACAGCTCCCTTTCCACATCCAGGCCCCACAAAACTTTTCATGGCTTACCCCAGACGCTTCACATGCCCTGGTTCAATCCATTGACAGCACGTCGAACCCGGTATATCTCATTGTTCCAATTCACTCTATTCCTTGCATGCCTTTCGCCCTCCTGCATGTTCAGGCCCCGATCACTCAAAATCTTTTTCACTCCACCTTTCCACCTCCAAATTGGTCTCCCATTTCTCCTCGTTCCCTCCACCTCCGACACATATATCCTCATTGTCAATCTTTCCTCACTCATTCTCTCCATGTGACCAAACCATTTCAAAACACCCGCTTTTGCTCTCTCAACCACACACTTTTTTTTTAACACTCATCTGTCTTAGCTTATTATTACTTACTCGATCAAACCACTTCTCACCACATATTGTCCTCAAACATCTCATTTCCAGCACATCCACCCTCCTCCGACAACTCTAACAACTCTATCTATAGACCATGCCTCGCAGCCATATATCATTGTTGGAACCACTATTCCTTCAAACATACCCATTTTCGCTTTCCAGGATAACATTCACGACTTTCACACATTTTTCAATGCGTCCAAAACTTTCACCCCCTCCCCAACCCTATGATTCACTTCCGCTTCCATGGTTCCATCCACTGCCAAATCCACTCACAGATATCTAAACCATTTCACTTCCTCAAGCCTTTCTCCATTCAAACTTACCTCCCAATAGACTTATCCCTCAACCCTACTGTACCTGATAACCTTGCTCTTATTCACATTTACTCTCAGCTTTCTTTTTTCACACACTTTACCAAACAGTCACCAGCTTCTGCAGTTTCTCACCCAAGTCAGCCACCAGCGCACATCATCAGCGAACAACAACTGACTCACTTCCCAAGCTTTCTCATCCACAACAGACTGCATACTTGCCCCTCTTTCCAAAACTCTTGCATTCACCTCCCTAACAACCCCATCCATAATCAAATTAAACAACCATGGAGACATCACACACCCCTGCCGCAAACCAACATTCACTGAGAACCGATCACTTTCGTGTCTTCCTATACGTACACATGCATTACATCCTCGATAAAAACTTTTCACTGGTTCTAACAACTTGCATCCCATACCATATATTCTTAATACCTTCCACAGAGCATCTCTATCAACTCTATCATATTCCTTCTCCAGATCCGTAAATGCTACATACAAATCCATATGCTTTTCTAATTATTTCTCTCATACATTTTTCAAAGCAAACACCTGATCCACACATCCTCTACCACTTCAGAAACCACACTGCTGTTCCCCAATCTGATGCTCTGTACATGCCTTCACCCTCTCAATCAATACCCTCCCATATTATTTACCAGGAATACTCAACAAACTTATACCTCTGTAATTTGAGCACTCACCTTTATCCCCTTTGCCTTTGTACAGTGGCACTATGCAAGCATTCCGCCAATCCTCAGGCACCTCACCATGAGTCATTTTTTTTTTTCTTTTTTTTTTTTGCCGCTGTCTCCCGCGTTTGCGAGGTAGCACAAGGAAACAGACGAAAGAAATGGCCCAACCCACCCCCATACACATGTATATACATACGTCCACACACGCAAATATACATACCTACACAGCTTTCCATAGTTTACCCCAAACACTTCACATGCCCTGATTCAATCCACTGACAGCACGTCAACCCCGGTATACCACATCGATCCAATTCACTCTATTCCTTGCCCTCCTCTCACCCTCCTGCATGTTCAGGCCCCGATCACACAAAATCTTTTTTACTCCATCTTTCCACCTCCTATTTGGTCTCCCACTTCTCCTCGTTCCCTCCACCTCCGACACATATATCCTCTTGGTCAATCTTTCCTCACTCACTCTCTCCATGTGCCCAAACCATTTCAAAACATCCTCTTCTGCTCTCTCAACCACGCTCTTTTTATTTCCACACATCTCTCTTACCCTTTTGTTACTTACTCGATCAAACCACCTCACACCAGACATTGTCCTCAAACATCTCATTTCCAGCACATCCATCCTCCTGCGCACAACTCTATCCATAGCCCACGCCTCGCAACCATACAACATTGTTGGAACCACTATTCCTTCAAACATACCCAATTGACTTGACCCTCAACCCTACTGTACCTAATAACCTTGCTCTTATTCACATTTTCTCTTAACTTTCTTCTTTCACACACTTTACCAAACTCAGTCACCAGCTTCTGCAGTTTCTCACATGAATCAGCCACCAGCGCTGCATCATCAGCAAACAACAACTGACTCACTTCCCAAGCTCTCTCATCCACAACAGACTTCATACTTGCCCCTCTTTCCAAAACTCTTGCATTCACCTCCCTAACAACCCCATCCATAAACAAATTAAACAACCATGGAGACATCACACACCCCTGCCGCAAACCTACATTCACTGAGAACCAATCACTTTCCTCTCTTCCTACACGTACACATGCCTTACATCCTCGATAAAAACTTTTCACTACTTCTAACAACTTGCCTCCCACACCATATATTCTTAATACCTTCCACAGAGCATCTCTATCAACTCTATCATATGCCTTCTCCAGATCCACATACATTCTTCAAAGCAAACACCTGATCCACACATCCTCTACCACTTCTGAAACCACACTGCTCTTCCCCAATCTGATGCTCTGTACATGCCTTCACCCTCTCAATCAATACCCTCCCATATAATTTACCAGGAATACTCAACAAACTTATACCTCTGTAATTTGAGCACTCACTCCTATCCCCTTTGCCTTTGTAAATTGGCACTATGCACGCATTTCGCAAATCCTCAGGCACCTCACCATGAGTCATACATACATTAAATAACCTTACCAACCAGTCAACAATACAGTCACCCCCTTTTTTAATAAATTCCACTGCAATACCATCCAAACCTGCTGCCTTGCCGGCTTTCATCTTCCACAAAGCTTTTACTACCTCTTCTCTGTTTACCAAATCATTTTCCCTAGCCCTCTCACTTTGCACACCACCTCGACCAAAACACCCTATATCTGCCACTCTATCATCAAACACATGAGTCATACACACATTAAATAACCTAACCTAACCTAACCTAACCTAACCTAACCTAACCTAACCTAACCAACCAGTGAACAATACAGTCACCTTCTTTTTTAATAAATTTCACTGTAATACCATCCAAACCCGCTGCCTTGCCGGCATTTATCTTCCCCAAAGATTTTACTACCTCTTTTCAGTTTACCAAATCATTTCCCCTAACCCTCTCACTTTGGACACCACCTTGAGCAAAACACCCTATATCTACCACTCTATCATCAAACACATTCACCAAACCTTCAAAATACTCACTCCATCTCCTTCTCACATCACCACTACTTGTTATTACCTCCCCATTTGCCCCTCTTCACATTTGTTCCCTTGTCTTATGCACTTTAATTACCTCCTTCCAAAGCATCTTTTTATTCTCTTTAAAATTTAATGATACTCTCTTACCCCAACTCTCATTTGCCCTCTTTTACACCTCTTGTACCTTTCTCTTGACCTCCTGCCTCTTTATTTTTTACATCTCCCATTTATTTGCATTATTTCCCTGCAAAAATTGTCCAAATGCCTCTCTCTTGTCTTTCACTAGCAATCTTACTTCTTCATACCACCGCTCACTGCCCTTTCTAATCAGCCCACCTCCCACGCTTCTCATTCCACAAGCATCTTTTGCGCGAGCCATCACTACTTCCCTAAAAATATCCCTTTTCTCCCCCACTCCCCTTACGTCCTTTGTTCTCAACTTTTTCCATTCTGTACTCAGTCTCTCCTGGTACTTCCTCATGCAAGTTTCCTTCCCAAGCTCACTTACTCTCACCACTCTCTTCACCCCAACATTCTCTCTTCTTTTTTGAAAACCTCTACAAATCTTCACTTTCACCTCCACAGGATAATGATCAGACATCCCTCCAGTTGCACCTCTCAGCACATTAACATCCAAAAGTCTCTCTTTCGCGTGCCTATCAATTAACACGTAATCCAATTACTCTCTTTGACCATCTCTCCTACTTACATACGTATACTTATGTATATCTCTCTCCCCTGTTTCTCATGCCACAACCATCTTTTGCGCAAACTATCGCTACTTCTCTAAATACAACCCATTCCTCTGTATATATATATAGTTATAGGGATGGGTGATTTGAATACAAAGATGAGTAATGTGGCAGTTGAGGGAATAATTGGTGTACATAGGTGGGTTCAGTGTTGTATATGGAAATGGTGAAGAGCTTGTAGATATGTGTGCTGAAAAAGAACTGGTGATTGGGAATACCTGGTTTAGAAAGTGAGATATACATAAGTATACTTATGTAAGTAGGAGAGATGGCCAAAGATCAATATTGGACTACATGTTAATTGATAGGCACGTGATAGGATGTTAATGTGCTGAGAGGGGCAATCTGGAAGGATGTCTGATCATTATCTTATGGAGGCAAAGGTAAAGATTTGTAGAGGTTTTCAGAAAATAAGAGAGAATGTTGGGGTGAAGAGAGTGGTGAGAGTAAGTGAGCTTGGGATGGAGACTTGTGTGAGGAAACGCCAGGAGAGAATGAGCGCAGAATGGAAAAAATGAGAGCAAATGATGTAAGGGGAGTGGGGGAGGAATGGGATGTATTGAGGGAAGTAGTGATGGCTTGCGCAAAAGATGCTTGTGGCATGAGAAACGTGGGAGGTGGGCAAATTGGAAAGGGTAGTGAGCGGTCGGATGAAGAAGATTATTAGTGAAAGAGAAGAGAGAGGCACTTGGACGATTCTTGCAGGGAAATAATGCAAATGACTGAGAGCTGTATAAAATAAAGAGGCAGGAGGTCAAGAGAAAGGTGCAAGAGGTGAAAAAGAGGGCAAGTGAGAGTTGAGGTGAGAGAGTATCATTCGATTTTAAGGAGAATAAAAGGATGTTTTGGAAGGAGGTAAATAAAGTGCATAAAACCAGAGAACAAATGGGAACATCAGTGAAGGTGGCTGATGGGGAGGTAATAACAAGTAGTGGTGATGTGAGAAGGAGATGGAGTGAGTATTTTGAAGGTTTGCTGAATGAGTTAGATGATAGAGTAGCAGATATAGGGTGTTTCAGTTGAGGTGATGTGCGAAGTGAGAGTGTCAGGGAGAATGGTTTGGTAAACAGAGAAGAAGTAATGAAAGCTCTGCGGAAGATGAAAGCAGGCAAGGTGGCGGGTTTGGATGGTATTGTAGTGGAATTTATAAAAAAAGTGGGTGACTGTGTTGTTGAGGATATTCAGTGTATGTATGGCTAATGGTTAAGTACCTGAGGATTGGTGGAATGCATGCATACTGCCATTGTACAAAGGCAAAGGGAATAAAGGTGAGTGTTCAAATTACATCGGTATAAGTATGTTGAGTATTCCTGGTAAAGTATATGGGAGGGTATTGATTTAGAGTGTGAAGGCATGTACAGAGCATCAGATTGGGAAAGAGCAGCGTGGTTTCAGAGTGATAGAGGATGGATTTGTATGAAGCATGTATGGATCTGGAGAAGTCATATGATAGAGATGCTCTGTGGAAGGTATTAAGAGTATATAGTGTGGAAGGCAAGTTGCTAGAAGTAGTGAAAAGTTTTCATTGTGGATATAAGGCATGTGTATGAGTAGGAAGAGAGGAAAGTGATTGGTTCTCACTGAATGTCGGTTTGCAGCAGGGGTGCGTGATGTCTCCATGGTTGTTTAATTTATCATGGATGGGGTTGTTAGGAAGGTGAATGGAAGGGTTTTGGAGAGAGGAGCAAGTATGCAGTCTGTTGTGTATGAGAGGGCTTGGTAAGTGAGTCAGTTGTTGTTTGCTGATTATACAGTGCTGGTGGCTGATTCGGGTGAGAAACTGCAGAAGTTGGTGACTGAATTTGATACAGTGTTTGAAAGAAGAAAACTGAGAATAAATGTGAGTAAGAGCAAGGTTATTATGTACAGTAGGGTTGAGGGATAAGTTAATTGGGACGTAAGTTTGATTGTAGAAAAACTGGATGAAGTGAAGAGTTTTAGATATCTGGGAGTGGATTTAGCATCGGGTGGAACCATGGAAATCAAAGTGAGTCACAGGTTGGGGGAGGGGGCAAAGGTTCTGGGAGGGTTGAAGAATGTGTGCAAGGTGAGAAAGTTATCTCGGAAAGCAAAAAGGGTATGTTTGAAGGAATAGTCGTTCCAACAATGTTAAATGGTTGCGAGGCATAAGATATAGATAGGGTTGTTATTACCTTGCCTTTTGCCCCCTTCACTGATGTTCCCATTTGTTCTCTTGTCTTACACACTCTATTTACCTCTTTCTAAAACATCTTTTTATCCTCCCTAAAATTTAATGATAATCTCTCACCCCAATCCTCCTTTTCGCTTCTTGCACATTTCTCTTGATCTCCCTCTGCTTTCTTTTATATATTTTCCGGTCAAAAAATCGTCTAAACGCCTGTCTCTTCTCTTTCACTAACAATCTTACCTCTTCACCCCACTATTCACTACCCTTTCTAATATGCCCACCTCCCACCTTTCTCATGCCACATGCATCTTTTGCGGAAGCCATCACTGCTTCCCTAAATACATCCCATTCCTCTCCCACTCCAATTACGTCATTTGCTCTTCCCTTTTGCCATTCTGCACTCAGTCTCTCCTGGTACTTCCTCATACAAGTCTCCTTCCCAAGCTTACTTACTCTCACCCCTCTCTTCTCCCCAACAATCTCTCTTCTTTTCTGAAAACTTGTACAAATTTTCACCTTCACCTCCCCAAGATAGTGATCAGACATTGCTCCAGCTGCCCCTCTCAGCCTATTAACATCCAAAAGTTTCTACTTTACATGCCTATCAATTAAAACATAATCTAATAATGCCCTCTGGCCATCTCTCCTACTCACATACGTATACTTTTGTATATCTCTCTTTTTAAACCAGGTATTCCCAATCATCAGTCTTTTTTCAGCACACAGATCCACAAGCTCTTGACTATTTCCATTCACAACCGTTTTATATTTTTCTTACTTTGTACTTAATCCGATTTCCATATACTTATGAGACTCCCTCCTAGATAGGTTAAATAGTTTATGAAAAACCAGTGTTTTGAAAACGCTTAAAAAGAGATATCACTCTTACTAATCGATTTTGATAATATATAATACATTAATTTTTTTTTTATTATTATACTTTGTCGCTGTCTCCCGCGTTTGCGAGGTAGCGCAAGGAAACAGACGAAAGAAATGGCCCAACCCCCCCATACACATGTATATACATACGTCCACACACGCAAATATACATACCTACACAGCTTTCCATGGTTTACCCCAGACGCTTCACATGCCTTGATTCAATCCACTGACAGCACGTCAACCCCGGTATACCACATCGCTCCAATTCACTCTATTCCTTGCCCTCCTTTCACCCTCCTGCATGTTCAGGCCCCGATCACACAAAATCTTTTTCACTCCATCCTTCCACCTCCAATTTGGTCTCCCTCTTCTCCTCGTTCCCTCCACCTCCGACACATATATCCTCTTGGTCAATCTTTCCTCACTCATTCTCTCCATGTGCCCAAACCACTTCAAAACACCCTCTTCTGCTCTCTCAACCACGCTCTTTTTATTTCCACACATCTCTCTTACCCTCACGATACTCACTCGATCAAACCACCTCACACCACACATTGTCCTCAAACATCTCATTTCCAGCACATCCATCCTCCTGCGCACAACTCTATCCATAGCCCATGCCTCGCAACCATACAACATTGTTGGAACCACTATTCCTTCAAACATACCCATTTATTTTTTCCGAGATAATGTTCTCGACTTCCACACATTCTTCAAGGCCCCCAGAATTTTCGCCCCCTCCCCCACCCTGTGATCCACTTCCGCTTCCATGGTTCCATCCGCTGCCAGATCCACTCCCAGATATCTAAAACACTTCACTTCCTCCAGTTTTTCTCCATTCAAACTCACCTCCCAATTGACTTGACCCTCAACCCTACTGTACCTAATAACCTTGCTCTTATTCACATTTACTAGCTAAATAAGAAATAAGCAATAACATAAAGACTTAAACCCTACACCCTCTTCTGCTCTCTCAACCACGCTCTTTTTATTTCCACACATCTCTCTTACCCTTACGTTGCTTACTCGATCAAACCACCTCACACCACACATTGTCCTCAAACATCTCATTTCCAGCACATCCATCCTCCTGCGCACAACTCTATCCATAGCCCACGCCTCGCAACCATACAACATTGTTGGAACTACTATTCCTTCAAACATACCCATTTTTGCTTTCCGGGATAATGTTCTCGACTTCCACACATTTTTCAAGGCTCCCAAAATTTTCGCCCCCTCCCCCACCCTATGATCCACTTCCGCTTCCATGGTTCCATCCGCTGACAGATCCACTCCCAGATATCTAAAACACTTCACTTCCTCCAGCCTCTCACCATTCAAACTCACCTCCCAATTGACTTGACCCTCAACCCTACTGTACCTAATAACCTTGCTCTTATTGACATTTACTCTTAACTTTCTTCTTCCACACACTTTACCAAACTCCGTCACCAGCTTCTGCAGTTTCTCACATGAATCCGCCACCAGCGCTGTATCATCAGCGAACAACAACTGACTCACTTCCAAGCTCTCTCATCCCCAACAGACTTCATACTTGCCCCTCTTTCCAAAACTCTTGCATTTACCTCCCTAACAACCCCATCCATAAACAAATTAAACAACCATGGAGACATCACACACCCCTGCCGCAAACCTACATTCACTGAGAACCAATCACTTTCCTCTCTTCCTACACGTACACATGCCTTACATCCTCGATAAAAACTTTTCACTGCTTCTAACAACTTGCCTCCCACACCATATATTCTTAATACCTTCCACAGAGCATCTCTATCAACTCTATCATATGCCTTCTCCAGATCCATAAATGCTACATACAAATCCATTTGCTTTTCTAAGTATTTCTCACATACATTCTTCAAAGCAAACACCTGATCCACACATCCTCTACCACTTCTGAAACCACACTGCTCTTCCCCAATCTGATGCTCTGTACATGCCTTCACCCTCTCAATCAATACCCTCCCATATAATTTACCAGGAATACTCAACAAACTTATACCTCTGTAATTTGAGCACTCACTCTTATCCCCTTTGCCTTTGTACAACGGCACTATGCAAGCATTCCGCCAATCCTCAGGCACCTCACCATGAGTCATACATACATTAAATAACCTTACCAACCAGTCAACAATACAGTCACCCCCTTTTTTAACAAATTCCACTGCAATACCATCCAAACCTGCTGCCTTGCCGGCTTTCATCTTCCGCAAAGCTTTTACTACCTCTTCTCTGTTTACCAAATCATTTTCCCTAACCCTCTCACTTTGCACACCACCTCGACCCAAACACCCTATATCTGCCACTCTGTCATCAGACACATTCAACAAACCTTCAAAATACTCATTCCATCTCCTTCTCACATCACCACTACTTGTTATCACCTCCCCTATAAAAACCCTATAAAAAACAAAATAATTAAATGAAACTGGAAGGAAACTCTTTAAAGCTAGATATATAAGTTCTTCATAACGAAAACAAGGCAACGTGCTGCAAAGTCAAATGAAAACAAAAGCCACACCTACCATGTTAATGTAAAAAAAAAGCTGAAAAGATTACTGCCTAAAAACATAAGTCTAAAAAGCATTTTCATAAGTAAAATTCTCCTATACTCTGATATAAAAATCAAAGCGAAACCTCCTCCTCTGTATTCAGTATTGAATTGAGAAACTACTTCAGATTAACCCCCAGCAAAATTGAACGGAGTTCGATTATTCTCAGCTAGACATGATGCCAATCCTACTCCCCTGAAAGGCAAAGTAATTCACAAAAATCAAACTTTCTCATGGTATAATCAAAAAAATTCTATATTAAACCAATCAAAAATAAAAATCTTAATAAAACCAAAGCTAAACTAACCTCATAAGAATTGGTTTGAGCTACAGCACGTAAACCCCCCCAACAAAGAATATTTTCTATTTGAAGACTAACCCATTCTCATAACAGGATACCTTCCCAATCTCAGACAACAAAAAAAACAGAGCTCCCATATGAAAATTCATCATACCAAGCTCGTAAGGCAGTACACACCACCCAACTAAAGAAACAGTTAAGCTAAACACAGGAGATGAATAATATACAAAAATTTGACAAAACTAGAAAGGTTCGTTCCTTAGAGAAAAGTTTCACAGCATCAGAAAAAGGCTGCAAAATTCCAGCAATCCCTACATTAGTAGGACCTTTACGAATCTACACATCCCCTAAAACTTTTCGTTCTAGTAAAGTTACAAATGCCACAGCAACCAATATGCAAATAATGACTAACAAATATTTTAAAGCAGAAATAATAGAAATAATTAACTTACACTCAAAAATAAGCATTAGCATATTACCTATGGATATTAAATTCTATATAATTAGATCCTAAATCTAATGCATAAATTCTGTCAGAGTAATATTCTATATCAAAAAATTATTCTAATTCTTAAATCCTTTCATACTAAAAGAATTATTTTTTCCATAAGAGATAGAAACCGACCTGGCATACGCCAGTCAGAACTCAAATCATGTAAAGATTTAAAGGTCGAACAGACCTCCTCTAATAGCCCTACGCCATTAAGGATCTTTAATTCAACATCGAGGTTGCAAACCATTTTTTCGATATGGACTCTCAAAAAAGATTACGCTGTTATCCCTAAAGTAACTTAATCTTCTTTCTCCAATAGAGGATCTATATAGTCTTCATGATAAAAATAATTAATTCCATAAACAAAGCAGTTATTTATTATACTCCTGTTGCCCCAACAAAATTTATATTTATGTATTTTATTTATTTTGCTTTGTCGCTGTCTCCCGCGTTTGCGAGGTAGTGCAAGGAAACAGACGAAAGAAATGGCCCAACCCACCCCCATACACAATGTATACACACACACGTCCACACACGCAAATATACATACCTATACATCTCAATGTATGCATATATATACATATACAGACACATACATATATACCCATGCACACAATTCACACTGTCTGCCCCCATTCACTCCCATTGCCACCTCGCCACACATGGAATACCTTCCCCCTCCCCCCTCATGTGTGCGAGGTAGCACTAGGAAAAGACAACAAAGGCCCCATTCGTTCACACTCAGTCTCTAGCTGCAACGCAATAATGCCCGAAACCACAGCTCCCTTTCCACATCCAGGCCCCACACAACTTTCCATGGTTTACCCCAGATGCTTCACATGCCCTGATTCAATCCACTGACAGCACGTCAACCCCGGTATACCACATCGATCCAATTCACTCTATTCCTTGCCCTCCTTTCACCCTCCTGCATGTTCAGGCCCCGATCACACAAAATCTTTTTCACTCCATCTTTCCACCTCCAATTTCGTCTCCCACTTCTCCTCGTTCCCTCCACCGCCGACACATATATCCTCTTGGTCAATCTTTCCTCACTCATTCTCTCCATGTGCCCAAACCAATTCAAAACACCCTCTTCTGCTCTTTCAACCAAGCTCTTTTTATTTCCACACATCTCTCTTACCCTTATATTACTTACTCGATCAAACCACCTCACACCACACATTGTCCTCAAACATCTCATTTCCAGCACATCCACCCTCCTGCGCACAACTCTATCCATAGCCCACGCCTCGCAACCATACAACATTGTTGGAACCATTATTCATTCAAACATACCCATTTTTGCTTTCCGAGATAATGTTCTCGACTTCCACACATTCTTCAAGGCTCCCAGGATTTTCGCCCCCTCCCCCACCCTATGATTCACTTCCGCTTCCATGGTTCCATCCGCTGCCAGATCCACTCCCAGATATCTAAAACACTTTACTTCCTCCAGTTTTTCTCCATTCAAACTTACCTCCCAATTGACTTGACCCTCAACCCTACTGTACCTAATAACATTGCTCTTATTCACATTTACTCTTAACTTTCTTCTTTCACACACTTTACCAAACTCGGTCACCAGCTTCTGCAGCTTCTCACATGAATCAGCCACCAGCGATGTATCATCAGCGAACAACAACTGACTCACTTCCCAAGCTCTCTCATCCCCAACAGACTTCATACTTGCCCCTCTTTCCAAAACTCTTGCATTCACCTCCCTAACAACACCATCCATAAACAAATTAAACAACCATGGAGACATCACACACCCCTGCCGCAAACCTACATTCACTGAGAACCAATCACTTTCCTCTCTTCCTACATGTACACATGCCTTACATCCTTGATAAAAACTTTTCACTGCTTCTAACAACTTGCCTCCCACACCATATATTCTTAATACCTTCCACAGAGCATCTCTATCAACTCTATCATATGCCATCTTCAGATCCATAAATGCTACATACATATCCATTTGCTTTTCTAAGTATTTCTCACATACATTCTTCAAAGCAAACACCTGATCCACACATCCTCTACCACTTCTGAAACCACACTGCTCTTCCCCAGTCTGATGCTCTGTACATGCCTTCACCCTCTCAATCAATACCCTCCCATATAATTTACCAGGAATACTCAACAAATTTATACCTCTGTAATTTGAGCTCTCACTCTTATCCCCTTTGCCTTTGTACAATGGCACTATGCACGCATTCCGCCAATCCTCAGGCACCTCACCATGAGTCATACATACATTAGATAACCTTACCAACCAGTCAACAATACAGTCACCCCCTTTTTTAATAAATTACACTGTAATACCATCCAAACCTGCTGCCTTGCCGGCTTTCATCTTCCGCAAAGCTTTTACTACCTCTTCTCTGTTTACCAAATCATTTTCCCTAACCCTCTCACTTTGCACATCACCTCGACCAAAACACCCTATATCTGCCACTCTATCATCAAACACATTTAACAAACCTTCAAAATACTCACTCCATCTCCTTCTCACATCACCACTACTTGTTTTCACCTCCCCATTTGCGCCCTTCACTGAAGTTCCCATTTGCTCCCTTGTCTTACGCACTTTATTTACCTCCTTCCAGAACATCTTTTTATTCTCCCTAAAATTTAATGATACTCTCTCACCCCAACTCTCATTTGCCCTCTTTTTCACCTCTTGCACCTTTCTCTTGACCTCCTGTCTCTTTCTTTTATACATCTCCCACTCAATTGCATTTTTTCCCTGCAAAAAATCGTCCAAATGCCTCTCTCTTCTCTTTCACTAATACTCTTACTTCTTCATCCCACCACTCACTACCCTTTCTAATCAACCCACCTCCCACTCTTCTCATGCCACAAGCATCTTTTGCGCAATCCATCACTGATTCCCTAAATACATCCCATTCCTCCCCCACTCCCCTTACTTCCATTGTTCTCACCTTTTTCCATTCTGTACTCAGTCTCTCCTGGTACTTCCTCACACAAGTCTCCTTCCCAAGCTCACTTACTCTCACCACCCTCTTCACCCCAACATTCACTCTTCTTTTCTGAAAACCCATACAAATCTTCACCTTATCCTCCACAAGATAATGATCAGACATCCCTCCAGTTGCACCTCTCAGGACATTAACATCCAAAAGTGATTAAATAACACTAAACATACAACTAATCTTTAAAATCTATTAACTAAAATATAAAGATTTATAGGGTCTTATCGTCCCCCCATACTATTTAAGCCTTTTCACTTAAACGTAAATTTCAAATTTACAATAGAGACAGTCAATTTCTTATTCAGCCATTCATGCTAGTCCCCAATTAAAGGACAAATTATTATGCTACCTTATCACGGTCATACTACCGCGGCCGTTAAACTTAAAAATCACTGGGCAGGCAAGACTTTATATAAATTCTCATAAAGACATGTTTTTGATGAACAGGCAGAAATTTGATTGCCAAATTCCTTTACTGTATCTTAAAATGATAACAAAAAATGATTTTTATTCCATTCAATCATTTAGTCACAAAGATAGTTTTACTAATAAAATAATAATCCTTGATAGAATAACATTTATTTCTTAAATTTCATATTACAAAACAAAAGTCATATAAATACTATTAACAATTTTAATTAAAACACTTTATCAACATAGCTACTTCTAAGCCTAGTTAAAATGAATTTAATTATATTACTTTATATTTCAATTAATTTATCAAGCTTTTCCCTCCAATTATTTACTTGAATCAACACTATTACATTCAAATAAAATAAAAAAATTTCTGAAACAACCAGGTATTAAAAGACTCGTTTGGCATTTCACCACTAAAAAAATATTAAAAGCTTATTTGCAACTAACACAACTTTAATTTTTTAGCTATACTTTTTTCAGGAATTCTCATCTATCTAGAAAATTTCAATTCTCCCTGATACAAAAGGTACAAAATTTTATATTTTCTTTTCCAAAATTAAGCTTTTCAGTATATTTAAACTTTTCCCTCATGGTACTTTTAAACTATAGCACAAATTTAAATTTACATAATACTAATCAACTCTAGTCCTAAAAACTATTTTTCTTAATAAATTTTTTTTTTTTTTTTTTATACTTTGTCGCTGTCTCCCGCGTTTGCGAGGTAGCGCAAGGAAACAGACGAAAGAAATGGCCCAACCCCCCCCCCCATACACATGTACATACACACGTCCACACACGCAAATATACATACCTACACAGCTTTCCATGGTTTACCCCAGACGCTTCACATGCCTTGCTTCAATCCACTGACAGCACGTCAACCCCTGTATACCACATGACTCCAATTCACTCTATTTCTTGCCCTCCTTTCACCCTCCTGCATGTTCAGGCCCCGATCACACAAAATCTTTTTCACTCCATCTTTCCACCTCCAATTTGGTCTCCCTCTTCTCCTCGTTCCCTCCACCTCCGACACATATATCCTCTTGGTCAATCTCTCCTCACTCATTCTCTCCATGTGCCCAAACCATTTCAAAACACCCTCTTCTGCTCTCTCAACCACGCTCTTTTTATTTCCACACATCTCTCTTACCCTTACGTTACTTACTCGATCAAACCACCTCACACCACACATTGTCCTCAAACATCTCATTTCCAGCACATCCATCCTCCTGCGCACATCTCTATCCATAGCCCACGCCTCGCAACCATACAACATTGTTGGAACCACTATTCCCTCAAACATACCCATTTTTGCTTTCCGAGATAATGTTCTCGACTTCCACACATTTTTCAAGGCTCCCAAAATTTTCGCCCCCTCCCCCACCCTATGATCCACTTCCACTTCCATGGTTCCATCCGCTGACAGATCCACTCCCAGATATCTAAAACACTTCACTTCCTCCAGTTTTTCTCCATTCAAACTCACCTCCCAATTGACTTGACCCTCACCCCTACTGTACCTAATAACCTTGCTCTTATTCACATTTACTCTCAACTTTCTTCTTCCACACACTTTACCAAACTCAGTCACCAGCTTCTGCAGTTTCTCACATGAATCAGCCACCAGCGCTGTATCATCAGCGAACAACAACTGACTCACTTCCCAAGCTCTCTCATCCCCAACAGACTTCATACTTGCCCCTCTTTCCAGGACTCTTGCATTTACCTCCCTTACAACCCCATCCATAAACAAATTAAACAACCATGGAGACATCACACACCCCTGCCGCAAACCTACATTCACTGAGAACCAATCACTTTCCTCTCTTCCTACACGTACACATGCCTTACATCCTCGATAAAAACTTTTCACTGCTTCTAACAACTTGCCTCCCACACCATATATTCTTAATACCTTCCACAGAGCATCTCTATCAACTCTATCATATGCCTTCTCCAGATCCATAAATGCTACATACAAATCCATTTGCTTTTCTAAGTATTTCTCACATACATTCTTCAAAGCAAACACCTGATCCACACATCCTCTACCACTTCTTAATAAATAAAAATATCTATTTTAAGTTTAACAAGTTTACATATAAAACAAATCGAATCGCACGATATATCTTTTCACCGTAAGTGAAACGCTTAACTTAAAAGCTTTGGTTTACTTCTAGGTGCACTCTCCAGTACACCCACTATGTTACGACTTATCTCATTTAACTTAATGAAAGCGACAGGCAATATGTACACAATTTAGAATTACATTTGAATCCATTTGATTCTCAGTGAATGTAGGTTTGCGGCAGGGGTGTGTGATGTCTCCATGGTTGTTTAATTTGTTTATGGATGGGGTCGTTATTGAGGTGAATGCAAGAGTTTTGGAAAGAGGGGCAAGTATGCAGTCTGTTGTGGATGAGAGAGCTTGGGAAGTGAGTCAGTTGTTGTTCGGTGATGATACAGCGCTGGTGGCTGATTCATGTGAGAAACTGCAGAAGCTGGTGACTAAGTTTGGTTAAGTGTGTGAAAGAAGGAAGCTGTGAGTAAATGTGAATAGGAGCAAGGTTATTAGATACAGTAGGGTTGAGGGTCAAGTCAATTGGGAGGTAAGTTTGAATGGAGAAAAACTGAAGGAATTGAAGTGTTTTAGATATCTGGGAGTGGATCTGGCAGCGGATGGAACCATGGAAGCGGAAGTGAATCATAGGGTGGGGGAGGGGGCAAAAGTTTTGGGAGCCTTGAAGAATGTGTGGAAGTTGAGAACATTATCTTGGAAAGCAAGAATGGGTATGTTTGAAGGAATAGTGGTTCCAACAATGTTATATGGTTGCGAGGTGTGGGCTATGGATAGAGATATGGAGAGGAGGATGGATGTGCTGGAAATGAGATGTTTGAGGACAATATGTGGTGTGAGGTAGTTTGATCAAGTAAGTAATAATAGGGTAAGAGAGATGTGTGGTAATAAAAAGAGTAAGGTTGAGAGAGCAGAAGAGGGTGTTTGGAATGGTTTGGTCACATGGAAAGAATGAGTGAGGAAAGATTGACCAAGAGGATATATGTGTCAGAGGTGGAAGGAACGAGAAGTGGGAGACCAAATTGGAGGTGGAAAGATGGGATGAAAAAGATTTTGTGCGATCGGGGCCTGAACATGCAGGAGGGTGAAAGGCGTACAAGGAATAGAGTGAATTGGAACGATGTGGTATGTCGGGGTCCACATGCTGTCAATAGATTGAACCAGGGCATATGAAGCGTCTGGGGTAAACCATGGAAAGTTCTGTGGGGCCTGAATGTGGAAAGGGAGGTGTGGTTTCGGTGCATTATACATGACAGCTAGAGACTGAGTGTGAACGAATGTTGCCTTTGTTGTCTTTTCCTAGCACTACCTCGCACACATGAGGGGGAAGAGGGCTGTTATTTCATTGTGGCGAGGTGGCAATGGGAAGGAATAAAGGCAGACAGTATGAATTATGTACATGTGTATATATGTATATGTCTGTGTGTGTATATGTATGTATACGTTGAGCTGTGTAGGTATGTATATTTGCGTGTGTGGACGTGAATGTATATACATGTGTATGGGGGTGGGTTGGGCCATTCATTCGTCCGTTTCCTTGTGCTACCTCGCTAACGCGGGAGACAGCGACAAAGCAAAATAGATGAATAAATGAATAATCGGCCTAATATGAAAATTATTGTAACCCATTTTTACTTATCTGTTTGCAGCACCATGACCTAATCTATTTGGCCTAATCACCAGTTACAATAATTAGTCAATCAAAATTATCTGTAATGAAGGTATACTAACTATACAAGGATGAAAAGGATTTTATGTGATTTATCGTTTATAAAACAGGTTCCTCCAACTAGACTAAAATACCGCCAGGTTCTTTGAATTTAAAATCAATTTATTGCTAATGCTCAGGTTTTATAGCATTTGCTTGTATTAGAGTAACAGGGTATCTAATCCTGGTCCTTACCTAAATTATACCCTCAACTGCCACATTACTCACCTTTGCATTCAAATCACCCATCAGTATAACCAATCATTGTATATATTATGTTATCCCTAGGGATAGGGGAGAAAGAATACTGCACCTGTTTTCTCTGCATGTCGTAGAATGCAACTGAAAGGGGTGGGAACGGAGGACTGGAAATCCTCCTCTCCCATTTTGCTTTTCCTAAAGAAAATTCCGTCTGTGAATATTAAAGGGTTAAGATTTTAGGGATGACCCAAGTGTTTCAGAAAGAATCTGAATGCCCCACCTTAGTCTGAAAATGGCAAATGATTTAGACTCGTAGATGACACAGATTGCTGTTGATTGCTACTCTTGCATCTTCTTTCTGTGAATAAACTATCTGTAAGAATTTGTCTCCTTTCAGGTTATAATGGTGATATAATATGCTTACAAGAAGTAGACGAGAAAGTGTTCCATCGTGATTTATTGCCTGCTCTTAATGATGAAGGGTTTGATGGGTTCTATGATGCAAAAGGAGGACAGGTAACAGAGGGTCTTGCTGTCTTCTTTCGGGAGAGTAAATTAAGGTAAGGCTCATGAGGAACAATTAAAAGATTAAATATTAAGTTATAGGATAGAAAGTAAGTATAGGTACACCACCGAATTTCTGGCAACTGATGGTTTGGCACTCCTTGAGTCCGGACAAAATTATGTGAGGGAACTTGAAATTACCGTGGCCATCAGACTAGTTTACTAGGCAGTCACAGATGGCGTTGTGTGTAAGGCGCCCTTATTTATGTTTTTTACACTGCACTTGTTGGTGGTGATACCTCAATTCTGCGAAATTCTTGGTTTATTTTGCTTAAATTTAACCCTAGCTATGGCTTTTAAGACATATGAGAGTGTCACTCGTGGTGACAAATGTAAATACTTCTCCATATCAATCCAAGATAAAGTAGAACTGTTAGAAAAAATGGACTGTGGTGTTTTGGTGCATAAGATGTATGACATCTGCAGTATTAGTTCATCAGCTATTTATGATATAAAGAAGCAAAGGGAGAAGATATTGAAATTCTATGCAGACAGCGATTCCAAGAAGCGAATGACGATTAGAAAAACTATGAAAGATGGTAAGAGTACTTAGCACGATTGAGTGATGTTGGAATGGTTTCGACAACGTCGGAGTGATGGAGTGGACTTGTTAGGTAGCATGGGAGATGTATAATTAGTGGGTTAGAGGTGTGTTGATGAATTATCATTATGTGACCATGGTTGGTCTGGCAAAATGGTTAATCCCGCAGACTTTGAAACCATGAGTGCCGGAAAATTGGTGCTGTGCCTATGTATTGATTTATAAAAAAGAGGTAATGTTGGCAGTATAAGTAAGAATGTGTTAAACAGCATATGGAATGCGTTAAAAGAGAATGAAATTTTTAAGTAGTAAGGTGCTGTTAGATAATAATGATAACATTCCAAAAAGTAGTTCATCCTAAAGATTATAGTAGCCTTTTTTTTCAGATACTATATTGAGAATAAACTTCTGTAAAATCATGGCATTCTACTCAAAGATTTGGCATTGTAGCTGCATCCACTTTGCAGCTTTCCAGTCTTTCCTGAAACTTTCAGTCTCTTGTTTACACTGGTTCATTTCAGTTGCTTTCATGAGGCAGATTTATTGGATTATACTAAAATCATGACAGGTTGATTTTATCATCAAATTGCAGGGCAGGGACCTTGGAAAGTGGATCGATGTGGTCCATGTTGTTCATCTAATCAGTGGAGAGATTGTTGATATGGTTTTGAATCCTGTGCATTATAGTGATAGTGATGATGATTGTCAGTTACTCTTGGAAATAATTCCATAGATGAATTGGTAAAATTTTGACTTGCTGTCAGTGGACTGAACCAGGGCATGTAAAGCATCAGGGGTAAACCATGGAAAGCTATGGTGAAAACTACTTGTGGAGCAGATGTTGCTAAGAAGGATGAATTGATGGCACTTTCCAACAACAGCATCAAATGTCGAATGTCATTAAATATTTTGGATCAACTAAATGTGGTGCTGAAAAAAGTAGGAAAATTTTTGTTGCAGATAGATGAATCTGTGGACATTGCTGGTGAAGCTCAACTCATGGTTTTTGTGAGGTAAAGAGATGACAGAATTCTGAAGGAATTTCTGTTCTGTAGTGCCTTGTCAACAACCTCCAGTGGAGGAGACATATTTGTTATGGTGAATTTTTTTTTCAAGAAACGCAACTTTGGTTGAATTGTTTCGCTTTGTGTACTGATGGAGCTTCATCTATGGTAGGAAGTTGTGTAGGTTTTTTCACTCGAATTAAAGAGAAAATCCTGATGTCATGATAATTCACTGTTTTTTACATCTTGAAAACTTGGCCTCTCAATGTCTCCAGCCAGAACTCCGTGTGTTTCTGAATGATGTTATCGAAATTGTGAATTTTATCAATGCTAGAACTCTGAACTCTTGCATTTTTCATAAAATGTGTGAAGAGATGGGATCATAATCAGGACTTACTTTTCCACTTTGATGTCTGCTGGCTGTCTCAAGGGTGCATTCTTGGATGGGTTATTGAACTAAGAATTGAAATAGAAGTTTTTCTCAAGGAAAGAAGCATAAACTAGCCCAGTTGACTGCTTGGGTGGCAAAGCTGGCTTATTTTGGCAACATCCTAAGGCACCTGAATGAACTGAACTTAGACATGCAAAGCCAAAATCAGACTATGATGGACATTAGTGAAAAAATTGCCTAATTTAAGAAGAAGCTTGCACTTTTGAGAGAAAGATTAACCAGGGGAAAAATGGCTGATTTTCCAGAACTTAAGTATAGTGCTGGAAGATTCATCAGAAATATCCCTTGCTGACATTAAAGTGGTGTTTCAAGATCATTTGAAGAAGCTTCTGGAGGAAATGGACAGATTTTTGACGGAAAATGTCAGTCTGTGTCAACATAGATGGGTTAGGTATGTGTTCAGTTTGAACATCAGTGAAGTTGGAGATGTCTGGTTTTCAAGAAGACCATATAGATCTTTAGGAAAATCAGGTGCAGAAGCAGCGTTTTGAAAGTCTCTCATACCTGAATTCTGGGCTCAATTCAAGGATAAGCTCTTTTCCCTTTTCCAACCATATAGGTATATGAACAAGGATTTTCAGCTCTTGTGACGATCAGGACTACAGCAAGGAACCATCTGAATCCTCAGCATGATTTGTGCTCTTCTCTATCTATCACCATAAAACTGAATATGGAAGAACTCACCAGTGAAATGAAGGAACATCACGGTAGCCACTCAAATGCTAAATGTTTTCTTCCTTTTAGATTTTTGCAATGAAGTCCATTTGAAGAAAGAAATTGTCAAATTCCTGTCATTTGTGTGATCATAGAAAATATCATCATGGTAACCACAATTTTTGTTTACTAAATTTATAGGCAAGGAATCAATACTCAGAAGTCTGGACTCACTCATGAAGTGGCATCAAAGTTGCCAGTCAAAAGTTTGTTTTTCTTTGCTTGCCTAATTTTGCTATGAATTACATTTTCATGAAGTTGTGCCTTTCATTTTCTTCAAACAACATAAGAAATATCTATATGTATTGAATATTGAATTGAAGTAAAATTCATTAAAATTGATTGGATAAAACTAAATGAAGAAACACTGAAACTATGTCTTCGCCCTGAGGATCACCGGGCCAAAAAAATTGTATTTAGGGTCACATCCAAAAAAGTTTGGGAAACACTGGTCTAGAGGGGAACCATGTTTTAGGAGACAAATATATATGGTCAGGGATAGGAACTTTTAGGTTGTGAATGGTCCAGGATTTGAACTGTTAGACAAAATTTTATGTTGAAGGGGAACTGCTAAATATTGTATTTATATCTGTTCTTGTAAGTCATTACAAAGGCTTTAAAGTGAATATTATACCAAAGCATAATTTAGTTAAGATATCTGGTTGCGGTAGCGTATACAGACTACTACCACATATATATTACAACTTTAGCAGGAAGCATGATAATATGTTTACATTAAAGATTTTTCATTTTTATTTTTACACTTAAACTGAATATGTAAGATGTAATTGCTTTAAACTGAGTTTCATGCATTGTGTGAGGTGTAATTGAGTTAAGCTGTGCTCCAAGATATTCATTGAGATGATAATTGGGATATAGGAATTATGGATATTTCTTTCCTATAGTACATTTCAAATATTGTTTGCAAACTTATAGAGTACTGTTCTGAAAGACATATGTAGGGCACCTAATTAGCTGGGTTCATGCTAAACTTTTGTGAATTTTCATTTCACTCTATAAAGAATAAACTCATAAGCCAGGAATTGTAAGTAGACCTTAAGGATAATAGCTATGCATTGCAGCCATGAGACCCTTTAAGAATTAGTTCGTTGAAGAGGTATGATGAGAGTTTTAGCCAGGGGAATAGCAGCAAAGCAAAGACAGAAGCAAGAGGCTGTTGCCAAGTGAGTACAGAACAGGGAATGGATTGGATACATTTACTGCATCTGAATTTGAGATTGTAACAAAAGGCTTATTCCTTAAAAGGAAATAGAGATGACTTGTATTTGTGCCTGATGATTCAGTCCTCAGGAACAGATTAAGGGACTATTCATTAGTTACTATTTGGAGTTTGCTGCTTAGTATTTTCAAAGAGAGTAGTGTCCTCTAATATCTCTTGCTTACTAGCTGATTTCTATTGGAAAGGAATACTATTAGAATATATTTCTAAGGTCTAACTGTTAGGAAGGTAATTTATGACTTTTCAGTGATAGATTGTGTAAGATTCTATATTATACTTTTAGGATTGGATGTAGGAAAATTGCAAATGTATTTTAGACAGACAGACAGACTAATTGTTTACCCTATTTTTTAGAGTTTTAGGGCACAGCCGCTTGATATTGAGTGAGGAGCTGCAGCACAATATTTTGTTTGCTGATTTATGGGAAAAGGTGCAAACTAACCCAAAGCTGACTGAAAGGATTGTCCAGCGTAGCACAGTTTTACAGGTAGGAAGACTTGGGAATATATTTGTTGCAACTTCTTGGAATTTTTTTCATAAGCTTTTTCAAAGGGATTTTCTTTCCTTTTTCAGTGTTGTAGATACTTTTATAGAAAGCAAGAAAACAAGTATTGGCCAGTATCCACAGTCAGCACAGTTCCGTTCATTACTCATGGGAACATATTCTGATTTTTCAAGTAAACCTTTACACTTGCATTAACCCATTAATTTCCTCCTTGAGCTATTGGATTATCCTGTGTGAGGGACTAGAAAATAATGGTTGATTATGCCATAATTACATATGGTGCAAGTAATATATATACTATGTGACTGTAATTTGATATTTACTGTGAGTAGTGTAAAAAATCTTAAAAGCAAACTTTTAATCATCTATTAAACCTTATCTCCTCCCTTTATTAGTTATGACATCACAGTCTACCTGCTCAGATGCCACTTATTTACTGCTCTCTGATCATTGAATGGCAAGAAATTGGTTAGCAGAGCTTCGTTTGTGGCTAAACTTATTTCTAAGTATGCCACTCTGTGAATTGGTTTACAAGTTTTACTTTACCTTCTCGAAGTAGAGGAAGAACTTTTCTGCCGCCCAAAGTGCCTCTGTCTGTGCCTGTGTATTTGTGCATCCTTCTTTGTTTTTGTGCATCCTCACCTTGTTAGGTTTATCACATTTCAGTTCTTAGCCATGAAACTTCTATGCAAATCATACTGAACTGCACTTCAATGTTCCAAGTCACCCAAACATGCATTTTTCACCTTAGAGATGACTTTTGTAATCAAAGATTATCTGTGTCAACATGATGCATTGTAAACCTTGACTGTAATTTGATATCAAACATGAGATAATGGGATGTACAGTTTTTTTAACTGGACTTTGCCAGTGGAGAAGTTTAAAAGTTGTAGCTTGGATATGCTGGGGATTTGGGAAACCCATAACCTTTGGCAGGGTGTTTGGAGTGAAAATGGAAATGATGAATTCAAGTTCTGGGAGGGCTTGGAAGGAGGAGTGGTATAGATGGGATTGAGTGACACTCATCGGGATCAGCAGTTCTGCTGTCACCAAGTGTGGGAGGATGTTGCAGAGCATGGATGGAATGAATCAAGAATAGTATGGATGAAAGGAAAGATTGGAATTGTGAAGTATTCTTGGGTAAATGTTAAATTTTAGATATTAAGACTGCCCAAGGTAAGGATGTAGTGAATTTTTTTTTTTTTAGAGAAATTTGAATGTCTGTATAAGCTGTTGTGAGAATGAGAGAAACATGGTCGTAATGGGTGATATGAGTGCAAAAGTGGGATTTGATGAAATTGTTGAGATAGCTGGTAAAAGGGAAGTTCCTGGAGTAAATGAGAATCGATGTTACCTTGTGGATATTTGTGCTGAGAGGGTTTTATTCCTTGCAAAAACCTTTTTTTCAGCACAAAATAATTCATGGATATACATGGCTGAATGATGGAAGAGGAGAGCAAAAGGCTTTGATTGACTATATGGTAGTGGATGAAAGATTAAGAAAGGCCATGCTAGATGCTAAACTTTTGAGAGGATTCTTTGGAGACTCTGACCATTTTGCAGCTCTTGTGTGGATGAGGATCAGGGAGAAGTGGAGGTATGGTATAAAGAAGAATCGAGAGATAAAAGTGTTGACAAGTGAGAAGATGAATCTGAAAAAATGCAGGGAGGAGTATGAAAGGAAGGTAACTGAAAGTTCAGATGGAAGTGAAGTGAATGTAGGGGTGCATTCATGTGTGAATGAGGTGTTTAGAATGTTTAGAGAAATACTATTGAAGGTTGTACACTTAGTAGTTAGATATAGGGTCGTTAGATATGGGAATAAAAAGGAAAGTGCATGGTGGATGGAAGAGATTACAAATGCTGTGGAAGAGAAGAAAAAAAAGCATATGTTAGATTGCTCAATAGGAATCTACCAGTGGAAGATCAGCAAAGGAGGAGGGAAGAATATAGAATATGTAAGCAGAATGTTAAGAAGCTGATAGAGGAAAGCAAAGAAAGGGTAGATAAAAGAATTTAGAAGTTAAGTGAAAAGTTTTAGGATAATAAGCTTTACTGGAAGGAGATGAAAAAGGAAAGAGGTGTATGTAATTATGGAAATGTTAATGTAAGAAGTGAAGAAGGAGAGTTGCTGAATCAGAATGAGGAAGTGAAAGGAATATAGAGAGTATTCTGAAGAAAAGGGAGACCGCTGTTATTACATGCATGGGGATGGAGGTTGGAAGGAAGAGGATACGAGGACAAGGGCCTGTAGCAAGAAGGGAGGTAATAAGGGTAATAATGAGGCTAAAGATAGGAAAGGCACCTGGAATGGATGGTATTATGGCTGAAATGCTGAAGAATGGATGAGAAAGTATGTTAGAGTGAATGCATCTTATAAGTACTTTAGCATAGCAACAGAAGGTTGTGCCTAAGGATCGGATGAAAGCTATTATTGATCTTTTAGTTGAAGAAAAAGGTGCAAAGGATGAATGTAGCATTTATAGGGAAATGAGTCTGTTAAGTATACCAAGAAAATTATACGCAAGAATGTTGATTGATAGAGTGATAGAAGTGACTGAATGCAGAATAAGTGAAGAGGAAGGGGATTTTAGGAAAGTTAGGGGATGTTTGTATCTAATTTTTGTGGTAAAAATGACCATGGAAAAGTATTTAGCAAAAGGTGAGAAGTTGTATGCAGCTTTTATGGATCTGGAAATGTTAATGTAAGAAGTAAAGAAGGAGAATTCATGAATCAAAATGAGGAAGTGAAAGGAAATACAGAGTATTTTGAAGAAAAGGGAGACTGCCGTTATTACATGCATGGGGATGGAGGTTGGAAGGAAGAGGATACGAGTACAAGGGCCTGTAGCAAGAAGGGAGGTAAGATGGGCAGTAATGAGGTTAAAGATAGGAAAGGCACCTGGAATGGATGGTATTATGGCTGAAATGCTGAAGAATGGATGAGAAAGTATGTTAGAGTGGATGCATCTTATAGGGAAATGAGCTCTGTTAAGTATACCAAGAAAATTGTATGCAAGAATGTTGATTGATAGAGTGATGGAAGTGACTGAATGCAGAATAAGTGAAGAGGAAGGAGATTTTAGGTAAGTTAGGGGATGTTTGTACCAAATTTTTGTGGTAAAAATGACCATGGAAAAGCATTTAGTAAAAGGTAAGAAGTGGTATGCAGCTATTATGGATCTGGAGAAAGTGTATGACAGAATTGAGTGGAATGCTTTATGGGATGTGTTCAGGGGGACAACTGTTGGATGGTGTGAAAGCCTTGTATAGAGGAGCAAATGCATATGTAAGAGTGGATGGAGAGTTGAGGGAAGATTTTGATATGCATGTAGGTGTGAGGCAGGGCTGTGTGATGTCACCGTGGCTTTTTAATGTATATAATGTATTTAATGTATATATCCCTGGGGATAGGGGAGAAAGAATACTTTCCACGCATTCCTCACATGTTGTACAAGGCGACTAAAGGGGACGGGAGCAGGGGACTGGAAACCCTCCCCTCCTTGTATTTTGACTTTCTAAAAGGGGAAACAGAAGAAGGAGTCACACGGGGAGGGCTCATCCTCCTCGAAGGCTCAGATTGGGCTGTCTAAATGTGTGTGGATGTAACCACGATGGGAAAAAAGGAGAGATAGGTAGTATGTTTGAGGAAAGGAACCAGGATGTTTTGGCTCTGAGTGAAATGAAGCTCAAGGGTTTGGTTTGGTTTGGTTTGGGAATGTCTTGGGAATAAAGTCAAGGGTTAGTGAGAGGACAAGAGTAAGGGAAGGAGTAGCACTACTCCTGAAACAGGAGTGGTTAGAGTATGTGATGGAGTGTAAGAAAGTAAACTCTAAGATTGATACGGGTATAACTGAAGGTGGATGGAGAGAGATAGGTGATTATTGGTGCATATGCACCTGGGCATGAGAAGAAAAATCATGAGAGGCAAGTGTTTTGGGAGCAGCTGAGTGAGTGTGTTAGTAGTTTTGATGCACGAGACCGGGTTATAGTGATGGGTGATTTGAATGGAAAGGTGAGTAATGTGGCAGTTGAGAGAATAATTGGTGTACATGGGGTGTTCAGTGTTGTAAATGGAAATGGTGAAGAGTTTGTAGATTTATGTGCTGAAAAAGGACTGATGATTGGGAATACCTAGTTTAAAAAGAGAGATATACACAAGTATACGTATGTAAGGAGGAGATGGCCAGAGAGCGTTATTGGATTACATGTTAATTGATAGGCGTGCAAAAGAGAGACTTTTGGATGTCATTGTGCTGAGAGGTGCAACTGGAGGGATGTCTGTTCATTATCTTGTGGTGAAGGTGAAGATTTGTAGAGGTTTTCAAAAAAGAGGAGAGAATGTTAGGGTGAAAAGAGTGGTGAGAGTAAGTGAGCTAGGGAAGGAGACTTGTGTGATGAAGTTCCAGGAGAGACTGAGTACAGAATGGAAAAAGGTGAGAACTAAGGATGTAAGGGGAGTGGGGGAGGAATGGGATGTAGTTAGGGAAGCAGCGATGGCTTGCGCAAAAGATGCTTGTGGCATGAAACACAAGGGAGGTGGGCAGATTAGAAAGGGTAGTGAGTGGTGGGATGAAGAAGTAAATTATTAGTGAAAGAGAAGAGAGAGGCATTTGGATGATTTTTGCAGGGAAAAAATGCAATTGAGTGGGAGAGGTATAAAAGAAAGAGACAGGAGGTCAAGAGAAAGGTGCAAGAGGTGAAAAAGAGGGCAAATGAGAGTTGGGGTGAGAGAGTATCATTAAATTTTAGGGAGAATAAAAGAATGCTTTGGAAGGAGGTAAATAAAGTGCGTAAGACAAGGGAGCAAATGGGAACTTCAGTGAAGGGCACTAATGGGGAGGTGATAACAAGTAGTGGTGATGTGAGAAGGAGATGGAGTGAGTATTTTGGAGGTTTGTTGAATGTGTTTGATGATAGAGTGGCAGATATAGGTGTTTTGTTCGAGGTGGTGTGCAAAGTGAGAGGGTTAGGGAAAATGATTTGGTAAACAGAGAAGAGGTAGTGAAAGCTTTGCAGAAGATGAAAGCCGGCAAGGCAGCAGGTTTGGATGGTATTGCAGTGGAATCTATTTAAAAAAGTGCGTGACTGTATTGTTGACTGGTTGGTAAGGTTATTTAATGTATGTATGACTCATGGTGAGGTGCCTGAGGATTGGCGGAATGCGTGCATAGTGCCATTGTACAAAGGCAAAGGGGATAAGAGTGAGTGCTCAAATTACAGAGGTATAAGTTTGTTGAGTATTCTTGGTAAATTATATGGGAGGGTATTGATTGAGAGGGTGAAGGCATGTACAGAGCATCAGATTGGGGAAGAGCAGTGTGGTTTCAGAAGTGGTAGAGGATGTGTGGATCAGGTGTTTGCTTTGAAGAATGTATGTGAGAAATACTTAGAAAAGCAAATGGATTTGTATGTAGCATTTATGGATCTGGAGAAGGCATATGATAGAGTTGATAGAGATGCTCTGTGGAAGGTATTAAGAATATATGGTATGGGAGGCAAGTTGTTAGAAGCAGTGAAAAGTTTTTATTGAGGATGTAAGGCATGTGTACGTGTAGGAAGAGAGGAAAGTGATCAGGTTCTCAGTGAATGTAGGTTTGCGGCAGGGGTGTGTGATGTCTCAATGGTTGTTTAATTTGTTTATGGATGGGGTTGTTAGGGAGGTGAATGCAAGAGTTTTGGAAAGAGGGGCAAGTATGAAGTCTGTTGTGGATGAGAGAGCTTGGGAAGTGGGTCAGTTGTTGTTCGCTGATGATACAGTGCTGGTGGCTGATTCATGTGAGAAACTGCAGAAGCTGGTGACTGAGTTTGGTAAAGAGTGTGAAAGAAGAAAGTTAAGAGTAAATGTGAATAAGAGCAAGGTTATTAGGTACAGTAGGGTTGAGGGTCAAGTCAATTGGGAGGTAAGTTTGAATGAAGAAAAACTGGAGGAAGTAAAGTGTTTTAGATATCTGGGAGTGGATCTGGCAGTGGATGGAACCATGGAAGTGGAAGTGAATCATAGGGTGGGGGAGGGGGCGAAAATCCTGGGGGCGTCGAAGAATGTGTGGAAGTCGAGAACATTATCTCGGAAAGCAAAAATGTGTATGTTTGAAGGAATAGTGGTTCCAACAATGTTGTATGGTTGCGAGGCGTGAGCTATGGATAGAGTTGTGCGCAGGAGGGTGGATGTGCTGGAAATGAGATGTTTGAGGACAATGTGTGGTGTGAGGTGGTTTGATCGAGTAAGTAATGTAAGGGTAAGAGAGATGTGTGGAAATAAAAAGAGCGTGGTTGAGAGAGCAGAAGAGGGTGTTTTGAAATGTTTTGGTCACATGGAGAAAATGAGTGAGGAAAGTTTGACCAAGAGGATATATGTGTTGGAGGTGGAGGGAACGAGGAGAAGTGGGAGACCAAATTGGAGGTGGAAAGATGGAGTGAAAAAGATTTTGAGTGATCGGGGCTTGAACATGCAGGAGGGTGAAAGGAGGGCAAGGAATAGAGTGATTTGGATCGATGTGGTATACCGGGGTTGACGTGCTGTCAGTGGATTGAATGAGGGCATGTGAAGCATCTGGGGTAAACCATGGAAAGTTGTGTGGGGCCTGGATGTGGAAAGGGAGCTGGGGTTTCGGGCATTATTGCATGACAGCTAGAGACTGAGTGTGAACGAATGGGGCCTTTGTTGTCTTTTCCTAGCGCTACCTCGCATGCATGAGGGGGGAGGGGGATGGTATTCCATGTGTGTCGAGGTGGCGATGGGAATGAATAAAGGCAGACATTGTGAATTGTGTGCACGGGTATATATGTATGTGTCTTTGTGTGTATATATATGTGTACATTGAGATGTATAGGTATGTATATTTGCGTGTGTGGGGGTGTATGTATATACATGTGTATGGGAGTGGGTTGGGCCATTTCTTTCGTCTGTTTCCTTGCGCTACCTCGCAAATGCGGGAGACAGCGACAAAGCAAAATAGATAAATATGAATAAAAAGATGTTTTGGAAGGAGGTAAATAAAGTGCTAAGACAAGGGAACAAATGGGAACTTCGGTGAAGGGAGCTAATGGGGAGGTGAAAACATGTAGTGGTGATGTGAGAAGGAGATGGAGTAAGCATTTTGGAGGTTTGTTGAATGTGTTTGATGATAGAGTGGCAGATAAAGGGTGTTTTGGTCAAGGTGGTGTGCAAAGTGAGAGGGTTAGGGAAAATGATTTGGTAAACAGAGAAGAGGTAGTAAAAGCTTTGCGGAAGATGAAAGCCTGCAAGGCAGCGGGTTTGGATGGTACTGCAGTAGAATTTGTTAAAAAAGGGGGTGACTGTATTATTGACTGGTTGGTAAAGTTATTTAATGTATGTATGTCTCATGGTGAGGTGCCTGAGGATTGGCGGAATGCTTTCGTAGTGCCATTGTACAAAGGCAAAGGGGATAAAAGAGAGTGCTCAAATTACAATTGTATAAGTTTGTTGAGTATTCCTGGGAAATTGTATGGGAGGGTATTGATTGAGAGGGTGAAGGCATGTACAGAGCATCAGATTGGGGAAGAGCAGTGAAGTTTCAGAAGTGGTAGAGGATGTGTGGATCAGGTGTTTGCTTTGAAGAATGTATTTGAGAAATACTTAGAAAAGCAAATGGATTTTTATGTAGCATTTATGGATCTGAAGAAGGCTTATGATAGAGTTGATAGAGATGCTCTGTGAAGATATTAAGAATATATGGTGGGAGGGGGAAGTTGTTAGAAGCAGTGAAAAGTTTTTATTGAGGATGTAAGGCATGTGTACGAGTAGGAAGAGAGGAAAGTGATTGGTTCTTAGTGAATGTTGGTTTGCGGCAGGGGTGTGTGATGTCTCCATGGTTGTTTAATTTGTTTATGGATGTGGTTGTTAGGGAGGTGAATGCAAGAGTTTTGGAAAGAGGGGCAAGTATGCAGTCTGTTGTGGATGAGAGAGCTTGGGGAATGAGTCAGTTGTTGTTTGCTGATGATACATCACTGGTGGCTGATTCTTGTGAGAAACTGCAGAAGCTGGTGACTGAGTTCGGTAAAGTGTGTGAAAGAAGAAAGCTGAGAGTAAATGTGAATAAGAGCAAGGTTATTAGGTACAGTAAGGTTGAGGGATAAGTTAATTGGGAGGTAAGTTTGAATGGAGAAAAAGTGGAGGAAGTGAAGTGTTTTAGATATCTGGGAGTGGATTTGGCAGTGGATGGAACCATGGATGCGGAATTGAATCATAGGGTGGGAGAGGGGCGAAAGTTCTGGGAGCGTTGAAGAATGTGTGGAAGTCGAGAACATTATCTCGGAACGCAAAAATGGGTATGTTTGAAGGAATAGTGGTTCCAACAATGTTATATGGTTGCGAGGCATAGGCTATGGATAGAGTTGTGCGCAGGAGGGTGGATGTGCTGGAAATGAGATGTTTTAGGACAATATGTGGTGTGAGGTGGTTTGATTAAGTAATAATAGGGGAAGAGAGATGTGTGATAATAAAAAGAGTGTGGTTGAGAGAGCAGAAGAGGGTGTTTTGAATTGGTTTGGTCACATGGAGAGAATGAGTGAGGAAAGTTTGACCAAGAGGATATATGTGTCAGAGGTGAGGGAACGAGGAGAAGTGGGAGACCAAATTGGAGGTGGAAAGATGTAGTGAGAAAGATTTTGAGTGATTTGGGCCTGAACATGCAGGAGGGTGAAAGGCGTGCAAGGAATAGAGTGAATTGGAACGATGTGGTATACTGGGGTCGACGTGCTGTCAATAGATTGAACCAGGGCGTCTGAAGCGTCTGGGGTAAACCATGGAAGGTTCAGTGGGGCCTGGATGTGGGAAGGGTGCTGTGGTTTCAGTGCATTATACATGACAGCTAGAGACTGAGTGTGAATGAATGTGATCTTTGTTGTCTTTTCCTAGTGCTACCTCGTGCACATGCCAGTGGAAGGGGCTCTTATTTCATGTGTGGTGGGGTGGCGATGGGAATGAATAAAGGCAGACAGTATGAATTATGTGCATGTGTCTATATGTATATATGTTTGTGTGTGTATATACATATGTGTACGTTGAGATGTTTTTTTTTTTTTTTTTATACTTTGTCGCTGTCTCTCGCGTTTGCGAGGTAGCGCAAGGAAACAGACGAAAGAAATGGCCCAACCCCCCCCATACACATGTAAATACACACGTCCACACACGCAAATATACATACCTACACAGCTTTCCATGGTTTACCCCAGACGCTTCACATGCCTTGATTCAATCCACTGACAGCATGTCAACCCCTGTATACCACATCGCTCCAATTCACTCTATTCCTTGCCCTCCTTTCACCCTCCTGCATGTTCAGGCCCCGATCACACAAAATCCTTTTCACTCCATCTTTCCACCTCCAATTTGGTCTCCCTCTTCTCCTCGTTCCCTCCACCTCCGACACATATATCCTCTTGGTCAATCTTTCCTCACTCATTCTCTCCATGTGCCCAAACCATTTCAAAACACCCTCTTCTGCTCTCTCAACCACGCTCTTTTTATTTCCACACATCTCTCTTACCCTTACGTTACTTACTCGATCAAACCACCTCACACCACACATTGTCCTCAAACATCTCATTTCCAGCACATCCATCCTCCTGCGCACAACTCTATCCATAGCCCACGCCTCGCAACCATACAACATTGTTGGAACTACTATTCCTTCAAACATACCCATTTTTGCTTTCCGGGATAATGTTCTTGACTTCCACACATTTTTCAAGGCTCCCAAAATTTTTGCCCCCTCCCCCACCCTATGATCCACTTCCGCTTCCATGGTTCCATCCGCTGACAGATCCACTCCCAGATATCTAAAACACTTCACTTCCTCCAGCCTCTCACCATTCAAACTCACCTCCCAAATGACTTGACCCTCAACCCTACTGTACCTAATAACCTTGCTCTTATTGACATTTACTCTTAACTTTCTTCTTCCACACACTTTACCAAACTCCGTCACCAGCTTCTGCAGTTTCTCACATGAATCCGCCACCAGCGCTGTATCATCAGCGAACAACAACTGACTCACTTCCCAAGCTCTCTCATCCCCAACAGACTTCATACTTGCCCCTCTTTCCAAAACTCTTGCATTTACCTCCCTAACAACCCCATCCATAAACAAATTAAACAACCATGGAGACATCACACACCCCTGCCGCAAACCTACATTCACTGAGAACCAATCACTTTCCTCTCTTCCTACACGTACACATGCCTTACATCCTCGATAAAAACTTTTCACTGCTTCTAACAACTTGCCTCCCACACCATATATTCTTAATACCTTCCACAGAGCATCTCTATCAACTCTATCATATGCCTTCTCCAGATCCATAAATGCTACATACAAATCCATTTGCTTTTCTAAGTATTTCTCACATACATTCTTCAAAGCAAACACCTGATCCACACATCCTCTACCACTTCTGAAACCACACTGCTCTTCCCCAATCTGATGCTCTGTATATGCCTTCACCCTCTCAATCAATACCCTCCCATATAATTTACCAGGAATACTCAACAAACTTATACCTCTGTAATTTGAGCACTCACTCTTATCCCCTTTGCCTTTGTACAATGGCACTATGCAAGCATTCCGCCAATCCTCAGGCACCTCACCATGAGTCATACATACATTAAATAACCTTACCAACCAGTCAACAATACAGTCACCCCCTTTTTTAATAAATTCCACTGCAATACCATCCAAACCTGCTGCCTTGCCGGCTTTCATCTTCCGCAAAGCTTTTACTACCTCTTCTCTGTTTACCAAATCATTTTCCCTAACCCTCTCACTTTGCACACCACCTCGACCCAAACACCCTATATCTGCCACTCTGTCATCAGACACATTCAACAAACCTTCAAAATACTCATTGAGATGTATAGTTATGTATATGTGTATGTGTGGACGTGTATGTATATACATGGTATGTGGGTGGGTTGGGCCATTCTTTTGTCTGTTTCCCCTGTGCTACCTTGCTAACGCGGGAGACTGCAACAAAGCAAAATAATAATAAAAAAAAATCATTGGCTTTTATACTTTTTGGCCTGGAACCCCCTGTCAGCATATTCCTGGATACCACTCACCCATCTACCCTTTCAAGTTTTATTAAACAATATTATTTTTTTTTTTTTTATTATACTTTGTCGCTGTCTCCCGCGTTTGCGAGGTAGCGCAAGGAAACAGACGAAAGAAATGGCCCAACCCCCCCCATACACATGTATATACATACGTCCACACATGCAAATATACATACCTACACAGCTTTCCATGGTGTACCCCAGACACTTCACATGCCTTGATTCAATCCACTGACAGCACGTCAACCCCGGTATACCACATCGCTCCAATTCACTCTATTCCTTGCCTTCCTTTCACCCTCCTGCATGTTCAGGCCCCGATCACACAAAATCTTTTTCACTCCATCTTTCCACCTCCAATTTGGTCTCCCTCTTCTCCTCGTTCCCTCCACCTCCGACACATATATCCTCTTGGTCAATCTTTCCTCACTCATTCTCTCCATGTGCCCAAACCACTTCAAAACACCCTCTTCTGCTCTCTCAACCACGCTCTTTTTATTTCCACACATCTCTCTTACCCTTACGTTACTCACTCGATCAAACCACCTCACACCACACATTGTCCTCAAACATCTCATTTCCAGCACATCCATCCTCCTGCGCACAACTCTATCCATAGCCCACGCCTCGCAACCATAAAACATTGTTGGAACCACTATTCCTTCAAACATACCCATTTTTGCTTTCCGAGATAATGTTCTCGACTTCCACACATTCTTCAAGGCCCCCAGAATTTTTGCCCCCTCCCCCACCCTATGATCCACTTCCGCTTCCATGGTTCCATCCGCTGCCAGATCCACTCCCAGATATCTAAAACACTTCACTTCCTCCAGTTTTTCTCCATTCAAACTCACCTCCCAATTGGCTTGACCCTCAACCCTACTGTACCTAATAACCTTGCTCTTATTCACATTTACTCTTAACTTTCTTCTTCCACACACTTTACCAAACTCAGTCACCAGCTTCTGCAGTTTCTCACATGAATCAGCCACCAGCGCTGTATCATCAGCGAACAACAACTGACTCACCTCCCAAGCTCTCTCATCCCCAACAGACTTCATACTTGCCCCTCTTTCCAAAACTCTTGCATTTACCTCCCTAACAACCCCATCCATAAACAAATTAAACAACCATGGAGACATCACACACCCCTGCCGCAAACCTACATTCACTGAGAACCAATCACTTTCCTCTCTTCCTACACGTACACATGCCTTACATCCTCGATAAAAACTTTTCACTGCTTCTAACAACTTTCCTCCCACACCATATATTCTTAATACCTTCCACAGAGCATCTCTATCAACTCTATCATATGCCTTCTCCAGATCCATAAATGATACATACAAATCCATTTGCTTTTCTAAGTATTTCTCACATACATTCTTCAAAGCAAACACCTGATCCACACATCGTCTACCACTTCTGAAACCACATTGCTCTTCCCCAATCTGATGCTCTGTACATGCCTTCACCCTCACAATCAATACCCTCCCATATAATTTACCAAGAATACTCAACAAACTTATACCTCTGTAATTTGAGCACTCACTCTTATCCCCTTTGCCTTTGTACAATGGCACTATGCACGCATTCCGCCAATCCTCAGGCACCTCACCATGAGTCATACATACATTAAATAACCTTACCAACCAGTCAACAATACATTCACCCCCTTTTTTAATAAATTCCACTGCAATACCATCCAAACCTGCTGCCTTGCCGGCTTTCATCTTCCGCAAAGCTTTCACTACCTCTTCTCTGTTTACCAAATCATTTTCCCTAACCCTCTCACTTTGCACACCACCTCGACCAAAACACCCTATATCTGCCACTCTATCATCAAACACATTCAACAAACCTTCAAAATACTCACTCCATCTTCTCACATCACCACTACTTGTTTTCACTTCCCCATTTGCGCCCTTCACTGAAGTTCCCATTTGCTCCCTTGTCTTACGCACTTTATTTACCTCCTTCCAGAACATCTTTTTATTCTCCCTAAAATTTGATGATACTCTCTCACCCCAACTCTCATTTGCCCTTTTTTTCACCTCTTGCACCTTTCTCTTGACCTCCTGTCTCTTTCTTTTATACATCTCCCACTCAATTGCATTTTTTCCCTGCAAAAATCGTCCAAATGCCTCTCTCTTCTCTTTCACTAATACTCTTACTTCTTCATCCCACCACTCACTACCCTTTCTAATCAACCCACCTCCCACTCTTCTCATGCCACAAGCATCTTTTGAGCAATCCATCACTGATTCCCTAGATACATCCCATTCCTCCCCCACTCCCCTTACTTCCATTGTTCTCACCTTTTTCCATTCTGTACTCAGTCTCTCCTGGTACTTCCTCACACAGGTCTTTTTCCCAAGCTCACTTACTCTCACCACCCTCTTCACCCCAACATTCACTTTTCTTTTCTGAAAACCCATACAAATCTTCACCTTAGCCTCCACAAGATAATGATCAGACATCCCTCCAGTTGCACCTCTCAGCACATTAACATCCAAAAGTCTCTCTTTCGCACGCCTGTCAATTAACACGTAATCCAATAACGCTCTCTGGCCATCTCTCCTACTTACATAAGTATACTTATGTATATCTCGCTTTTTAAACCAGGTATTCCCAATCATCAGTCCTTTTTTAGCACAAAAATCTACAAGCTCTTCACCATTTCCATTTACAACACTGAACACCCCATGTATACCAATTATTCCCTCAACTGCCACATTACTCACCTTTGCATTCAAATCACCCATCACTATAACCCGGTCTCGTGCATCAAAACCACTAACACACTCATTCAACTGCTCCCAAAACACTTGCCTCTCATGATCTTTCTTCTCATGCCCAGGTGCATATGCACCAATAATCACCCACCTCTCTCCATCAACTTTCAGTTAAACAATAATTGATGATTTTTATACCAGTATACAGTACTTAATTGCTTGAGTGGGATTACTGCAGTGGATCTGTATAATGATAAACTCATTTCTTACTTGAGTTTGAGTTTTTGGATGAATGAAAGAAGTTTTCCTGCTTCTATATGCACCTAGTTTTAGCAAAACTTATAATATTAACTGAAAATAGTAACTACAATTGAATAGGAAGTTACTCTTAGCAGTAATTGATAGAAATCAGAAATTTTTCGTTACACTGAAACCAAAATTCTTCTCATGTTTAAGACAGTTACTGGCTGCATTAATACAAGATTAATGATTTTTATGCATAATCTTCTCATATATTTCATAATCCTAATGCAATTAAATGAAAAGTCATTTAAAAACGGAAGAATGTAAGTGCAATAAAATCAAACTTTTACGAACTTTTCCCACGGTTATTCCTTTAATCAGCCTGCTACAAAACGAGATGGTGGATAGGTAGTACTCATCAATGAGATGGGTGGTGCTGACTCTTCTGACTGACTAGTCTGATAAAATTTGGTGTCATCTGGTTGCTAAGGGCACATTGGAGATCACTTTCCACATCTAGCTTGTTTCTTTGCTTTGTTTTTATATTAACCAATGCTGAAAAGCCTACTTCACATGGGTAAGTAGATGAAAATGGGACAATGACTTTTATGACTGACATGCTTATTTTCTAATAGACAGAGATATTTCACCCAATACTTCTCCAGACCAAGACAAGTAAAACCATCATTTGCTTCTTAATCAAATTTTAGTTCAAGAAATTTTTCTTGCATAGCTTCAGGATCTTCCTCATCTTCCACGGAAAAGGGGTTCCTGGCAAACTTTAATTCAAAATTGGTGTAGCTAATGTTAGGAAAATAGTTATAAAATTTGTTATCCTGACCAAACTTTTCTCTCGACTGCTCATTCCCCCCTCTGAATTCTTTGGTGACCCCCTTGGGGGCATGCCCCTGTACTTTAAGAACCATTGATATATATGGATAGAGAGATGAAAGTAAAACAAGGGAAAAGGGGTACAGAGATGGAGTGTGGATGTGAGAAGTGGTGGCTTGTGGCAAGCCTTTTTGCAGATGATAGTGTTGTTTGCTGTAAGTGTACAAGAGTTGCAGAAGGTTGTAAGTGTGTTTTATGATGTGTTTTTAAGAAAACAGAGTAAAAGTATAGATTTTGTATGACCCTATAGAGTGAAAGGAGAAAGTACACTAAATTTTGCTTTAGATATGGGGGGAAAAAGACTGGAAGAGGTAAGAAGATTTAAGTATTTAGGAGCTCCCTTGAGTAAGTGTGGTGATATGGAAGGAGAGATAAAGGAGAGAGCAGTACAGGGTAGAAGTGTCATTAGGTCCCCTAATAGAATGATTAAGGATACAGGTGTAAGTACGAAAGTGAAGAGAGGATTAAGGGACAGCATAGTCCTCCCAAAACTGACCTATGCAGCCAAAACGTGGACATGGAATGAGTCATAAAGGTTAAGAATCCAGGCTGAGGAAATGAACTATTTGAGAAGAGCATGTGGTGTGACTAGATTGAATGAAGAAAGAAATGGAATGGTGTATGAGAGATGTGGCATGGCAGGGAATGCAAAGGAAAGAATTGTTGAGAGGTAGAACGGGTGAAATGTAACACTGTGAGGAGGTTTGGGCATCTGGAAAGAATGCAAGAGTGGAAGTTTACAAGGAGAGTGCATAGTACAGTTAAAGGAGTTAGTGATAAAGGTAAATCACCTGTGACATAGGCAAATAAGGTGGAAGAATACTGGAGGGAGAGATATGGTGCAAGAAAGCGTGGAATGGTGTATGCAAGGGAGGCATGTAAGGACAGGGATAGGTGGAGACTCTTTTGCTCTGGTCACCCCTTAATGGGAGTTCCTAGAGTGAACGGGCATCAGAGATATAGATAGATAGGTAGATACTGCTGGTTTTTCTTTCACGTTTATGTCAGTAATTACTGGATTTACTTTCTTAGATTTCCTAGTGGTTCCATTGTGCTAGACTGTTTTGATAAGGTTGGTAGTGAACTGCAAATGGGAAGTCGTAAATTACTGGTCTTTCCTTTCTTGTACTATATGGATAAGAAATGTCTGTATATTTTTTGGCAATAGTTTATGTTTCGTGGTGTGTGGGTGTTTGTTTACATCATTTATGAATAACTGTAATGGTGACTTAGGAAGTCATGGATTGTCAGCCTTGCATTTTACATTACATACTGAAATGGATGTATTTATTTTTTTATTTATTTTGCTTTGTGGCTGTCTCCTGCGTTAGCGAGGTAGCGCAAGGAAACAGACGAAAGAAATGGCCCAACCAACCCACATACACATCTATATACATACACGTCCACACACGCAAACGTACATACCTATACATATCAACGTATACATATATATACACACACCGACATATACATATATACACATGTACATAATTCATACTGTCTGCCTTTATTCATTCCCGTCGCCACCCTGCCACACATGAAGTAACAACCCCCTCCCCCCTCATGTGCGTGAGGTAGCGCCAGGAAAAGACAACAAAAGCCACATTCGTTCACACTCAGTCTCTAGCTGTCATGTGATAATGTAACAAAACCACAACTCCCTTTCCACATCCAGGCCCCACAGAACTTTCCATGGTTTACCCCAGATGCTTCACATGCCCTGGTTCAATCCATTGACAGCATGTCAACCTCAGTATACCACATTGTTCCAGTTCACTCTATTCCTTGCACGTCTTTCACCCTCCTGCATGTTCAGGCCCCGATCACTCAAAATCTTTTTCACTCCATCTTTCCACCTCCAATTTGGTCTCCCACTTCTCCTTGTTCCCTCCACCTCTGACACATATATCCTCTTGGTCATTCTTTCCTCACTCATTCTCTCCATGTGACCAAACCATTTCAAAACACCCTATTCTGCTCTCTCAACCACACTCTATTTATTACCACACATCTCTCTTACCCTATTATTACTTACCTGATCAAACCTCCTTACACCACATATTGTCCTCAAACATCTCATTTCCAGCACATCCATCCTCCTCTACACAACTCTATCCATAGCCCACGCCTCGCAACCATATAACATCGTTGGAACCACTATTCCTTCAAACATACCCATTTTTGCTTCGAGATCATATTCTCGACTTCCACACATTCTTCAATGCTCCCAGAATTTTCGCCCCCTCCCCCACCCTATGATCCACTTCCCCTTTCATGGTTCCATCCGCTGCCAAATCCACCTTCAGATATCTAAAACACTTCACTTCCTGCAGTTTTTCTCCATTCAAACTTACCTCCCAGTTGACTTGACCCTCAACCCTACTGTACCTAATAACCTTGCTCTTATTCACATTTACACTCAACTTTCTTCTTTCACACACTTTACCAAACTCAGTCACCAGCTTCTGCAGTTTCTCACATGAATCAGCCACCAGCGCTGTATCATCAGCGAACAACAACTGATTCGCTTCCCAAGCTCTCTCATCCACAACAGACTGCATACTTGCCCCTCTTTCCAAAACTCTTGCATTCACCTCCCTAACGACCCCATCCATAAACAAATTAAAGAACCATGGAGACATCACACACCCCTGTCTCCAAACCTACATTCACTGAGAACCAATCACTTCTTCACTCACATGCATATACTTATGTATATCTCTCTTTTTAAACTAGGTATTCTCAATCACCAGTCCTTTTTCAGCACACAAATCTACAAGATCTTCACCATTTCCCTTTACAACACTGAACACCCCATGTACACTAATTATTCCCTCAACTGCCACATTACTCACCTTTCCATTCAAATCACCCATCACTATAACCCGGTCTCATGCATCAAAACAACTAACACACTCACTCAGCTGCTCCCAAAACACTTGCCTCTCATGATCTTTCTTCTCATGCCAGGTGCATGTGCACCAATAATCGCTCATGTCTCTCCATCAACTTTCAGTTTTACCCATATCAATCTAGAGTTTACTCTCTTACTCTCTATCACATACCCCCACCACTCCTGTTTCAGGAGTAGTGCTACTCCTTCCCTTGCTCTTGTCCTCTCACTAACCCCTGACTTTACTCCCAAGACATTCCCAAACCACTCTTCCCCTTTACCCTTGAGCTTCGTTTCACTCAGAGCCAAAACATCCAGGTTCCTTTCCTCAAACATACTACTTATCTCTCCTTTTTTCTTATCTT
Organism: Panulirus ornatus; assembly: GCF_036320965.1. NCBI lineage: Eukaryota > Metazoa > Arthropoda > Malacostraca > Decapoda > Palinuridae > Panulirus > Panulirus ornatus. Next base: position 4,730,840 of record NC_092271.1, on the reverse strand, counting down.
GGTTACATCCACACACATTTAGACACCCCAATCTGATCCTTCGAGGAGGATGAGCACTCCCCGCGTGACTCCTTCTTCTGTTTTCCCTTTTAGAAAGTTAAAATCCAATTAATGGAGGGTTTCTAGCCCCCCTCTCCCGTCCCATTTAGTCGCTTTCAATGACACGTGAGGAATGTGTGGGAAGTATTCTTTCTCCCCTATCCCCAGGGATATGGATGTATTGTTTTAATATTTCACTTATGTTGATGACAGACTCCCAGGAGAATCATATTTTGATAATTTTATCTATAACAAATTTACTTGGACATGTTCACATTTATCCATGGCTGTTGAAAAGAGTGGACTACGAGAATCACAGATCACCAATTATTTGTGTTTTCTCTAACAGTGAAGTAGTATACCTATAGGGTACATATCTTAGTCATTCATGTCATGCAACATGCTTCATAGTCTGGGCTTTGATATTCTTTTTTTTATACTTGATTGCTGTCTCCTGCATTAGAGAGGTAGTGTTAAGAACAGGCAATGAAGGGCTGCATCCATTTACATCGACACTCTGTCAGTCATGTGTAATGCACCAAAACCACTGTTTCCCATGCACAGCCAGTCCCCACTGACCTCTCCATGGTTTACTCTAGATGCTTCAGCATGGCTTGGCTTAGTCCAATGATGGCACATCAACCCCAGTATACCACATTGTTCTAGTTCACTCTGTTCCATACATGCATCTCACCCTCCTGCATGTTTGGGCCCCGATCACTCAAAATCTTTTTTCTTCTATCATTCCATCTCCAATTTGGTCTCTCCATTCTCTTTGTTCCCTTCACTTCTTGCAACCTTTCCTCACTCATTCTATCAATATGTCCAAAGTACTTCAGCATACCATCTTCAGCTCTCCAGCCCACACTCTTTTTATTATGAGACCTTTCTCGTACCCTTTCATTTCTAAGTCAAACCACCTCACGCCACATATTGTCCTCGTACATTTCTTTTCCAATGCAGTCACCCTCCTCCATGCACAGTCTTGTATGGAGCCCATGCCTTGCATCCATATACTTTGTTGGTACTTCAATATATTCAAACATACCCATTTTTGCCCTCCCGGATGACAATCTCTCTTTCAGCTTATTCTTCAGTACTTCCATACCCTGCACCCCCTCCCCCACCCTGTGACTCAGTTTCACTTCCATGAATCTATTTGATGCCATGTCCACTCCTAGGTGTGCAAAATACTCCACTCCCTACACTTTTTCTCCCTTCAGACTGACAACCCAGCTAACCTGTACCTAAGCTCTGCTAAAGCAAATAACCATACTTTTATTCACATTTACTCTCAGCTTTCTCCATTTACACACCCTTCCAAATTCAGTCATCAACTTCTGCCGTTTCACACATGAATGTGCCACGAATGCTGTATCATTAGTAAACAACATCTGACTATCTTTTCAGGCCCTCTCAATACCCTCAATACCCCTTACTACAACACATGCATTTACCTCCCCATCACCCCCATCCATAAACAAATTGAGCAACCATGGTGACATCACACACCCCTTCCTCAGACCATCATTCACTTGCAACCATCTACTCTCCTTTCTTTGTATTCTTGATGAAAACTTTTTATTGCCTCGAGCAGCTTTCCTCCTGCACCACGTATTCTTAAGACCTTGTGCAAGTCATCTACCATTAACTTTATCCTATGCTTTCTCTAGATTCATAAATGCCACATATGAAATTCATCCGTTTCTCAAGGTATTTCTGACACACATTCTTCAATGCAGACACCTGAACCACACATCCTCCATCACTTCTGAATGCACACGCTTCCTCCACAATCTGATGTTCTGTACATAGCTTTACTGTTTCAGTCACTACCTTCCCATACAATTTTCAAACTACATGTGACAAACGTATGCCTCTGTAGATTGAACACTCACATTTTTCCCTCTTGCCTTTGTGCTATGGCACTATACATGCATTTTATCAGTCCTCAGGTACCTCAGGCATATTGACCCCTGTATATCACATTGTTTTAGTTCACTCTATGCCATGTATGCCTTTCATCCTCCTGCATGTTCAGGCCCTGATCCCTCAAACTCTTTTTCATTTCATCTTTCCATCTCCAATTTGATCTACCCCTTCTCCTTGTTCCCTCTGCCTCTGACACATATATATCATCTTTGTTGATATCTCACTCAACCACTCAATATGTTCAAACCATTTCAGCACACCCTTTTTAGCTCTCTCAATTACACTCATCTTATTACCACACCTCTCTTTTACCCTTTTATTACTTACTTGATCAAACCACTGCACACTGCACAGTGTCCTCAAGCATTTCATTTTCTACACATCCTCACCTATATCCCATGCTTTGTATCCATATAACATTGTTGGGACTACTATACCCTCTGACATATCCACTGTTTGCCATCCCAGCAACAGTCTCTCTTTCTACTTATTCAATAGTGCCCCAAGAAACTTGGCCTACTAACCCACCCTATGACTCACATCCACTTCCATGGTTCCATTTGCCACCTTGTCCTTTCCCAGGTACATAAAACACTTCACTTCCTCCAGTGATATTTTCCCTTCAGACTCACAACCCATCTAACATGACCCTCAAACCTGCTAAATCTAATAACGTTGCTTTTATTCTCATTCACCTCATCCTCCTCCTTTCACAAACTCTTCCAAACTCAGTTATCAACATCAACACATTCTCATTTGAATCTGCCACCAGCATTGTATCATCAGCAAATAACAGCTGACTTGCTTCCCAAGCCCTCATCCCCGACAGACTTCGTACTAACCCTTTTTTCCAACACTCTTGCATTTCTTCCCTCTTCACCCTATCCATGAACAGATTAAACAGCTGTGGTGATACCACACACCCCTGCAGCACACTTTCACTTAGAACCACTCACTGTCCTGTCTTCCCACTTGTACACATGCCTTATGCCTTTGATGAAAATTTTCCCCTGCTTATAAAATCTTTCCTTCTACACCTTTTATCCTTAAGACCTTCCACAAAGCATCTCTATCATCCCTGTCATTTACTTTTTGTAGATTCATAAATGTCACATACAGATCCTTCAGTTTCTTTAAGTATTTCTCACACATTCCATAAAGCAAACACTTGATCCACACATCCTCTACCACTTCTGAAACCATTCTGTTCTTCCCTAGTTAGATGGTCTGTACATACCCTCACCCTCTGAATCATTACTCCTCCATGCATTTTCCCAGGTACACTCAGCAAACTTGTACCTTTGTAGTTTGAAAACTCACCTTTATCCCCCTTGCCTTTACATAATGGTGCAATACGTTCATTCAGCCAATCCTCAGGCACCTTACCGTGATCTATACATACATAGGAAATCATAACTTACCAGTCAACAACACAATCACCCCCTTTCTTAAGAAATTCAAATGCAATACCATCTTCCTCAGCTGCCTTGCCACATTTCATCATACCTAAGGCTTTCACCATAGCTTTTCTTTTCACCAGACCACTCTTCATGACTCACTTCACATATCACCACAACCCAAACACCCTACACTACCACCCTATCATCAAACACATTCAACAATCCTTCAGTATACTCACTTCATCTCATACAAACTGTATCACCATCTGTTACCACTCCCCCATAGTTCTCCTTTACCAATGTTCCTATTTTTTCTCTTGTTTTTCGTACTGTATCACCCTCCTTCCAAGGTATCTTCTTATTCTCGTTAAAGTGTACTGATGCTCACACACCCAAACTCATTTGCCCTCTTTTTCATTCCCTTCACCTTCCTCTTGACTTCATGCCACTTCCTCTTATATATCTCCCAATCATTTTGCACTCTTCCCCAGGAAATACTGCTCATATACCTGCCTTTTCTCTTTTACTTGCAACTTCCCTTATTCATCCCACTTCCCTTTCTAATCTGCTTACTTACCAGCTGATGCATGCCACTCATGCTAGCAGTGCTTCCCTAAATATCTCCTATTCCTCACCCATTCCTGTATCTTTTACTTTTTACTTTTTTTATTCTCACCTTTTGCCATTTTACACTGAATCTCTCCTGGTATTTTGTTACACAAGTCTCCTCTCCAAGATCACTCCCTTTTCGCCCATAATGTTTATTCTTTTGAGAAATCTCTACACATCTTCACCCTCATCCCAGAAGGTAATGATCAGACATCCCAGATGCTGCCCCTATAAGCACATTTGCATCCAGCAGTCTCTTTTCTACATGCCTGTCAAATAATATGTAATCCAATAATGCTCTCCGACCATCTTTCCCAATCTTTTATGTATACATGATTATAGTCCTCTTTTTCGACTAGGTATTCCCAATCATCTGTCCTTTTTTAGCACACAACTCCAAAAGACATTCACCATTTACATGTACACTGCTGAATACCCTGCACCTCTCAGTTATACCCTCAACTGCCTCATAGATCTATCTATCTATATATGTCTCTGATGCCTGTTCCAACTAAAACTCCCTCAAGGGGGTGGCCATGGCAATAGAGTCTCCATAAACAGTGAATTCCAGTGTTGCTTCTACGCCTTACGTACCTTACCCTTAACAGGCCACCAGCAGAGGGAAACTACCAACTACTTCTATCTACCGTTTCTACCATTTTACCAAAAGGTGGGGCTAATGCTTAGTGCTCACCACATGAAAATTTAGAGTTATGAAGAATGAGCTGCGTGAGTTAAGTGTTGCTAAGTGTTTTGTATAACAAGGAGAGATTGTATGTTTGTGGATAGAATGCCAATAGTCCACGTGTGGGTGAGGCAGAAAGAAAAGACAGCTTCCTGGGTCTGAGGAGTGCATCTTCACAAGCACTGAAGTGCTGGCTCATTATGCCACATAACTCATTTTTGCATTTAAACAACCATCACCAATACTTGGTCTTTAGTATCAAAACTGCTGACACACTCACTTAGCTTCTCCCACATCACTTGCCTCTTATGATCTCTCTTTTCATAGCTAGGTGCATAAGCACTGATAATCACCCATCTCATGCCTTCCGCTTTCATGTTCACCCACATCAGCTTAGAGCTTACTTCGTTAGACTGTCACGCACTCCCACAATTCCTGCTTCAGGAGTAGTGCTACTCCTTCCTTAGCTCTTGTCCTCTCACTAACCCCTGATTTTACTCCTATGACATTTCCAAACCATTCTTTCCCTTTATTCATGAGATTTGTTTCAGTCAGAGCCAGAACATTCAGGTTTCTTTCCTCAGACATACTGTCTGTCTGTCCTTTCTACTTGTCTTGGTTACATCCTCACACATTTAAACACCCCCAGCCTGAGACTTTGAGGAGGATGAGCACTCCCTGCTTAGCTCCTGTTCCATCTTTTAGAAATTGTAGTATAATTCCTTATTGCTGTTTCCTACATTGGCAAGTTATCCCCAGGAGCAAAGAAAAGCTGCATTCACTTGCATGCATTCTCTAGCTTTTAAGCATTGGTAACTTTTTTAGTTATTCTTTATCACCTGTTTGTATTGATTGCAAAGTATCCATGGTATCCCTTTCATATTGTGATAACTGTACATGTTTATTGTACTTTTATGACACCTCAAGGAGTAACAGCCTGAGCACTGGTTTTATCTTGTCTATCAAATTTTGTTCCCCCTGTGGACATAGGAAGTCCTAACAGCTTAGAAATTTGGGAAATTTTTTTCACCCATCTTGGGCCACCTTAGTGCTTCCAATTATACATCTAAAGTACTTGATTTTTTTACTTCTCTTTGAACCTTAACTGTCATGAGCATTTAATTCCCTTTTTTGATTGATTTGACACTTAATGTAGTTACTAGTATTACATTATAAGTTTGTGAAAGTTGGTTTGCAGCAGGGGTGTGTGATGTCTCCTTGATTGTTTAATTTGTTTATGGATGGGGTGGTTAGGGAAATGAATACAAGAGTTTTGGAGAGTGGGGCAAGTATGCAGTCTATTGTGGATGAGAGGGCTTGGGAAGTGAGTCGGTTGTTGTTTGCTGATGATGCAGCACTGATGGCTGATTCAGGTGAGAAACTGCAGAGGTTGGTGACTGAGTTTGGTAAAGTGTGTGAAAGGAGAAAGTTGAGAGTAAATGTGGATAAGAGCAAGGTTATTAGGTTAAGTAGGATTGAGGGACAAGTTAATTGGGAGGTAAGTTTGAATGGAGTAAAACTGGAGGAAGTGAAGTATTTTAGATATCTGGGAGTGGACTTTGCAGCGGATTGAGCCTTAGAAGTGGAAATGAGTCACAGGGTGGGGGAGGGGGCAAAGGTGTTGGGAGCGCTAAAGAATGTGTAGAAGGGGAGAACGTTATCTCAGAGAGCAAGAATGGGTATGTTTGAAGGAATAGTGGTTCCAACAATGTTGTATGGTTGCGAGGCATGGGCTATAGATAGGGTTGTGCGGAGGAGGTTGGATGTCTTGGAAATGAAAATGTTTCAGGACAATATGTGGTGTGAGGTGGTTTGATCGAATAAGTAATGAAAGGGTAAGAGGGATGTGTGGTAATGAAAAGTGTGGTTGAGAGAGCAGAAGAGGGTGTGTTGAAATGGTTTAGACACATGGAGAGAATGAGTGAGGAAAGATTGACAAAGAGGACATATGTGTCAGAGGTAGAGGGAACAAGGAGAAGTGGGAGACCAAATTGGAGGTGGACAGATGGAGTGAAAAAGGTTTTGAGCAATCAGGGCCTGAACATACAGGAAGGTGAAAGGCTAGCAAGGAGTAGAGTAATTTGGAACAATGTGGTATACCTGGGTTGACGTGTTGTCAATGGATTGAACCAGGGCATGTGAAGCATCTGGGGTATACCATGGAAAGGTCTGTGGGGCCTGGATGTGGAAAGGGAGCTGTGGTTTTGGTGCATCACACATGACAGCTAAAGACTGAATGTGAACGAATGTGGCCTTTTTGTCTTTTCTTGGTGCTGCCTCGCTGGAAGGGGGATGGGAAGGATGTTTCTTGTGTAGTGGGGTGATGATGGGAATGGATGAAGGCAACAAGTATGAAGGTGTACATGTGTATATATGTATATGTATGTATACGTTGAAATGTATATGTATGTATATGCGCGTGCATGGGCATTTATGTATGTATATAGGTGTGTATATGAATGGTTGGACCATCCATCCTCTGTTTCCTTGCACTACCTTGCTGATGTGGGAAACAGCAGTTGAGTGTAACAATAATATAAAAGTTTGTTAACCTTGCCACAGTAAAATCATAGAATGATTTGCATGTGCACTGTAGATCATGAGAGGAAAATATGTATTTTATAGTTTAGTCCTATTTTGTAGTTTAACTTCATAACTTTAAACTCGTCTTCAGAAGTCCCTGTAAATAGACAGTGTGCCCACAAGACAGCAAGTGAAGAGTGCTCTCATGTGAGACACAACAGCTCCTTCTGCACTACTTGGCAGGAATATGTTTTTTAAGTGTTTTGATTTATCATATTACTACCACTGAGTAGCTAAAAAATGTACAGTAACACCATAAAGGAATCATTTAATTGCACCATAAGGTCAATTTGGTGGTAATGTGTTTAAGGTGTAAGTGAGGGCGTTTATAAGGAGGAGCACAAGGTGCTCTGGCACATTGTTTGGCCTTTGTTACTGCCTGGCATGTCACTTAGTACAGATTTATATTTTCTTAGGTGTTTTAACTTTACTATGCTACAACTATTGTACATGTAAAAGCAGCACAGTAACAATGCAAAGTAGTTATTGGTTATACCAGAAAATCAACATATATATTGTGTCAGGTATAAATGTATGGGGAGGAGAATGAGTTGCACTGATACACTGGATTGCCTGTCTTGCTTTCTGGCTTGTCATTTGATTTTTTATATGTCATTACTATTTACAGTTACTTTTGTGTATAGCTTAGAAGATATGGTAACAGTTTAAAGCAATCATTCTTTATTACCAAAATGGTGACACATTGGTGGGGTGTATGAGGATTGGGTTGAGATATGTACAGGCAAGAGGAGGAGATGCACTGATACATTGGCTGCCTACCTTCACTGTCTGGCTTGTCACTTGATATGTCTTTTCTTTTAATGTTTTTACTGTTATGTTATAATTACTTTATAGTTACAACAGCTAATTAGCAGTGCAAACAAGTAATGTGTTTGTGCCTGAAAGTTATGATTGAGGTGGGTATGTGAGGTTTGGGTGGAAGTGTGTGTAGGGAGGAGAAGGAGGTGTGTTGTTGCACTGACTGGCCTCTCATTTTGTGGCATATCACTTGATAGCTTTTGAGTGTATTATTATTACAGTGCTAGAATTACCATATAGATAAAACCAGTACAGTAACAATGCAAAGTAGTCATTCAATCATGCTAGAAAGTTGATTAACTGATGGAATGTGTGAAGTTTGATTGGAGACTGATGGGATGTATGAAGTTTGATTGGAGGTGTGCATAGGGAGGAGAAGGCTTACCAACATATTAGTCACCCTTGTAACTTGATGTGATCTTTTTTCTTTATCAGACTAGTGAGCTGTGAAAAATTCTCTTAAGATCCCTGGAGGCTGGAATCCTCTAACCCCTACCTTCTGGTGTGGTATATTATTCTCACCCTTCACTAACCACCTTTCAGGAGTTGCAGTTGAGTTAGTCTGGATCTTCTCTCTCCAGTCATTAACCTTCTCTCAGTGATGGATTATCTTAGATATTTTGTACTGTTATGAAATAACTATGAAGGATACTTACACTAATTAATCCCAGAATGAGTAGCTTTAGGCATTCAGGAATGGAAACCAAAGTAACATTTCAAGTGATGCCCATTGGGTAGGCATAGTTTCAGTTTTTTCTTAACAAAACAGATAATGTCTCTGATTGTAGCACTCATCTCCTTAGAGGGCTCATTTCTTGAGCCTTGGAATGATTTTCATATAATCACAGAATCAGGACTTTTATATTGTATTTGTCAGCATTGCTTGTAATGAAACACACATATATCCTCATGGGGTCTCGGGTTGTGGAGAGGACAGTCAGTTCACAGACAGCCAAGCTGTCCATCCCTTCAGGGTTAGTCAATAAATGGAATATATCTGTATACTGTGTAATGTATAAATGGGCAGAAAAAAATGAATGGAATCCATTGAAGAAAATTTTGAAAAAGTAATGAATGAAAAAGTTGTCAGAATGCAAAAGATGTCACGGAGCAATTAACAATAATGCAGTAGTGCTTTACTAGGGTATAACAGTAAAAGATATTGAAGATGAAAAATTCTTAAAAACTGGGGCTTATCATAAATAGAAAATTAGAATTGGAAGTTGGCAGTGACAGAATCATATTAGCAAGCCAGTAATGATGGTGATGAAAATGGTCATTGTGTACATAAAAAGCAAAATTAAATGCTGCTTTTTTATAATTTTTGTATGATCTCTTACAAAACAAGCTGAATTTAAACATTTTTTAATAATTTAGAAACCTTTTACAATAAAAAGTAAAGTAATAGAACATTTCGACTGTTATGAAAACTTGAAAGAACTAGGACAACACAGTGGAGAAAGAAGAGAAAGATATACTATAAACTATGCAAGGCAGCAAAACAAAGAAATCGAATTAATGGTTTTACAAGCTGCCTCTCTCAGCTAGATCAAACAGACAGCAGCTTCATTTGTTTCCTACTTGTTTATGGGATGTACCAAAGCAGGTGCCCAGTATCCACAGCTGAGTCCCACAGACTACTGTGTGGTTTACCTTGACTGCTTCATACACCCTGGGTCAGTCCTTTGACTGTATATCCCCTCCTTCTTATACAACATTGATCCAGTACATTCTGTTCCATTCCAGTCTGCCACCTTCATGAATATTCAGGCTTTAATATCCCTTCATCCATCTTTTTGGTCTCTTCCTTCCTCTTGTTCCCTCCACTTCTGACACACAGATCCTCTTAGTGAGTCTTTTTTTTCATTTATCCTTAGCAGCTCTTCATCTCTCTTTTATATTGCCATTTGTTACACAATCAACCCAATTCACATCAATTTATTGCCCATGTATTTCTTTTACAGTACATCCTTATATTTCCTTTCTTTTACATTTGAAACCTAAGGCTAACATCCATTCAACCTTCAGTCACACCCATCCTTATCCCAATAAGCACTGACCTCTCTTCTTATATGCTCTTTAATGCACTTAGGACCTTAGACCCAACTTTCACTATATGACTTGCCCCTGTGATTCCATCCACTGTAGTGTTCACTTCCTTCAGGTTCAGTCCATTTAAATCTAAACTCAATCCAATCTGTCTCATCCCCTGCTTTACCTCATTGCCCTACTTTTTTCACATTTACTCTCTTCTTTCTCCTTCTGTGCACTATCCCAGATTTTTCTTTCAGCTTCTAGAGTTTCTCACTGGTCTCTTTTTCATGTTAACTGAGATGGCACAGGTCTCTGAATGCCCTATTCAAGGCCATCTCATTAATGCTATATGCATGTTTTCCCTAGCAGAAGCCAGGTACTATTGACCAACCTCTGGGGAAAGATGACTAGCTGGGTTAACTGTGGATCAACTGCTGTAACCAGGATATGAACCCATGTGCTTGACCTCAGGTCACCCATAAGAGTGTGATGGTCAGCAAAGCAAATTGCAATACATGAGAGCTGTGTCATCTGCAAACAGAAACTGATTCACCTCCCCTGCTTCCAACTCCCAGCATGCCATAGACCTGCCCCACACTCTTAAGATCCTTTCACTTACCTCCTGTACTACCTTGTCCATAAACAGATAAAGCATCCACAGCAAAATTACACAACCTTAATGCAGACCCACATTCACCAAGAGCTGCTCACTGTTTTCCTTTGCCACTCATACACATGCCTTGCTTGGACTAAGGACTTCATAGTATGGAAGCAACAAAGCAATTAGATCTACAAGAATTCCATGGAATATATCAAAAAGACAGCAAGCAAAATTGTTCAGTAACTTAGCAAGAAAGATGGAGAAATTGCAAGGAGTGTGTAGAAATTTTCAAGGAATTAAAAATGGCTGAACACTGTGCTAGATGAATCCAAAAATAATAGCTTTGAGATATGCATGGCAGCAGAGAATAACAGCATTGTGGAGTAAGCAGCGAATGCTGGGCACTAACCCTGCCATTATCAAAGAATTTCATTGTAGGTATTTGTTGAGATAAGGCAGGATGCTTTGGGTGCACTGTTTATTGTTATATGCTGTCTTTCTTTATCAGGTAAACGTGTTTGAGAGTGTTGAAGATCCATCAAAACTTCTGGTTGTAGGGATTACTCATTTGTATTTTCATCCTGATGCTGATCATATTCGTCTCCTGCAAGCAGGCATAAGTCTTCAAATATTACAACAAGTCATGTGTCTCTTTCAGAGCAAGGTTGGTCTCATTACATAATCATTTTTATCCTGTGCTTAGCTTGATGTCTGTCATAAAATCAGAGTTCTTGGTAACCCTTTGTTTCCTCTCAGCTTGATGCTTAAGTTGGATTCTGTCATAAAATCAGAATTGTTATTAACCCTTTTTTTCTCAGCCAAAATCATGGTGCTACATAATAAGATGCTCTAAGCCACAAGCATGGCTCTGGTATTTCATAACACTTTCAATTCCCAGCTGATGTGTGATTCCATATCTTATCCATACAGTTTACTAGCAGCTTAACGACACAGCTGACAAAGATACCAAGTATCATATTCATTCATAGATTGTCAAAGTGTAAGTTTGTCAAAGTGTAAGTTTGTCGTTTTTGAGGGAAGCCTGATTTACACATGCACTATTATAGTCATTTATTTACAGTGAAATGAAAATTTGTATCCATTTATACAAAGAAGAGAGAGGCATTTGCAAGGAAATAGCGCAAATGACTGGGAGATGTATAAAAGAAAGAGGCAGGAGATCGAGAGAAAGGTGCAAGAGGTGAAAAAGAGGGCAAATGAGAGTTGGGGTGAGAGAGTATTATTAAATTTTAGGGAGAATAAAAAGATGTGAGAAACTGCAGAAGCTTGTGACTGAGTTTGGTAAAGTGTGTGAAAGAAGAAGAAAGCTGAGAGTAAATGTGAATAAGAGCAAGGTTATTAGGTACAGTAGGGTTGAGGGACAAGTCAGTTGGGAGGTAAGTTTGAATGGAGAAAAACTGGAGGAAGTGAAGTGTTTTAGATATCTGGGAGTGGATTTGACAGTGGATGGAGCCACAGAAGCAGAAGTGGGTTACAGGGTGGGGGAGGGGGCGAAGGTTCTGGAGCATTGAAAAATGTGTGGAAGGCAAGAACATTATCTTGGAAAGCAAAAATGGGTATGTTTGAAGGAATAGTGGTTCCAACAGTGTTATATGGTTGTGAGGCGTTGGCTGTAGATAGTTGTGCAGAGGAGGGTGGATGTGTTGGAAATGAGATGTTTGAGGAAAATATGTGGTGTGAGGTGGTTTTTATCGAGTATGAAAGGGTAAGAGAGATATTTGGTAATAAAAAGAGTGTGGTTGAGAGAGCAGAAGAGGATGTTTTGAAATGGTTTGGTCACATGGAGAGAATGAATGAGGAAAAAGTGACGAAGAGGATATATGTGTCAGAGGTGGAAGGAACGAGAAGTGGGAGACCAAATTGGAGGTGGAAAGATGGGATGAAAAAGATTTTGTGCGATCGGGGCCTGAACATGCAGGAGGGTGAAAGGCGTACAAGGAATAGAGTGAATTGGAACGATGTGTTATGTCGGGGTCCACTTGCTGTCAATAGATTGAACCAGGGCATATGAAGCGTCTGGGGTAAACCATGGAAAGTTCTGTGGGGCCTGAATGTGGAAAGGGAGGTGTGGTTTCGGTGCATTATACATGACAGCTAGAGACTGAGTGTGAACGAATGTTGCCTTTGTTGTCTTTTCCTAGCGCTACCTTGCACGCATACGGGGGGAGGGATTTGTCATTTTATATGTTGGGGGTGGCGACAGGAATGAATAAAGTCAGCAAGTATGAATTATGTATATGTGCATATATGTATGTATCTGTGTATGTATATGTGTGTATATGTTTAAATGTTTAGGTATGTATATGTGGGTGTGTGGACATGTATGTAGGTTGGTTGGGCCATTCTTTCGTCTGTTTCCTTGCGCTACCTCGCTAACTCGGGAGACAGCGACAAAGTATAATGATAAAAAGATGTTTTGGAAAGAGGTGAATAAAGTGCGTAAGACGAGAACAAATGGGAACATCGGTGAAGGGGGCTGATGGGGAGGTAATAATGAGTAGTGGTGATGTGAGAAGGAGATGGAGTGAGTATTTTGAAGGTATGTTGAATGTTTTAGATGATAGAGTGGCAGATGTAGGGTGTTTTGGTTGAGGTGGTGTGTGAAGTGAGAGGGTCAGGGTGAATGGTTTGGTAAACAAAGAGGAGGTAGTGAAAGCTTTGCGGAAGATGAAAGCCGGTAAGGCAGCCGGTTTGGATGGTATTGCTGTGGAATTTATTAAAAAAGGGGATGACTGTGTTGTTGGCTGGTTGGTAAGGATATTCAATGTATGTATGGTCCATGGTGAAGTGCCTGAGGATTGGTAGAATGCATGCATAATGCCATTGTACAAAGGCAAAGGGGATAAAGGTGAGTGCTCATATTGCAAAGGTATAAGTTTGTTGAGTATTCCTGGGAAATTCTATGTGAGGGTATTGATTGAGAGAGTGAAGGCATGTACAGAGCATCAGATTGGGGAAGAGCAGTGAGGTTTCAGAAGTGGTACAGGATGTGTAGGTCTGGTGTTTGCTGTGAAGAATGTATGTGAGAAATACTTAGAAAAACAAATGGATTTTTATGTAGCATTTATGGACCTGGGGAAGGCATATGATAGAGCTGATAGAGATGCTCTTTGGAAGGTATTAAGAATACATGGTGTGGGATTAAAGTTGCTAGAAGCAGTGAAAAGTTTTTATCGAGGAAGTAAGGCATGTGTACGAGTAGGAAGAGAGGAAAGTGATTGGTTCCCTATGAATGTCGGTTTGCAGCAGGGGTGCGTGATGTCTCCATGGTTGTTTAATTTGTTTATGGATGGGGTTGTTAGGGAGGTGAATGCAAGAGTTTTGGAGAGAGGGGCAAGTATGCAGTCTGTTGTGGATGAGAGAGCTTGGGAAGTGATTCAGTTGTTGTTTGCTGATGACACAGCACTTGTGGCTGATTCAGATGAGAAACTGCAGAAGCTGGTGACTGAGTTTGGTAAACTGTGTGAAAGAAGAAAGCTAAGAGTAAATGTGAATAAGAGCAAGGTTATTAGGTACAGTAGTGTTGAGGAACAAGTCAAATGGGAGGTAAGTTTGAATGGAGAAAAACTGGAGGAAGTGAAGTGTTTTAGATATCTGGGAGTGGATTTGGCAGCGGAAGTGAGTCACAGGGTGGGGAAGGAGGCGAAGGTTCTGGGAGCATTGAAAAATGTGTGGAAGTCGACAACACTATCTCAGAAAGCAAAAATGGGTATGTTTGAAGGAATAGTGGTTCCAACAATGTTATATGATTGCAAAGCGTGGGCTGTAGATAGGGTTGTGTGGAGGCGGGTCGATGTGTTAGAAATGAGGTGTTTGAGGACAATATGTGGTGTGAGGTGGTTTGATCGGGTAAGTAATGAAAGGGTATGAGATATGTGTGGTAATAAAAAGAGTGTGGTTGAGAGAGCAGAAGAGGGTGTATTGAAATGGTTTGGTCACATGGAGAGAATGAATGAGGAAAGATTAATGAAGAGGATATATGTGTCAGAGGTGGAGGGAACGAGGAGAAGTGGGAGACCAAATTGTAGGTGGAAGGATGGAGTGAAGAAGATTTTGTGTGATCAGGGCCTGAACATGGAAGAGGGTGAAAGACGTGCAAGGAATAGAGTGAATTAGAATGGTGTGGTATACTGGGTCGATGTGCTGTCAATGGATTGAAGCAGGGCATTTGAAGCATATGGGGTAAACCATGGAAAGTTTTGTGGGGACTGGATGTGGAAAGGGAGCTGTGGTATCTGTGCATTATACATGACAGCTAGAGACTGAGTGTGAACGAATGTTGCCTTTGTTGTCCTTTCCTAGTGCTACTTCGCATGCATGCAGGGGGATGGTGGTGTCATTTCATATGTGGCCGGGGTGGCGATGGGAATGAATAAAGGCAGCAAGTATGAATTATGTACATGTGTATATATGTATATGTCTGTGTATGTATATATATATGTATACGTTGAAATGTATAGGTATGTATATGTGCATGTGTGGACGTGTGTGTATATATACATATGTATGTGGGTGGGTTGGTCTATTCTTTTGTCTGTTTCTTTGTGCTACCTCGCTAATGTGGGAGACGGCAACAAAGTATAATGAAATATATATAAATAAATTATCCCTGGGGATAGGGGAGAAAGAATACTTCCCATGTATTCCCTGCGTGTTGTAAAAGGCGACTAAAAGTGGAGGGAGCGGGGGGCTGGAAATCCTCCCCTCATTTTTTTTTTTTATTTTTCCAAAAGAAGGAGCAGAGAATGGGGCCAGGTGGGGATATTCCCTCACAGGCCCAGTCCTCTGTTCTTAGCGCTACCTTGCTAATGCGGGAAATGGCGAATAGTTTGAAAGAAAATGAAAAAGAAATATAGATAAATTTTCTTTCTTCTTTCAAACTATTCGCCATTTCCCGCATTAGCGAGGTAGCGTTAAGAACAGATAGCGTTAAGAATAGATAAATTATTGTTTATATTTATATTGACACTTATTCATGTAGGTAATGTTCTGTCTGTTTAAACAATGTAAGTACCTAGATAATGTGATTAGATAAGATATAACAGGATACTTATATGTAAAATATGCATAAATGATATGTATGGGATGTGTGAAATCATGTTTTGTAAAAAAGCCCTAAAAATAAAATGCTTAAAAGCCTTAAAAACAAAATGTTTAATGTGCATAAGTGTATGGAAAATGAAATTACACCCAGAGAAAACCATAATGATCATTAACTTCATTGCCATTTATCAAGTTAGTGAGGTAGCACCAAGAACAGATGAAGAGAGGCCAGATTCGCTTGCATCTATTCTCTAGCTGTTATTTGAAATGCATGGAAACCATAGCTCCCTATCCACAGCCAGGCCCCACAGACCTTTCCATGGTTTTCCCTGGATGTATCACATACCTAGGTTCGGTCCATTGACAGCACGTCAACCCCAGTATACCACATCATTCGAATGCCCTCTATCCCATGCACACCTCTCACCCTCCTGCATGTTCATGCCCCATTTGCTCAAAATTTTCTTCACTCCATCCTTCCATCAACAATTTGGTCTTGTTCTCTCCACTTCTGTCAACCTTTCCTCACACATTCTCTCCATATGTCCAAACCATTTCAGCACACCCTATACTGCTCTGGCAACCACACTCTTATTATTACCGACCATCTCTCTTATCCTTTCATTACTTACTCAATCAAACCAACTCACGCCATAAATTGTCTTCAACCTTTTCATTTCTAACATGTCCACCCTCCACTGCACAGCCTTATCTAGTGCCCATACCTCACATCCATATGATATTGTTGGGACTTCTGTTCCTTCAGACATACCCATTTTTGCTTTCTGAGATAACTTTCTCACCTTCCACACATTCCTCATGGCTCCCAGAACCTTCGCCCCCTCCCCCACCCTGACTCACCTCCACTTTCATGGTTCCATTTGCTGCTAAGTCCACTCCAAGATATCTAAAAACACTTCTTCCCCCAGTTTTTCTCCATTCAAACTTACACCCCAATTAACTTGTCTCTCAACCCTGCTAAATAATCTTGCTCTTATTCACATATACTCTCAGCTGTATCCTTTCACACACTTTTCCAAACTCAGTCCTCAACTTTTGTTTCTCATTTGAATCAGCCACCAGAGCTGTATCATCGGCAAACAACAACTGACTTACTTCCCAGATGCTGTCATCCCCAACAGACTGCATAATTGCCCCTCTCTCCAAAACTCTTGCATTTAACCTCCCAAACCACCCCGTCCATTAACAAGTTCATCAACCATGGGGACATCACAAACCCCTTCTACAGACCAACCTTTACTGGGAACCAAACACTCTCCTCTCTTCCTGATCACACACATGCTTTACATCCTTATAATGTTTTTAAAGTTTCCTAAACCACTAAAAAAGGTAGCGCAAGGAAACAGACGAAAGAAATGGCCCAACCCCCCCCATACACATGTATATACATACATCCACACACGCAAATATACATACCTACACAGCTTTCCATGGTTTACCCCAGACGCTTCACATGCCTTGATTCAATCCACTGACAGCACGTCAACCCCGGTATACCACATCGCTCCAATTCACTCTATTTCTTGCCCTCCTTTCACCCTCTTGCATGTTCAGGCCCCGATCACACAAAATCTTTTTCACTCCATCTTTCCACCTCCAATTTGGTCTCCCTCTTCTCCTCGTTCCCTCCACCTCCGACACATATATCCTCTTGGTCAATCTTTCCTCACTTATTCTCTCCATGTGCACAAACCACTTCAAAACACCCTCTTCTGCTCTCTCAACCACGCTCTTTTTATTTCCACACATCTCTCTTACCCTTACGTTACTCACTCGATCAAACCACCTCACACCACACATTGTCCTCAAACATCTCATTTCCAGCACATCCATCCTCCTGCGCACAACTCTATCCATAGCCCACGCCTCGCAACCATACAACATTGTTGGAACCACTATTCCTTCAAACATACCCATTTTTGCTTTCCGAGATAAGGTTCTCGACTTCCACACATTCTTCAAGGCCCCCAGAATTTTCGCCCCCTCCCCCACCCTATGATCCACTTCCGCTTCCATGGTTCCATCCGCTGCCAGATCCACTCCCAGATATCTAAAACTCTTATTCACATTTACTCTTAACTTTCTTCTTCCACACACTTTACCAAACTCAGTCACCAGCTTCTGCAGTTTCTCACATGAATCAGCCACCAGCGCTGTATCATCAGCGAACAACAACTGACTCACCTCCCAAGCTCTCTCATCCCCAACAGACTTCATACTTGCCCCTCTTTCCAAAACTCTTGCATTCAAAGCAAACACCTGATCCACACATCCTCTACCACTTCTGAAACCACACTGCTCTTCCCCAATCCGATGCTCTGTACATGCCTTCACCCTCTCAATCAATACCCTCCCATATAATTTCCCCAGACGCTTCACATGCCCTGATTCAATCCACTGACAGCACGTCAACCCCGGTATACCACATCGCTCCAATTCACTCTATTTCTTGCCCTCCTTTCACCCTCCTGCATGTTCAGGCCCCGATCACACAAAATCTTTTTCACTCCATCTTTCCACCTCCAATTTGGTCTCCCTCTTCTCCTCGTTCCCTCCACCTCCGACACATATATCCTCTTGGTCAATCTTTCCTCACTTATTCTCTCCATGTGCACAAACCACTTCAAAACACCCTCTTCTGCTCTCTCAACCACGCTCTTTTTATTTCCACACATCTCTCTTACCCTTACGTTACTCACTCGATCAAACCACCTCACACCACACATTGTCCTCAAACATCTCATTTCCAGCACATCCATCCTCCTGCGCACAACTCTATCCATAGCCCACGCCTCGCAACCATACAACATTGTTGGAACCACTATTCCTTCAAACATACCCATTTTTGCTTTCCGAGATAATGTTCTCGACTTCCACATTCTTCAAGGCTCCCAGGATTTTCGCCCCCTCCCCCACCCTATGATGCACTTCCGCTTCCATGGTTCCATCCGCTGCCAGATCCCCTCCCAGGTATCTAAAACACTTTACTTCCTCCAGTTTTTCTCCATTCAAACTTACCTCCCAATTGACTTGACCCTCAACCCTACTGTACCTAATAACCTTGCTCTTATTCACATTTACTCTTAACTTTCTTCTTTCACACACTTTACCAAACTCAGTCACCAGCTTCTGCAGTTTCTCACATGAATCAGCCTGTCTCATACTCATTTTTTAAAACAAACATCTGATCCACACATCCTCTTCTACTCCTAAAACCACATTTTTCCTCTCAAATCTAATGCTCTTTACATGCCTTCACCCTTTCAATCACCTCTCTGTCATACAACTAACCTGGTACACTCAACAAAATGATACCTCTGTACTTTATACACTTTTCTTTGTTCCCCTTACCTTTAATACAGTGGTACTGTACATGCATTCTATCACACCTCATGCACTTATGCACTTCACCATAATTCATTTGCAATACTATCCTTTCCAGCCACCTTGCCTTTGATCTTATGCAAGGCTTTCAGCGCATCTCTTTACACCAAACCACTTTCCGTGACTTTCTCACTTCACACACCTTCAAAACCTAATACCCTACATCTGCCACCCTTTCATGAAACATGCTCGCATAACCTTCAAAATATTCACTCTTCATCATCTCATCATTGACTTTTATCACTTCCACTTTTGCTCCTTTCACTAATGTTCCCATTTTTTTCTTTTGTTTTCCTCATACTAATAAACTTCTCCCATAATATCTTATTTTCCCTAAAGTTTACTGAAAATGACTCACCCCAACTCTCTTTTATGTGCACCTTCCTTTTGACATCCTGTTGCTTTCTTTTGTACAGCTCCCAACCATTCACATTCTCTCTGTGAAATTGCCACCCATACACCTATTTTTTTTTGTCTTTCCCCACCAACTTTACCACATCATTCCACCAATCACAGCCCTTTCTCACCTGAGGACCTCCCACTTTCTGCATACTACACACTTCTCTTGCATATGCCAGCACTGCTTTCCTAGATTTATCCCATTCCTCGTCAACTCCTCTTACTTTGTTTACTCTCACCTTTTGCCTTTCTATGCCTAGTCTCTCTTGGTATTTCTCTCCACACATCTTGCTTCCAAGCTCACTTATATTCACCGACTACTTCTCACTCATATTTTATCCTCCTTTCTGAAAGCCCCTACAATTCTCTACCCTTGCTACCACCACACATTCTACCAGCTGCCCCCTCTCAACATATTCACATCCAAAAGTCTTTTTTTGTGCAACATGACTCTCAATTAGTATATAATCCATTACTGCCCCCTTATCATTTTTCCTACTCACCCACCAATACTTATATATGTCCCTCATTTTAAACAAGATATTCCCAGTCACCCGTCCTTTTTTAGCACACAGCACCACAAGCTGTTCACCATTCCTATGTGCCTCATAGAATACCATATGTCCCCTTATTATACCCTAAATTGCTACATTATTCACTCTTGCATTGAAATCATGCATCATAATACCTGATCACGAGCATCATAAATGCTGATATGTTCCCTCAATTGTTCCAAAAACACTTGCTTTTCATCATTTTTTTCATGGCCAGGTGCTTAAGCACTAATAATTACCCATATCTTGCAAACCACTTTCATTTTAACCACATCAGTCAGGAGCTCACTTTCTTACACTCCACACATTTCCACTCCTCTTGCTTGCTCAGTATTCTTTCCCCTTCCTTAGCTCTTGCTCCCAAATCAACCTCTTGACTCTACCCCAAGACATTCCTAAACCATTCTTTACCTTTACCCTTAAGCTTTGTTTTAGTCAGAACCAGAACATCCAGGTTCCTTTACTCAAACACACTACCTTCTTTCCTTTCTTCTCATCTTCAGTTACATTCACACATATGTAGAAACCCAGCATAATCCTTTGAGGATCATAAGCACTCCATGATTAGCTCCTTCTCCTGTTGTCTTCTTAGTCACCTTCTACAACACAGGGAATATGCAGGTAAATTTTTTTTTTCCACCTACACCAAGGATAATAAATGTACATACATATGAATAAAAGTAAGGTATTGAGATACAGCAATGGGTTGAAACAGGATGGTTTGTGTGTACGTTTCATTGGGAATAAAGTAGAGTGTTTTAGTTACCTGGGAGTGGATATTGCATCAGATGAAACCATGGGAGTTGAAGTAAGTCACTGGGTGGATGAAGGGGCTACGTTTTCCTGGGTACATTAAGGAATGTGTGGAAAGAAATGTCAGTGCCTGTAAGGTCAAAGATGGGTAAGTTTGAAGGTATAGTTGTCTCAACAGTGTTGCATGGATGTGAATCATGAGCTACAAATGCAAAACAGAATAGTTTGGTTATGATGGAAATAGTGTTTTGAAATGGTTTGGTCACATGGAGAGAATGAATGAGGAAAGATTGACAGAGAGGATATATTTGTCAGAGGTGGAGGGAACGAGAAGTGGGAGACCAAATTGGAGGTGGAAGGATGGAGTGAAAAGATTTTGAGTGATTGGGGCCTGAACATGCAGGAGGGTGAAAGGCATGCAAGGAATAGAGTGAATTAGAACGATGTGGTATACCGGGGTCAACGTGCTGTCAATAGATTGAACCAGAGCATGTTAAGCGTCTGGGGTAAACCATGGAAAGTTTTGTCGGGCCTGGATGTGGAAAAGGAGCTGTGGTTTCAGTGCATTATACATGACAGCTAGAGACTGAGTGTGAACGAACGTGGTCTTTGTTGTCTTTTCCTAGTGCTACCTCGCGCACATGCGGGCGAAAGGGGTTGTCATTTCATGTGTGGCGGGGTGGCGACAGGAATGAATAAGGGCAGACAGTATGAATTATGTACATGTGTATATATGTATATGTCTGTGTGTGTATATATATGTATACATTGAGATGTATAGGTATGTATATGTGCGTGTGTGGACGTGTATGTATATGCATGTGTATGTGTGTGGGTTGGGCCATTCTTTCGTCTGTTTCATTGCGCTGCCTCGCTAACGTGGGAGACAGCGACAAAGTATAATAGATTAATGAATAATATGATGGAAATAGAGTGCTTGAGGATGATATGTGGTATAAGATGGGTTGATAGTTACCCCTAATTGAGAAGTGTTTCCATTATACCCCATCCTTCACATTTAATGATTTTTGCAAATGAGAACAGCATATACTCCATTTTCTTCTTGTTTTATTCAGGTTGTAATTGTTTGGCATGTGTTTTCTGTGTTCAGGTTTCATTAATGATACATTTTGGTACTTTTTTGATGTTTAATGAATGGATATTTTTTGCCTTTTTATTAGATGACAGGATACAATGAAAAAATGCTTGTAATGAGTCCATAAGTGCAAAAATAGAAAAGAGTTTGGAAAGTTAAGTGATAGCCATGTTAAGCTATTGTCATCATGAACTCATCTGCATCTGTGTTTGTTAATTTAGGGCTTTCCAACCAAAAGACTTTGGTACCCCATGACAGTTCATGTGTCTTCTGGGAGGCATGATTTATAGTTTAGAAACCATCTGTGAAAGGAGTGACACTGTCAGAGAGAGAGGTGTTGTAGTGATTGTAGTCTGATTGAGGAAAGCTGACAGGATGTGCTGATATGGATTGTGGGAGTGAAGAGAAACTGACAGAGAGGATCTATCTGTTTGCAGTAATTGAAGCAAAGGGGAGGGAATGAGGAGATGGAGGATTGAGTGAAGGAGGCTTTTGGGCTTCAACATTCTGAAGGGTTAAAGGCATGTATTAGATAGAATGAGTTGGAGTAGTGCGGTATATTGTGGATGATGTGCTATTAATTGAAGGACCCTGGACATTTGAAATTGTCAAATTAAACTTTAGAGTAGTGTGGGGCTTGTTTTGGTTTGGTTTCATTACATTATACATGAGAGCTAGGGACTGGATGTTTTCAAATAAAGCCATTGTTTGTTTGTTTCAGTTTCTGTGTCATCACTAAAGCAAAAAAAAAAGGTTTATGATTTTTGTTTATACTTTTTTGTTGTATCATACTTTAGCTAGGTACTGTTCTAAGTGTATTGTCCAAACACTGAGTGTGCTAAAATTCAAGGATCATCTTTTTTTTTAGTAACAATTATCCAAACAAAGTTTCCTGCCGAAAATGAGATAGTTGACTTGAGGAATAACCCATCCTGATACAACCATGTAAAGTTTCTAGTGTGGAATATGATCCCTTTAGAGTAGTGTGGGTACTGTTCTAAGTGTATTGTCCAAACACTGAGTGTGCTAAAATTCAAGGATCATCTTTTTTTTTAGTAACAATTATCCAAACAAAGTTTCCTGCCGAAAATGAGATAGTTGACTTGAGGAATAACCCATCCTGATACAACCATGTAAAGTTTCTAGTGTGGAATATGATCCCTTATGTCTTGTCATATCCCCTGAGAATATCCTTAGTCTCACAGAATAGTGGTCGTCAAGTTGCATTCCTCTGACCTAGGTAGCTGTCTTTTCTTTCTGCCTCATTAGCATGTGGATTACTGGCTTTTTGTCCACAAAATATGCAATCTTTCCTTGTCATATGTAACACTTGACCACTTAACTCATGCAGCTCATTCTTCATAGCTATAGATTTACCTGTTGTGAGGATTTTCTATTGGATCAAGAAGCTGGTTTTTCTGTGTCAACTAGGGCTGTTGTCCAGAACTCATGATGTAAGGAGAGTGGCCTCCACTTTGACTTTCCTCAGAAATTTTCCATAGGATGAGATTAACAAGAGAGGTCTGTAGTATTTTTCAATTACAGTATATGTATTTAATTATATCTCCCTTTAGGTTTAGTTGAACTTCTTTGAGTGGCTTTGAGTATGCCATCCTGAGATGAGGATGGTACAGAGCAGAGGCTGAGTTGTCCTTAAGCATAGGCCCTTTTTGAAATTTTTCTCAAAGCTTTTCCTTATACTTCTCCTCCCTTGTGTGAGTATGCTGTCAAATGCTTATAATGCTTTTCCATAAGAAAAAAAGATATAGGTGTTCAGTTGAAGGATGAAAAGCCAATTTTCTTCCATAAGCTTAACCCTGTGAGCATCATTTTATTTTTCCTTCCCTTCCTTCCCCTATATCCTCTTTGAAGAACTATATCTTGAGTTCTGGCATTAACAGACCAGAGGCACTGACTCCAAATGTGAGTGATAAGTGGTGGTTGGTCACCTAGCACTAACTTGTCTACACATCATCATGTCTTTGACCTGGTTGGGTTGCTGTGTAGTTATTATTTCCCATAAAAGATTTGCCAGCATCATCAGTATTATGGTGATTGAAGAGGGTATATTCTCTCAGATGCACCCTGATTTGAGGGATGAACAGTATTGTAACTCATGCTGACCAAGTGCTTTTTCAGATGGCCATAAGGGCCTGCTTTGGTTAGGTAATGGTACTTCATCCTTCAAAACTTATATTTTTCAGCATCCTGATAAAGAGGTGGCATTACTCTTTTGTGGAGACTTCAACAGCACACCTGAGTTTGGAGTGTATAGACTCATGACCACACAACTTATTGATTTTGAGGACATTGATTGGAGTAGCAGTAAGTGTAAAGCAGAATATTTTTGTTGTTTATAATTTTATTGATTTGTACTGATATGTTGTTTGTATCTGACTAAAGGTTGTCATTATTTTTACATTGTCTTTGGTGAATGCAAGAGATGGATCAGAATTAAGGACTTTAAGAAAACAGTAGATGATGAAATTCAGTAAGACTCTTAGACTGAATCAAGTATCTAGTGAGATGGTTAAGGAAAGGATTGAGATACATGAATTCTTGCTTACAGCATGTGTGAGAACCTGAATGAGAATAATGATGTAAAGGAGTATATGAATTATGCAGTAATATCATTGTTTAAGGAACCATTCATCTGAAGCTTAACTTTGATAATTCACAGACTGTAAATGATATTGTAATGTTTATTAATGTAGAAAAAAGGAGTGAAAAGATCATTTTATTTTATATAACAGTGTAATTCTGTTAGAATATTACCTTCTTCAACCACACATTATCTGTGGGGCCTGTTACTGCTCACTCATAAGAGATCTAACACAACATTGTAGCCCACCCAGGTCTTAAACTTCATGGGGAGATAGTTTCCAACTCTCATTACTCATTTGGTCATATTTCTGGAGCACAAACTAGCTGACTCTTGCTCTCATCTGCTAGCATTGTCTTTACCTTGGGACATTTCCTTCTCTTGTTCAGAGATGTCAGAAGTCCTTCCCCTTCCGTTTTTAATTTTCAAAAAGAAGGAACAGAGACGGGGGCCAAGTGAGGATATTTCCTCTAGGGCTCAGTACTCTGTTCTCAACGCTACCTTGCTAATGCGGGAAATGGCGAATATGTATGAAATTTTTTTTTTCTTACTGGCCTCCACCACTGTAAATGATGAATGCATGTTTAGAAAAAATAATTTAAAGTAAACCATTCAAAGTGAAGAAACTTTACTGTAGTTAGAGTGGATGGGCATGGTTTATGTTCCTGACCTCCACCAGATGCATTATTTCCAATTTATGGACATTTCAGAAAGATGAAATGTTAAAAATGTTTACTCATAAGACATATAAAAGTACTGAGAAATTATATGAGTAACTCACTAATAGAGTTACAGCTGTAGTTTTCAACATAATTTAGGGCAAGTGTAGAAGCAAGGTTATTAGGTACAGTAGGGTTGAGGGTCAAGTCAGTTGGGAGGTAAGTTTGAATGGAGAAAAACTGGAGGAAGTGAAGTGTTTTAGATATCTGGGAGTGGATTTGGCAGTGGATGGAACCATGGAAGCGGAAGTGAATCATAGGGTAGGGGAGGGGGCGAAAGTTCTGGGAGCCTTGAAGAATGTATGGAAGTCGAGAACATTATCTCGGAAAGCAAAAATGGGTATGTTTGAAGGAATAGTGGTTCCAACAATGTTGTATGGTTGCAAGGCGTGGGCTATGGATAGAGTTGTGCGGAGGAGGGTGGATGTGCTGGAAATGAGATGTTTGAGGACAATATGTGGTGTGAGGTGGTTTGATCGAGTAAGTAATAATAGGGTAAGAGAGATGTGTGTTGATAAAAAGAGTGTGGTTGAGAGAGCAGAAGAGGGTGTTTTGTGTTCCTCCCACACCATATATTCTTAATACCTTCCACAGAGCATATCTATCTACTCTATCATATGCCTTCTCCAGATCCATAAATGCTACATACAAATCCATTTGCTTTTCTAAGTATTTCTCACATACATTCTTCAAAGCAAACACCTGATCCACACATCCTCTACCACTTCTGAAACCACACTGCTCTTCCCCAATCTGATGCTCTGTACATGCCTTCACCCTCTCAATCAATACCCTCCCATATAATTTACCAGGAATACTCAACAAACTTATACCTCTGTAATTTGAGCACTCACTCTTATCCCCTTTGCCTTTGTACAATGGCACTATGCACGCATTCCGCCAATCCTCAGGCACCTCACCATGAGTCATACATACATTAAATAACCTTACCAACCAGGTCAACAATACAGTCACCCCCTTTTTTAATAAATTCCACTGCAATACCATCCAAACCTGCTGCCTTGCCGGCTTTCATCTTCCGCAAAGCTTTCACTACCTCTTCTCTGTTTGCCAAATCATTTTCCCCAACCCTCTCACTTTGCACACCACCTCGACCAAAACACCCTATATCTGCCACTCTGTCATCAAACACATTCAACAAACCTTCAAAATACTCACTCCATCTCCTTCTCACATCACCACTACTTGTTATCACCTCCCCATTTGCGCCTTTCACTGAAGTTCCCATTTGCTCCCTTGTCTTACGCACTTTATTTACCTCCTTCCAGAACATCTTTTTATTCTCCCTAAAATTTAATGATACTCTCTCACCCCAACTCTCATTTGCCCTTTTTTTCACCTCTTGCACCTTTCTCTTGACCTCCTGTCTCTTTCTTTTATACATCTCCCACTCAATTGCATTTTTTCCCTGCAAAAATCGTCCAAATGCCTCTCTCTTCTCTTTCACTAATACTCTTACTTCTTCATCCCACCACTCACTACCCTTTCTAATCAACCCATCTCCCACTCTTCTCATGCCACTTTCTAAAATGGGAAACAGAAGAAGTAGTCACGCGGGGAGTGCTCATCCTCCTCGAAGGCTCAGAGTGGGGTGCCTAAATGTGTGTGGATGTAACCAAGATGTGAAAAAAGGAGAGATAGGTAGTATGTTTGAGGAAAGGAACCTGGATGTTTTGGCCCTGAGTGAAACGAAGCTCAAGGTTAAAGGGGAAGAGTGGTTTGGGAATGTCTGGGGAGTAAAGTCAGGGGTTAGTGAGAGGACAAGAGCAAGGGAAGGAGTAGCAATACTCCTGAAACAGGAGTTGTGGGACTATGTGATAGAATGTAAGAAAGTAAATTCTCGATTAATATGGGTAAAACTGAAAGTTGATGGAGAGAGGTGGGTGATTATTGGTGCATATACACCTGGGCATGAGAAGAAAGATCATGAGAGGCAAGTGTTTTGGGAGCAGCTGAATGAGTGTGTTAGTGGTTTTGATGCACGAGACCGGGTTACAGTGATGGGTGATTTCAATGCAAAGGTGAGTAATGTGGCAGTTGAGGGAATAATTGGTATACATGGGGTGTTCAGTGTTGTAAATGGAAATGGTGAAGAGCTTGTAGATTTATGTGCTGAAAAAGGACTGATGATTGGGAATACCTGGTTTAAAAAGCGAGATATACATAAGTATACTTATGTAAGTAGGAGAGATGGCCAGAGAGCGTTATTGGATTACGTGTAGAAAAAAAATATATATATATATATATATATATATATATATATATATATATATATATATATATATATATATATATATATATATATATATATATTTTTTTTTTTTTTTTTTTATACTTTGTCGCTGTCTCCCGCGTTTGCGAGGTAGCGCAAGGAAACAGACGAAAGAAATGGCCCAACCCCCCCCATACACATGTACATACACACGTCCACACACGCAAATATACATACCTACACAGCTTTCCATGGTTTACCCCGGACGCTTCACATGCCTTGATTCAATCCACTGACAGCACGTCAACCCCTGTATACCACATCGCTCCAATTCACTCTATTCCTTGCCCTCCTTTCACCCTCCTGCATATTCAGGCCCCGATCACACAAAATCCTTTTCACTCCATCTTTCCACCTCCAATTTGGTCTCCCTCTTCTCCTCGTTCCCCCCACCTCCGACACATATATCCTCTTGGTCAATCTTTCCTCACTCATTCTCTCCATGTGCCCAAACCATTTCAAAACACCCTCTTCTGCTCTCTCAACCACGCTCTTTTTATTTCCACACATCTCTCTTACCCTTACGTTACTTACTCGATCAAACCACCTCACACCACACATTGTCCTCAAACATCTTATTTCCAGCACATCCATCCTCCTGCGCACAACTCTATCCATAGCCCACGCCTCGCAACCATACAACATTGTTGGAACTACTATTCCTTCAAACATACCCATTTTTGCTTTCCGGGATAATGTTCTCGACTTCCACACATTTTTCAAGGCTCCCAAAATTTTCGCCCCCTCCCCCACCCTATGATCCACTTCCGCTTCCATGGTTCCATCCGCTGACAGATCCACTCCCAGATATCTAAAACACTTCACTTCCTCCAGTTTTTCTCCATTCAAACTCACCTCCCAATTGACTTGACCCTCAACCCTACTGTACCTAATAACCTTGCTCTTATTCACATTTACTCTTAACTTTCTTCTTCCACACACTTTACCAAACTCCGTCACCAGCTTCTGCAGTTTCTCACATGAATCCGCCACCAGCGCTGTATCATCAGCGAACAACAACTGACTCACTTCCCAAGCTCTCTCATCCCCAACAGACTTCATACTTGCCCCTCTTTCCAAGACTCTTGCATTTACCTCCCTAACAACCCCATCCATAAACAAATTAAACAACCATGGAGACATCACACACCCCTGCCACAAACCTACATTCACTGAGAACCAATCACTTTCCTCTCTTCCTACACGTACACATATATATAGGGTGTTTTGGTCGAAGTGGTGTGCAAAGTGAGAGGGTTAGGGAAAATGATTTGGTAAACAGAGAAGAGGTAGTAAAAGCTTTGCGGAAGATGAAAGCTGGCAAGGCAGCAGGTTTGGATGGTATTGCAGTGGAATTTATTAAAAAAGGGGGTGACTGTATTGTTGACTGGTTGGTAAGGTTATTTAATGTATGTATGACTCATGGTGAGGTGCCTGAGGATTGGCGGAATGCGTGCATAGTGCCATTGTACAAAGTCAAAGGGGATAAGAGTGAGTGCTCAAATTACAGAGGTATAAGTTTGTTGAGTATTCCTGGTAAATTATATGGGAGGATATTGATTGAGAGGGTGAAGGCATGTACAGAGCATCAGATTGGGGAAGAGCAGTGTGGTTTCAGAAGTGGTAGAGGATGTGTGGATCAGGTGTTTGCTTTGAAGAATGTATGTGAGAAATACTTAGAAAAGCAAATGGATTTGTATGTAGCATTTATGGATCTGGAGAAGGCATATGATAGAGTTGATAGAGATGCTTTGTGGAAGGTATTAAGAATATATGGTGTGGGAGGAAAGTTGTTAGAAGCAGTGAAAAGTTTTTATCGAGGATGTAAGGCATGTGTACGTGTAGGAAGAGAGGAAAGTGATTGGTTCTCAGTGAATGTAGGTTTGCGACAGGGGTGTGTGATGTCTCCATGGTTGTTTAATTTGTTTATGGATGGGGTTGTTAGGGAGGTGAATGCAAGAGTTTTGGAAAGAGGGGCAAGTATGAAGTCTGTTGGGGATGAGAGAGCTTGGGAAGTGAGTCAGTTGTTGTTCGCTGATGATACAGCGCTGGTGGCTGATTCATGTGAGAAACTGCAGAAGCTGGTGACTGAGTTTGGTAAAGTGTGTGGAAGAAGAAAGTTAAGAGTAAATGTGAATAAGAGCAAGGTTATTAGGTACAGTAGGGTTGAGGGTCAAGTCAATTGGGAGGTGAGTTTGAATGGAGAAAAACTGGAGGAAGTGAAGTGTTTTAGATATCTGGGAGTGGATCTGGCAGCGGATGGAACCATGGAAGCGGAAGTGGATCATAGGGTGGGGGAGGGGGCGAAAATCCTGGGAGCCTTGAAGAATGTGTGGAAGTCGAGAACATTATCTCGGAAAGCAAAAATGGGTATGTTTGAAGGAATAGTGTTTCCAACAATGTTGTATGGTTGCGAGGCGTGGGCTATGGATAGAGTTGTGCACAGGAGGGTGGATGTGCTGGAAATGAGATGTTTGAGGACAATGTGTGGTGTGAGGTGGTTTGATCGAGTAAGTAACGTAAGGGTAAGAGAGATGTGTGGAAATAAAAAGAGCGTGGTTGAGAGAGCAGAAGAGGGTGTTTTGAAATGGTTCGGGCACATGGAGAGAATGAGTGAGGAAAGATTGACCAAGAGAATATATGTGTCGGAGGTGGAGGGAACGAGGAGAAGAGGGAGACCAAATTGGAGGTGGAAAGATGGAGTGAAAAAGATTTTGTGTGATCGGGGCCTGAACATGCAGGAGGGTGAAAAGAGGGCAATGAATAGAGTGAATTGGAGCGATGTTGCATACCTGGGTTGACGTGCTGTCAGTGGATTGAATCAAGGCATGTGAAGCGTCTGGGGTAAACCATGGAAAGCTGTGTAGGTATGTATATTTGTGTGTGTGGACGTATGTATGTACATGTGTATGGGGGGGGTTGGGCCATTTCTTTCGTCTGTTTCCTTGCGCTCTCTCGCAAACGCGGGAGACAGCGACAAAGTATAAAAAAAAAAAAATATTTATAATATATCCCTGGGGATAGGGGAGAAAGAATACTTCCCACGTATTCCCTGCGTGTCGTAGAAGGCGACTAAAAAGGAAGGGAGCGGGGGGCTGGAAATCCTCCCCTCTCGTTTTTTTTAATTTTCCAAAAGAAGGAGTAGAGAAGGGGGCCAGGTGAGGATGTTCCCTCAAAGGCCTAGTCCTCTGTTCTTAACGCTACCTCGCTATCGCGGGAAATGGCGAATAGTATAAAAAAAAAGAAAAATATATATATATATATATATATATATATATATATATATATATATATATATATATACATATATATATATATATATATATATATATATATATATATATATATATATATATATATATATATATGTTCCAATATTTCTACTATAATGTTTAAAACTCGCTTTATGTTGCAACCTTTTCCACATATAGATGACTTATGATTCTGCACTGTAATGATTCCACAGGAAGGCTTATACTAAATTGTTCACCAATCAGTATAAAATCTATATATGTTACCGTATCTATAATATATAGTTCACCAATCACTAGAATCGTTATATGTAACAGTATGTCTGCTATATATTTCAACAATCCCTATAATCGTTTTATGTTGCAGTATCTATCTTGTTTACGAATACTATTTCCATACATGTCACAGTACTTTTAACATATTGTTCACAATTCACTGTAACTTATATGTTGCAGTACTTATATTGTTCACCATTCACCATAATTGTTCTATATTGCAGTATTCATACCATATTGTTCACCATATTGTTCACCATAATGGTATTGCAGTGGAATTTATTAAAAAAGGGGGTGACTGTATTGTTGACTGGTTGGTAAGGTTATGTAATGTATGTATGATTCATGGTGAGGTGCCTGAGGATTGGCGGAATGCGTGCATAGTGCCATTGTACAAAGGCAAAGGGGATAAGAGTGAGTGCTCAAATTACAGAGGTATAAGTTTGTTGAGTATTCCTGGTAAATTATATGGGAGGGTATTGATTGAGAGGGTGAAGGCATGTACAGAGCATCAGATTGGGGAAGAGCAGTGTGGTTTCAGAAGTGGTAGAGGATGTGTGGATCAGGTGTTTGCTTTGAAGAATGTATGTGAGAAATACTTAGAAAAGCAAATGGATTTGTATGTAGCATTTATGGATCTGGAGAAGGCATATGATAGAGTTGATAGAGATGCTCTGTGGAAGGTATTAAGAATATATGGTGTGGGAGGCAAGTTGTTAGAAGCAGTGAAAAGTTTTTATCGAGGATGTAAGGCATGTGTATGTGTAGGAAGAGAGGAAAGTGATTAGTTCTCAGTGAATGTAGGTTTGCGGCAGGGGTGTGTGATGTCTCCATGGTTGTTTAATTTGTTTATGGATGGGGTTGTTAGGGAGGTGAATGCAAGAGTTTTGGAAAGAGGGGCAAGTATGAAGTCTGTTGGGGATGAGAGAGCTTGGGAAGTGAGTCAGTTGTTGTTCGCTGATGATACAGCGCTGGTGGCTGATTCATGTGAGAAACTGCAGAAGCTGGTGACTGAGTTTGGTAAAGTGTTTGAAAGAAGAAAGTTAAGAGTAAATGTGAATAAGAGCAAGGTTATTAGGTACAGTAGGGTTGAGGGTCAAGTCAATTGGGAGGTGAGTTTGAATGGAGAAAAACTGGAGGAAGTGAAGTGTTTTAGATATCTGGGAGTGGATCTGGCAGCAGATGGAAACATGGAAGCGGAAGTGGATCATAGGGTGGGGGAGGGGGCAAAAATTCTGGGAGCCTTGAAGAATGTGTGGAAGTCGAGAACATTATCTCGGAAAGCAAAAATGGGTATGTTTGAAGGAATAGTGGTTCTAACAATGTTGTATGGTTGCGAGGCGTGGGCTATGGATAGAGTTGTGCGCAGGAGGATGGATGTGCTGGAAATGAGATGTTTGAGGACAATGTGTGGTGTGAGGTGGTTTGATCGAGTAAGTAACGTAAGGGTAAGAGAGATGTGTGGAAATAAAAAGAGCTTGGTTTAGAGAGCAGAAGAGGGTGTTTTGAAATGGTTTGGTCACATGGAGAGAATGAGTGAGGAAAGAATGACCAAGAGGATATATGTGTCGGAGGTGGAGGGAACAAGGAGAAGAGGGAGACCAAATTGGAGGTGGAAAGATGGAGTGAAAAAGATTTTGTGTGATCGGGGCCTGAACATGCAGGAGGGTGAAAGGAGGGCAAGGAATAGAGTGAATTGGAGCGATGTGGTATACCGGGGTTGACGTGCTGTCAGTGGATTGAAGCAGGGCATGTGAAGCGTCTGGGGTAAACCATGGAAAGCTGTGTAGGTATGTATATTTGCGTGTGTGGACGTATGTATATACATGTGTATGGGGGTGGGTTGGGCCATTTCTTTCGTCTGTTTCCTTGCGCTACCTCGCAAACGCGGGAGACAGCGACAAAGCAAAAAAAAATATATATATATATATATATATATATATATATATATATATATATATATTTTTTTTTATTTTTTTTTTTTTTATACTATTCGCCATTTCCCGCGATAGCGAGGTAGCGTTAAGAACAGAGGACTGGGCCTTTGAGGGAATACCCTCACCTGGCCCCCTTCTCTGTTCCTTCTTTTGGAAAATTAAAAAAAAAAAAAAAATATATATATATATATATATATATATATATATATATATTTATTATTTATTTATTATACTTTGTCGCTGTCTCCCGCGTTTGCGAGGTAGCGCAAGGAAACAGACGAAAGAAATGGCCCAACCCCCCCCATACACATATATATACATACGTCCACACACGCAAATATACATACCTACACAGCTTTCCATGGTTTACCCCGGACGCTTCACATGCCCTGCTTCAATCCACTGTCAGCACGTCAACCCCGGTATACCACATCGCTCCAATTCACTCTATTCCTTGCCCTCCTTTCACCCTCCTGCATGTTCAGGCCCCGATCACACAAAATCTTTTTCACTCCATCTTTCCACCTCCAATTTGGTCTCCCTCTTCTCCTTGTTCCCTCCACCTCCGACACATATATCCTCTTGGTCAATCTTTCCTCACTCATCCTCTCCATGTGCCCAAACCACTTCAAAACACCCTCTTCTGCTCTCTCAACCACGCTCTTTTTATTTCCACACATCTCTCTTACCCTTACGTTACTCACTCGATCAAACCACCTCACACCACACATTGTCCTCAAACATCTCATTTCCAGCACATCCATCCTCCTGCGCACAACTCTATCCATAGCCCACGCCTCGCAACCATACAACATTGTTGGAACCACTATTCCTTCAAACATACCCATTTTTGCTTTCCGAGATAATGTTCTCGACTTCCACACATTCTTCAAGGCCCCCAGAATTTTCGCCCCCTCCCCCACCCTATGATCCACTTCCGCTTCCATGGTTCCATCCGCTGCCAGATCCACTCCCAGATATCTAAAACACTTCACTTCCTCCAGTTTTTCTCCATTCAAACTCTCCTCCCAATTGACTTGACCCTCAACCCTACTGTACCTAATAACCTTGCTCTTAATCACATTTACTCTTAACTTTCTTCTTCCACACACTTTTCCAAACTCAGTCACCAGCTTCTGCAGTTTCTCACATGAATCAGCCACCAGCGCTGTATCATCAGCGAACAACAACTGACTCACTTCCCAAGCTCTCTCATCCCCAACAGACTTCATACTTGCCCCTCTTTCCAAAACTCTTGCATTTACCTCCCTAACAACCCCATCCATAAACAGTGGTGATGTGAGAAGGAGATGGAGTGAGTATTTTGAAGGTTTGTTGAATGTGTTTGATGATAGAGTGGCAGATATAGGGTGTTTTGGTCGAGGTGGTGTGCAAAGTGAGAGGGTTAGGGAAAAAGATCTGGTAAACAGAGAAGAGGTAGTGAAAGCTTTGCAGAAGATGAAAGCCGGCAAGGCAGCGGGTTTGGATGGTATTGCAGTGGAATTTATTAAAAAAGGGGGTGACTGTATTGTTGACTGGTTGGTAAGGTTATTTAATATATGTATGACTCATGGTAAGGTGCCTGAGGATTGGCGGAATGCGTGCATAGTGCCATTGTACAAAGGCAAAGGGGATAAGAGTGAGTGCTCAAATTACAGAGGTATAAGTTTGTTCAGTATTCCTGGTAAATTATATGGGAGGGTATTGATTGAGAGGGTGAAGGCATGTACAGAGCATCAGATTGGGGAAGAGCAGTGTGGTTTCAGAAGTGGTAGAGGATGTGTGGATCAGGTGTTTGCTTTGAAGAATGTATGTGAGAAATACTTAGAAAAGCAAATGGATTTGTATGTAGCATTTATGGATCTGGAGAAGGCATATGATAGAGTTGATAGAGATGCTCTGTGGAAGGTATTAAGAATATATGGTGTGGGAGGAAAGTTGTTAGAAGCAGTGAAAAGTTTTTATCGAGGATGTAAGGCGTGTGTACGTGTAGGAAGAGAGGAAAGTGATTGGTTCTCAGTGAATGTAGGTTTGCGGCAGGGGTGTGTGATGTCTCCATGGTTGTTTATATATATATATTTTTTTTTTTTTTTTTTTTTTTTATACTTTGTCGCTGTCTCCCGCGTTTGCGAGGTAGCGCAAGGAAACAGACGAAAGAAATGGCCCAACCCCCCCCCATACACATGTACATACACACGTCCACACACGCAAATATACATACCTACACAGCTTTCCATGGTTTACCCCGGACGCTTCACATGCCTTGATTCAATCCACTGACAGCACGTCAACCCCTGTATACCACATCGCTCCAATTCACTCTATTTCTTGCCCTCCTTTCACCCTCCTGCATGTTCAGGCCCCGATCACACAAAATCCTTTTCACTCCATCTTTCCACCTCCAATTTGGTCTCCCTCTTCTCCTCGTTCCCTCCACCTCCGACACATATATCCTCTTGGTCAATCTTTCCTCACTCATTCTCTCCATGTGCCCAAACCATTTCAAAACACCCTCTTCTGCTCTCTCAACCACGCTCTTTTTATTTCCACACATCTCTCTTACCCTTACGTTACTTACTCGATCAAACCACCTCACACCACACATTGTCCTCAAACATCTCATTTCCAGCACATCCATCCTCCTGCGCACAACTCTATCCATAGCCCACGCCTCGCAACCATACAACATTGTTGGAACCACTATTCCTTCAAACATACCCATTTTTGCTTTCCGGGATAATATTCTCGACTTCCACACATTTTTCAAGGCTCCCAAAATTTTCGCCCCCTCCCCCACCCTATGATCCACTTCCGCTTCCTTGGTTCCATCCGCTGACAGATCCACTCCCAGATATCTAAAACACTTCACTTCCTCCAGTTTTTCTCCATTCAAACTCACCTCCCAATTGACTTGACCCTCAACCCTACTGTACCTAATAACCTTGCTCTTATTCACATTTACTCTTAACTTTCTTCTTCCACACACTTTACCAAACTCCGTCACCAGCTTCTGCAGTTTCTCACATGAATCCGCCACCAGCGCTGTATCATCAGCGAACAACAACTGACTCACTTCCCAAGCTCTCTCATCCCCAACAGACTTCATACTTGCCCCTCTTTCCAAAACTCTTGCATTTACCTCCCTAACAACCCCATCCATAAACAAATTAAACAACCATGGAGACATCACACACCCCTGCCGCAAACCTACATTCACTGAGAACCAATCACTTTCCTCTCTTCCTACACGTACACATGCCTTACATCCTCGATAAAAACTTTTCACTGCTTCTAACAACTTGCCTCCCACACCATATATTCTTAATACCTTCCACAGAGCATCTCTATCAACTCTATCATATGCCTTCTCCAGATCCATAAATGCTACATACAAATCCATTTGCTTTTCTAAGTATTTCTCACATACATTCTTCAAGGCAAACACCTGATCCACACATCCTCTACCACTTCTGAAACCACACTGCTCTTCCCCAATCTGATGCTCTGTATATATATATATATATATATATATATATATATATATATATATATATATATATATATATATATTAGTGATATTGTACAGAGGCAAAGGGGATATGAGTGAGTGCTCAAATTACAGAGGTATAAGTTTGTTCAGCATTCCTGGTAAATTATATGGGAGGGTATTGATTGAGAGGGTGAAGGCATGTACAGAGCATCAGATTGGGGAAGAGCAGTGTGGTTTCAGAAGTTTTAGAGGATGTGCGGATTAGGTGTTTGCTTTGAAGAATGTATGTGAGAAATACTTAGAAAAGCAAATGGATTTGTATGTAGCATTTATGGATCTGGAGAAGGCATATGATAGAGTTGATAGAGATGCTCTGTGGAAGGTATTAAGAATATATGGTGTGGGAGGCAAGTTGTTAGAAGCAGTGAAAAGTTTTTATTGAGGATGTAAGGCATGTGTACGTGTAGGAAGAGAGGAAAGTGATTGGTTCTCAGTGAATGTAGGTTTGCGGCAGGGGTGTGTGATGTCTTCATGGTTGTTTAATTTGTTTTTGGATGGGGTTGTTAGGGAGGTGAATGCAAGAGTTTTGGAAAGAGGGGCAAGTATGAAGTCTGTTGTGGATGAGAGAGCTTGGGAAGTGAGTAAGTTGTTGTTCGCTGATGATACAGCGCTGGTGGCTGATTCATGTGAGAAACTGCAGAAGCTGGTGACTGAGTTTGGTAAAGTGTGTGAAAGAAGAAAGTTAAGAATAAATGTGAATAAGAGCAAGGTTATTAGGTACAGTAGGGTTGAGGGTCAAGTCAATTGGGAGGTAAGTTTGAATGGAGAAAAACTGGAGGAAGTAAAGTGTTTTAGATATCTGGGAGTGGATCTGGCAGCGGATGGAATCATGGAAGCGGAAGTGAATCATAGGGTGGGTGAGGGGGCGAAATTCCTGGGAGCCTTGAAGAATGTGTGGAAGTCGAGAACATTATCTCGGAAAGCAAATATGGGTATGTTTGAAGGAATAGTGTTTCCAACAATGTTGTATGGTTGTGAGGCGTGGGCTATGGATAGAGCTGTGCTCAGGAGGGTGGATGTGCTGGAAATGAGATGTTTGAGGACAATGTGTGGTGTGAGGTGGTTTGATCGAGTAAGTAACGTAAGGGTAAGAGAGATGTGTGGAAATAAAAAGAGCGTGGTTGAGAGAGCAGAAGAGGGTGTTTTGAAATGGTTTGGGCACATGGAGAGAATGAGTGAGGAAAGATTGACCAAGAGGATATATGTGTCAGAGGTGGAGGGAACGAGGAGAAGTGGGAGACCAAATTGGAGGTGGAAAGATGGAGTGAAAAAGATTTTGAGTGATCGGGGCCTGAACATGCAGGAGGGTGAAAGGAGGGCAAGGAATAGAATGAATTGGGTCGATGTGGTATGCCGAGGTCGACGTGCTGTCAATGGATTGAATCAGGGCACTTGAAGCGTCTGGGGTAAACCATGGAAAGTTCTGTGGGGCCTGAATGTGGAAAGGGAGCTGTGGTTTTGGGCATTATTGCATGACAGCTAGAGACTGAGTGTGAACGAATGGTGCCTTTGTTGTCTTTTTTTAGCGCTACCTCGCATACATGAGGGGGGAGGGGGATGTTATTCCATGTGTGGCGAGGTGGCAATGGGAATGAATAAAGGCAGACAGTGTGAATTGTGTGCATGTGTATATATGTATGTGTGTGTGCGTGTATATATATGTGTACATTGAGATGTATGGGTATGTATATATGCATTCTGCATGTGTCATAGAAGGCGACTAAAGGGGATGGGAGCTGGGGGCTGGAAACCCTCCCCTCCTTGTATTTTAACTTTCTAAAAGGGGAAACAGAAGAACGAGTTATGCAGGGAGTGCTTATCCTCCTCGAAGGCTGAGAATGGGGTGTGAAATGTGTGTGGATGTAACCAAGATGAGGAAAAAGGAAAGATAAGTAGTATGTTTGAGGAAAGGAACCTGGATGTTTTGGCTTTGAATGAAACGAAGGTCAAGGTTAAAGGGGAAGAGTGGTTTGGGAATGTCTTGGGAGTAAATTCAGGGGTTAGTGAGAGGACAAGAGCAAGGGAAGGAGTAGCACTACTCCTGAAACAGGAGTGGTGGGAGTATGTGATAGTGTAAGATAGTAAACTCTAGATTGATATGGGTAAAACTGAAAGTTGATGGAGAGAGATGGGTGATTATTGGTGCATATGCACTTGAGCATGAGAAGAAAGATCATGAGTGAGTGTGTTAGTAGTTTTGATATACGAGTCCGGATTATAGTGATGGGTGATTTGAATGCAATGGTGAGTAATGTGGCAGTTTAGGGAATAATTGGTGTACATGGGGTGTTCAGTGTTGTAAATGGAAATGGTGAAGAGTTGTTGATTTATGTGCTGATAAAGGATTGTTGATTAGGAATACCTGGTTTAAAAAGAGAGATATATATATAAGTATACATATATAAATAGGAGAGATTGCCAAAGAGCGTCATTGGATGGCGTGTTAATTAATAGGCGCGAAAAGAGAGACTTTTGGATATTAATTTGCTGGGAGGTGCAACTGGAGGGGATACCTGATCATTATCTCTTGGAGGCGAAGGTGAAAATTTGTAGGGGTTTTCAGAAAAGAAGAGAAAATGTTTGGGTGAAAAGAGTGGTGAGAGTAAGTGAGTTTGGGAAGGAGAGTTGTGTGAGGAAGTACCAGGAGAGACTGAGTACAGAATGGAAAAAGGTGAGAACAAAGGAGTTAAGGGGAGTGAGGGAGGAATGGGTTGTATTTAGGGAAGCAGTGATGGCTTGCACAAATTATGCTTTTGGCATGTGAAGCATGGGAGGTGGGCAGATTAGAAAGGGTAGTGAGTGGTGGGATTAAGAAGTAAGATTATTACTGAAAGAGAAGAGAAAGGCATTTGGACAATTTTTGCAAAGAAATAATGCAAATGACTGGGAGACTTATATAAGAAAGAGGCAGGAGGTCAAGAGAAAAGTGCAAGAGGTGAAAAAGAGGGCAAATGAGAGTTGGGGTGAGAGAGTATCATTAAATTTTATGGAGAATAAAGAGATGTTTTGGAAGGAGGTAAATAAAGTGCATAAGACAAGGGAACAAATGGGAACTTCAGTGAAGGGGGCTAATGGGTAGGTGATAACAAGTAGTGGTGATGTGAGGAGATGGAGTGAGTATTTTGAAGGTTTGTTGAATGTGTTTGATGATAGAGTGGCAGATATAGGGTGTTTTGGTCGAGGTGGTGTGCAAAGTGAGAGGGTTAGGGAAAAATGATTTGGTGAACTGAGAAGAGGTAGTACAAGCTTTGCGGAAGATGAAAGCCAGCAAAGTGGTGGGTTTCAATGGTATTGCAGTGGAATTTATTAAAAATGGGGTTGACTGTATTATTGACTGGATGGTTTGGTTATTTAATGTATGTATGATTCATGGTGAGGTGTCTGAGGATTGGCAGAATGCTTGCATTGTGCCATTGTACAAAGGCAAAGGGGATAAAAGTGAGTGCTCAAATTACAGAGGTATAAGTTTATTGAGTATTCCTGGGATATTATATGGGAGGGTATTGATTGAGAGGGTGAAGGCATGTACAGAGCAACAGATTGGGGAAGAGCAATGTGGTTTCAGAAGTGGTAGAGGATGTGTGGATCAGGTGTTTGCTTTGAAGAATGTATGTGAGAAATACTTGGAAGAATAAATGGATTTGTATGTAGCATTTATGGATGTGGAGAAGGCATATGACAGAGTTGATAAAGATGCTCTGTGGAAGATATTAAGAATATATGGTGTGGGAAGCAAGTTGTTAGAAGCAGTGAAAAGTTTTTATCGAGGATTTAAGGCATGTGTATGGGTAGGAAGAGAGTGGAACCACTATTCCTTAAAATATACACATTTTTGCTTTCCGAGATAATGTTCTCAACTTCAACATATTCTTCAACGCTCCCAGAACTTTCGCCCCCTCCCCCACCCTATGATTCACTTCTACTTCCATGTTTCCATCTGCTGCCAAATCCACTTCCAGATACCTAAAACACTTCACTTACTCCAGTTTTTCTCCATTCAAGCTTACTTCCCAATCGACTTGACCCTCAACCATACTGTATGTAATAACCTTGCTCTTATTCACATTTACTGTTAACTTTCTTCTTTCACATACTTTACCAAACTCAGTCACCAGCTTCTGCAGTTTCTCACATGAATCTGCCACCAGCGCTGTATCATCAGCGAACAAAAACTGACTCACTTCCCAAGCTCTCTCATCCACAACAGACTGCATACTTGCCCCTCTTTCCAAAACTCTTGCATTCACCTCCCTAACAACCCCATCCATAAACAAATTAAACAACCATGGAGACATCACACACCCCTGCCGCAAACCTACATTCACTGAGAACCAATCACTTTCCTCTCTTCCTACACGTACACATGCCTTACATCCTCGATAAAAACTTTTCACTGCTTCTAACAACTTTCCTCCCACACCATATATTCTTAATACCTTCCACAGAGCATCTCTATCAACTCTGTCATATGCCTTCTCCAGATCCATAAATGCTACATACAAATATATATATATTTTTTTTTTTGCCGGTCTCCCGCGTTTGCGAGGTAGCGCAAGGAAACAGACGAAAGAAATGTCCCAACCCACCCCCATACACATGTATATACATACGTCCACACACGCAAATATACATACCTACACAGCTTTCCATGGTTTACCCCAGACGCTTCACATGCCTTGATTCAATCCACTGACAGCACGTCAACCCCGGTATACAACATCGCTCCAATTCACTCTATTCCTTGCCCTCCTTTCACCCTCCTGCATGTTCAGGCCCCGATCACACAAAATCTTTTTCACTCCATCTTTCCACCTCCAATTTGGTCTCC
The DNA here is from genome assembly GCF_036320965.1 of Panulirus ornatus. NCBI lineage: Eukaryota > Metazoa > Arthropoda > Malacostraca > Decapoda > Palinuridae > Panulirus > Panulirus ornatus. Next base: position 4,689,411 of record NC_092271.1, on the reverse strand, counting down.
CTCTTCTCCTTGTTCCCTCCACCTCCGACACATATATCCTCTTGGTCAATCTTTCCTCACTCATCCTCTCCATGTGCCCAAACCACTTCAAAACACCCTCTTCTGCTCTCTCAACCACGCTCTTTTTATTTCCACACATCTCTCTTACCCTTACATTACTCACTCGATCAAACCACCTCACACCACACATTGTCCTCAAACATCTCATTTCCAGCACATCCATCCTCCTGCGCACAACTCTATCCATAGCCCACGCCTCGCAACCGTACAACATTGTTGGAACCACTATTCCTTCAAACATACCCATTTTTGCTTTCCGAGATAATGTTCTCGACTTCCAGAATTTTCGCCCCCTCCCCCACCCTATGATCCACTTCCGCTTCCATGGTTCCATCCGCTGCCAGATCCACTCCCAGATATCTAAAACACTTCACTTCCTCCAGTTTTTCTCCATTCAAACTCACCTCCCAATTGACTTGACCCTCAACCCTACTGTACCTAATAACCTTGCTCTTATTCACATTTACTCTTAACTTTCTTCTTCCACACACTTTACCAAACTCAGTCACCAGCTTCTGCAGTTTCTCACATGAATCAGCCACCAGCGCTGTATCATCAGCGAACAACAACTGACTCACTTCCCAAGCTCTCTCATCCCCAACAGACTTCATACTTGCCCCTCTTTCCAAAACTCTTGCATTTACCTCCCTAACAACCCCATCCATAAACAAATTAAACAGCCATGGAGACATCACACACCCCTGCCGCAAACCTACATTCACTGAGAACCAATCACTTTCCTCTCTTCCTACACGTACACATGCCTTACATCCTCGATAAAAACTTTTCACTGCTTCTAACAACTTTCCTCCCACACCATATATTCTTAATACCTTCCACAGAGCATCTCTATCAACTCTATCATATGCCTTCTCCAGATCCATAAATGCTACATACAGATCCATTTGCTTTTCTAAGTATTTCTCACATACATTCTTCAAAGCAAACACCTGATCCACACATCCTCTACCACTTCTGAAACCACACTGCTCTTCCCCAATCTGATGCTCTGTACATGCCTTCACCCTCTCAATCAATACCCTCCCATATAATTTACCAGGAATACTCAACAAACTTATAACTCTGTAATTTGAGCACTCACTCTTATCCCCTTTGCCTTTATACAATGGCACTATGCACGCATTCCGCCAATCCTCAGGCACCTCACCATGAGTCATACATACATTAAATAACCTTACCAACCAGTCAACAATACAGTCACCCCCTTTTTTTATAAATTCCACTGCAATACCATCCAAACCTGCTGCCTTGCCGGCTTTCATCTTCCGCAAAGCTTTCACTACCTCTTATCTGTTTACCAAATCATTTTCCCTAACCCTCTCACTTTGCACACCACCTCGACCAAAACACCCTATATCTGCCACTCTATCATCAAACACATTCAACAGACCTTCAAAATACTCACTCCATCTCCTTCTCACATCACCACTACTTGTTATCACCTCCCCATTTGCGCCTTTCACTGAAGTTCCCATTTGCTCCCTTGTCTTACGCACTTTATTTACCTCCTTTTTTTTTTTTTCTTTGTCGCTGTCTCCTGCGTTTGCGAGGTAGCGCATGGAAACAGACGAAAGAATGGCCCAACCCACCCACATACACATGTATATACATACACGTCCACACATGCAAATATACATACCTATACATCTCAATGCACACATATATATACACACACACTGACATATTCATATATACACATGTACATAATTCATACCGTCTGCCTTTATTTATTCCCATCACCACCTCGCGACACATCGAATAACAACCCCCTGCCCCCCCATGTGTGCGAGGTAGCGCTTGGAAAAGACAACAAAGGCCCCATTTGTTCACACTCAGTGTCTAGCTGTCATGTAATGATAAATATATATCATTTATTTATTTTTTTATTATGCTTAACTGCTGTCTCCTGCATTAGCAAGGTTGCTCAAGGAAACAGACAAGAATGGCCCAACCTACCCACATACACATGTATATACATAACAGCCCACACACGCACATATATATGCATATACAATTCAACGTATACATATGTTTTTTTTTTTTTTTTTTTTTTTTTTTTTTTTTTTTTTTATACTTTGTCGCTGTCTCCCGCGTTTGCGAGGTAGCGCAAGGAAACAGACGAAAGAAATGCCCCCCCCCATACACATGTACATACACACGTCCACACACGCAAATATACATACCTACACAGCTTTCCATGGTTTACCCCAGACGCTTCACATGCCTTGCTTCAATCCACTGACAGCACGTCAACCCCTGTATACCACATGACTCCAATTCACTCTATTTCTTGCCCTCCTTTCACCCTCCTGCATGTTCAGGCCCCGATCACACAAAATCTTTTTCACTCCATCTTTCCACCTCCAATTTGGTCTCCCTCTTCTCCTCGTTCCCTCCACCTCCGACACATATATCCTCTTGGTCAATCTCTCCTCACTCATTCTCTCCATGTGCCCAAACCATTTCAAAACACCCTCTTCTGCTCTCTCAACCACGCTCTTTTTATTTCCACACATCTCTCTTACCCTTACGTTACTTACTCGATCAAACCACCTCACACCACACATTGTCCTCAAACATCTCATTTCCAGCACATCCATCCTCCTGCGCACATCTCTATCCATAGCCCACGCCTCGCAACCATACAACATTGTTGGAACCACTATTCCCTCAAACATACCCATTTTTGCTTTCCGAGATAATGTTCTCGACTTCCACACATTTTTCAAGGCTCCCAAAATTTTCGCCCCCTCCCCCACCCTATGATCCACTTCTGCTTCCATGGTTCCATCCGCTGACAGATCCACTCCCAGATATCTAAAACACTTCACTTCCTCCAGTTTTTCTCCATTCAAACTCACCTCCCAATTGACTTGGCCCTCACCCCTACTGTACCTAATAACCTTGCTCTTATTCACATTTACTCTCAACTTTCTTCTTCCACACACTTTACCAAACTCAGTCACCAGCTTCTGCAGTTTCTCACATGAATCAGCCACCAGCGCTGTATCATCAGCGAACAACAACTGACTCACTTCCCAAGCTCTCTCATCCCCAACAGACTTCATACTTGCCCCTCTTTCCAGGACTCTTGCATTTACCTCCCTTACAACCCCATCCATAAACAAATTAAACAACCATGGAGACATCACACACCCCTGCCGCAAACCTACATTCACTGAGAACCAATCACTTTCCTCTCTTCCTACACGTACACATGCCTTACATCCTCGATAAAAACTTTTCACTGCTTCTAACAACTTGCCTCCCACACCATATATTCTTAATACCTTCCACAGAGCATCTCTATCAACTCTATCATATGCCTTCTCCAGATCCATAAATGCTACATACAAATCCATTTGCTTTTCTAAGTATTTCTCACATACATTCTTCAAAGCAAACACCTGATCCACACATCCTCTACCACTTCTGAAACCGCACTGCTCTTCCCCAATCTGATGCTCTGTACATGCCTTCACCCTCTCAATCAATACCCTCCCATATAATTTACCAGGAATACTCAACAAACTTATACCTCTGTAATTTGAGCACTCACTCTTATCCCCTTTGCCTTTGTACAATGGCACTATGCACGCATTCCGCCAATCCTCAGGCACCTCACCATGAGTCATACATACATTAAATAACCTTACCAACCAGTCAACAATACAGTCACCCCCTTTCTTAATAAATTCCACTGCAATACCATCCAAACCTGCTGCCTTGCCGGCTTTCATCTTCCGCAAAGCTTTTACTACCTCTTCTCTGTTTACCAAATCATTTTCCCTAACCCTCTCACTTTGCACACCACCTCGACCAAAACACCCTATATCTGCCACTCTGTCATCAGACACATTCAACAAACCTTCAAAATACTCATTCCATCTCCTTCTCACATCACCGCTACTTGTTATCACCTCCCCATTTACGCCCTTCACTGAAGTTCCCATTTGCTCCCTTGTCTTACGCACCCTATTTACCTCCTTCCAGAACATCTTTTTATTCTCCCTAAAATTTACTGATAGTCTCTCACATATACATATACAGACATATATACACATGTACATATCCGTACTTGCTGCCTTCATCCCTTCCTAATGACACCCGCCACACAGAAAATGATGCCAGGAATAGACAAAAATGGCCACATTTTTTCACATTCAGTCTCTAGCTATCATGTGTAATGCACAGCTCCTTTTCCACATCGAGGCCACACAGACCTTTCCATGGTTTACCCCAGACGCTTCACATGCCCTGGTTCAATCCATTGACAGCACGTCAACCCTGGTGTACCACATTGTTCCAGTTCACTGTATTCCTTGCACACCTCTCACCCTCCTGTATGTTCTGGCCAAAATTGCTCAAAATCTTTTTCACTCCATCCTTCCTCCTCCAGTTTGGTCTCCCACTTCTCCTTGTTTTCTCCACCTTTGACACATATATCCTCTTTGTCAATCTTTCTTCACTCATTCTCTCCATATGCCCAAACCATTTCAACACATCCTCTTCTGTTCTCTCAACTACATTCCTTATATTTCCACACATCTCTCTTATCCTTTCATTACTTAATTGATCAAACCAAACCACTTCACACCTCAAATTGTCCTCAAACATTTCATTTCTAACACATCGACCTACTCCACACAGCCTCGCAACTATATGATAATGTTGGAACTACTATTCCTTCAAACATACTCAATTTTACTGTCCTAGATGATGTTCTCTCCTTCCGCACATTCTTCATTACTCCCAGAACCTTTGCCTCCTTCCCCACCTTGTGACTTACTTCCACTTCCATGTTTCCATTCACTGCTAAGTCCTGTCCCAGATATCTAAAACACTATGCTTCCTCTGATTTTTCTCCATTCAAACTTACATCCCAATTAACTTTTCCCTCAACTGATTCCTGCATTAGCGAGGTAGCATAAAGAACAGAGGACTGAGCCTTAGAGGGATTATTCTTACTTGGCCCCCTTCTTTGTGAGTACATAAAGAGGAAAGGATTATTTAATTTGTTTATATATGCTGTGGATAATAGCTGATACAGGAGTGGGTTTTGATAGAAGTAAATATGTTTCAGATACTTAATTTTGTTAAATAGTTTAATATTTAACATTGGACAAAAGAAAGATACAGTACTCTTTGTTGCCGTAGACTTTTCATTTTATTTAGAAAAATACTTTGACTATTTGGAATGAAGTAATGTTGGGTAGATATGAGAATGATAAGAGGTATTAAAAGAAAAAGGGAAACAAAAGTAATAGGTGATGAATTGTTTAGCTTGAGGGAGCTCCTATGTTGTAAGTGGAGAAGTATGGACTTTTATTATTGTATATTTCCCGTAATGAGGCTTTGTAGAAAGAGTTCCTTGAGGGATACCTCTTTGTGTTTAGGGAACTTCATATAAGTTGTTAACATTATCAGTGAAGATGCTTGTTAAGAAAAGTTATAAATGGTGCTTGATTTTTGGAAATATATATCACAACTGGTACTTGATTTATGAAAATATTACTTTTGACAAAAGCTGCATTATGCTGTAAACAGCTCTAATACTGAAAGTTAAGGTTAAACTGATCGACACTTTTACTTTTCAGAAGTTGATGAGTGTGTGAAAGGTATTAATTTTAATCATAATCTGGAGCTTGATAGTGCCTGTGGTTGCCCTCCATATACCAACTTTACTGCTGGCTTTTATGGATGTTTGGATTATATCTTCTATCAGTCTGACAAGCTTACTGTCAAACAGGTTTGTATTTTGTCTGTTTGTGTCCTGTATACTTTTCCTGACTCTGATGATGAACTGAGGATAATAGTGCTCCAAGCCAAGTTTTTTTTTTTATATATCCAAAATCTTCTGTAAAATCAAGTAAGGTGGCCCAATCACTGCCAATGACCACATGTCCGCAACTGGGTATTTACATATTATGAAGGAAGATTCATTGTATAGTCAGAGTCCATATAGATATGGAGTTTAATTGTAAGTCTTTTGCCACTCCCAGTAAGTTAACCCCTTAACTGCTATAATTTTCAGCTGATGATGGACCATTCACTGCTGTTATTATCAGCTGATGATTTGATGGTTTCCACTATTTGACTTTCCATCAAGTGTTTAATTCCACCAATCATGCATGGATGTCACCATCATTCTCCTGCCACAACTAGAAAAGATATCACATGCTTCATTCACGAAACAAGGAGAATGGAAGACCAGATTGGAGATGAAGTGATGGAGTGAAATTTTTTTGGGTAACTGGGCCCTGAATATGCAGGAGTGGGATGGAGTGAATTGGAATGATGTGGTATACTGAGACTGACATGCTGTCACTGGACTAAACCAGGGTATATGAATGTCCTGTGTAAACCATGGAAAGGTCTGTGGGGCCTGGATGTGGGTAGAATGTGCTTTTGTTGCTTTACACTAGGCAGCTAGAGAATGGATGCAAGTGGATGTGCTCTTTTTTTGTTCTTTTATTGGTGCTTTCTCGCTAATGTCGGTAATGGCGATCATATATGAAAAAAGAAACATTTTTGTTTAAGACTTTTTTGTATTTGTTTAGTTCTGGTACCATCTTTTAGTATCTATTCTGTCTATCTGTCTACTTGTATCTTTGATGCTTGTTCCCTTTGGGAACTCCCTAAAGAGGGTGACCGTTGCAAAAGAGTTTCCATAACTGTTGAACTCCAGTGCAGGCCACTGGTAGATTGCAACTCTAGCGCAGTGTTCTCAGAGGCTTCTACTTAATGTTCATACCAACAACTTGTACCTAATGTGTCTACACAGTATTCCTGTATAATGTTCCAACCAATTAATTCCAGTGCTCCCAGCTAATGCTTCTACCTACTACTTCTGCCTTATGTTCCTACCACCAACTTCTATCTGTTGCTTGTACCATTATGCCAGAAGGCATGGCTAGCTCAAAGCACTCACTGCAGGAATATCTAGAGTTGAGAGGAATGAGTTGTGTGAATCAAGTGTTTTCAAGTGGTATGTGTGACAAGGAGAGATTGTATGTCTTTAGACAGAATGCCAGCAGTTACCTGTAGGTGGGGCAGAAAGAAAAGACAGCCACCTTGGCTAAAGGAGTGCAACTTGACAACAACTGAAGTGCTGGCTGAGAGCAATCTAATGCAGTGTTTTCTGAGCCTCCTACTTACTGTTCCTACCAACAACTTTTGCCTAATATGTCTACCCAGTACTCATGCCAAATGCTTTATCCTTCTACTTCTACCTAATGCTCCCAGTAATGCTCCTACTTACTACTTCTCCCTAATGTTTGCACTTGCTACCTCTGTCTGTTGCTCCTACCTTTTTGCCAAATGGCAGAACTAGCACAAATTGCTCACTATAGGAAAGTCTAGAGTTGAAAAGAATGAGTTGTGTGAGTTAAGTGTTGTCAAGTGTTATGTGTGACTAAGAAAGATTGTATGCTTGTTGACAGAATGCCAGTGGTCCACATGCAGGTGAGATAGAAAGAAAAGACAGCTACGTGAGTTAAGGGAGTGTAACTTAATAACTGAAGTGTTGGCTCATTATGCAGCAGTTACAAACCCTTACAGTACCCGTCTGGGTAGCACTGGTAATATATCTTAACACTGGTAATATATCTTCCAGGCTGGTGGCTGCTAACCAACTACCTACAGTATTTTGTAATTTATACATTTTTCTGTATTATGTATGGATTTATTGATTTCTCTTTAGAATTTACTTTAGTGGGAGAAGTATAAAAGAAAGAGACAGGAGGTCAAGAGAAAGGTGCAAGAGGTGAAAAAAAGGGCAAATGAGAGTTGGGGTGAGAGACTATCAGTAAATTTTAGGGAGAATAAAAAGATGTTCTGGAAAGAGGTAAATAGGGTGCGTAAGACAAGGGAGCAAATGGGAACTTCAGTGAAGGGCGTAAATGGGGAGGTGATAACAAGTAGTGGTGATGTGAGAAGGAGATGGAATGAGTATTTTGAAGGTTTGTTGAATGTGTCTGATGACAGAGTGGCAGATATAGGGTGTTTGGGTCGAGGTGGTGTGCAAAGTGAGAGGGTTAGGGAAAATGATTTGGTAAACAGAGAAGAGGTAGTAAAAGCTTTGCGGAAGATGAAAGCCGGCAAGGCAGCAGGTTTGGATGGTATTGCAGTGGAATTTATTAAAAAAGGGGGTGACTGTATTGTTGACTGGTTGGTAAGGTTATTTAATGTATGTATGACTCATGGTGAGGTGCCTGAGGATTGGCGGAATGCGTGCATAGTGCCATTGTACAAAGGCAAAGGGGATAAGAGTGAGTGCTCAAATTACAGAGGTATAAGTTTGTTGAGTATTCCTGGTAAATTATATGGGAGGGTATTGATTGAGAGGGTGAAGGCATGTACAGAGCATCAAATTGGGGAAGAGCAGTGTGGTTTTAGAAGTGGTAGAGGATGTGTGGATCAGGTGTTTGCTTTGAAGAATGTATGTGAGAAATACTTAGAAAAGCAAATGGATTTGTATGTAGCATTTATGGATCTGGAGAAGGCATATGATAGAGTTGATAGAGATGCTCTGTGGAAGGTATTAAGAATATATGGTGTGGGAGGCAAGTTGTTAGAAGCAGTGAAAAGTTTTTATCGAGGATGTAAGGCATGTGTACGTGTAGGAAGAGAGGAAAGTGATTGGTTCTCAGTGAATGTAGGTTTGCGGCAGGGGTGTGTGATGTCTCCATGGTTGTTTAATTTGTTTATGGATGGGGTTGTTAGGGAGGTAAATGCAAGAGTCTTGGAAAGAGGGGCAAGTATGAAGTCTGTTGGGGATGAGAGAGCTTGGGAAGTGAGTCAGTTGTTGTTCGCTGATGATACAGCGCTGGTGGCAGATTCATGTGAGAAACTGCAGAAGCTGGTGACGGAGTTTGGTAAAGTGTGTGGAAGAAGAAAGTTAAGAGTAAATGTGAATAAGAGCAAGGTTATTAGGTACAGTAGGGTTGAGGGTCAAGTCAATTGGGAGGTGAGTTTGAATGGAGAAAAACTGGAGGAAGTGAAGTGTTTTAGATATCTGGGAGTGGATCTGTCAGCGGATGGAACCATGGAAGCGGAAGTGGATCATAGGGTGGGGGAGGGGGCAAAAATTTTGGGAGCCTTGAAAAATGTGTGGAAGTCGAGAACATTATCCCGGAAAGCAAAAATGGGTATGTTTGAAGGAATAGTGGTTCCAACAATGTTGTATGGTTGCGAGGCGTGGGCTATGGATAGAGTTGTGCGCAGGAGGATGGATGTGCTGGAAATGAGATGTTTGAGGACAATGTGTGGTGTGAGGTGGTTTGATCGAGTAAGTAACGTAAGGGTAAGAGAGATGTGTGGAAATAAAAAGAGCGTGGTTGAGAGAGCAGAAGAGGGTGTTTTGAAATGGTTTGGGCACATGGAGAGAATGAGTGAGGAAAGATTGACCAAGAGGATATATGTGTCGGAGGTGGAGGGAACGAGGAGAAGAGGGAGACCAAATTGGAGGTGGAAAGACGGAGTGAAAAGGATTTTGTGTGATCGGGGCCTGAACATGCAGGAGGGTGAAAGGAGGGCAAGGAATAGAGTGAATTGGAGCGATGTGGTATACAGGGGTTGACGTGCTGTCAGTGGATTGAATCAAGGCATGTGAAGCGTCCGGGGTAAACCATGGAAAGCTGTGTAGGTATGTATATTTGCGTGTGTGGACGTGTGTATGTACTTGTGTATGGGGGGGGTTGGGCCATTTCTTTCGTCTGTTTCCTTGCGCTACCTCGCAAACGCGGGAGACAGCGACAAAGTATAAAAAAAAAAAAAAAAAATACTGAAAATTACTGCCCAGGATTGCATCCTTTATTTATTGTTATGCATATGGAAAAATGTTTTAGATTTTTTATTCATTGATTTACGATTAGGTCATTAGGAAAACGTCTTGGTCATAAATCAAGGACTCTGTACTTCAAATTTTATAAAAGCTCTTCAAAACTCTTGGATTCACTTCTCTAACCACCCCACCCATAAACACATTAAACAACCATGAAGACATCACACACCCCTGCCACAAAGCGACATTCACTGGGACCCAATCACTTTCCTCTCTTCCTACTCGTACACATGCCTTAATCCGTGAAAAACTTTTCACTGGTTCTAGCAACTTACCTCCCTCACCATATACTCTTAAAACCTTTGACAAAGCATCTTTATCAACCCTATCATATGCCTTCTCCAGATCCATAAGGCATATGTTAGAATTGATAGAGATGCTTTGTCAAAGGTTTTAAGAGTATATAGTGTGGCCGGTAAGTTGCTAGAAGCAGTGAAAAGTTTTTACCAAGGATTAAGGCATGTGTACGAGTAGGAAGAGAGAAAAGTGATTGAATACCATTGAATGTCGGTTTGTGGCAGGGGTGTGTGATGTCTCCATGGTTGTTTAATTTGTTCATGGATGGGGTGGTTAGGGAGGTGAATGCAAGAGTTTTGGAGAGAGGGGCAAGTATGCAGTCTCTTGTGGATGAGAGAGCTTGGGAAGTGATTCAGTTGTTGTTCGCTGATGATACTGCGCTGGTGGCTGATTCAGGTGAGAAACTGCAGAAGTTGGTGACTGAGTTTGGTAAAGTGTGTGAATGGAGAAAGTTTAGAGTAAAAGTGAATAAGAGCAAGGTTATTAGGTTCAGCAGGATTGAGGGGCAAGTCAATTGGGAGGTAAGTTTGAATGGAGAAAAAGTGGAGGAAGTGAAGTGTTTTAGATATCTGGGAGTGGATTTGGCAGCGGATGGAACCATGGAAGTGGAAGCGAGTCACAGGGTGGGGGAAGGGCTGAAGGTTCTGGAAGAGTTTGATAGTGTGTGGGAGGCAAGAATGTTAATTCGGAGAGCAAAAATGGGTACATTTGAAGAAATAGTGGTTCCAACAATGTTATATGCTTGCAATGCATGGGATATAGATAAGGTTGTGCAGAGGGGGTGGATGTGCTGAAAATGAAATGCTTGAGGACAGTATGTGGTTTGATCGAGTAAGTAATGAAAGGGTAAGAGAGATGTGTGGTAATAAAAAGAGTGCGGTTGAGAGAGCAGAAGAGAGTGTGTTGAAATGGTTTGGACACATGGAGAGAATGAGTGAGGAAAGATTGACAAAGAGGATATATGAGTCAGAGGTGGAGGAAAGAAGGAGAAGTGGGAGACCAAATTGGAGGTGGAAGAATAGAGTGAAAAAGATTTTGTGCACTCGGGGCCTGAACATACAGAAGGGTAAAAGGCGTGCAAGGAATGGAGTGAATTGGAACAATGTGGTGTACTAGGGTCAATGTGCTATCGGTGGATTGAACCAGGGCATGTAAAGCATCTGGGGTAGACCATGGAAAGGTCTCTGGGGCCTGGGTGTGTAAAGGGAGCTGTGGTTTTGGAGCATTACACATGACAGCTAGAGACTGAGTGTGAGTGAATGTGGCCTTTATGTGTTTTCCTAGCACTACCTCACTGGGAGGGGGGGGATGCTGTTTTCTGTGTGGCAGGGTGGTGAGGGGAATGGATGAAGGCAGTGAGTATGAATATGTACATGTGTATATATGTCTGTGTATGTATATGTATGTATACATTGAAATCTATATGTATGCATATGTGCATGTATGGGTGTTTATGTATGATTATTTTTTATTTATTTATTTTGCTTTGTCGCTGTCTCCCGCGTAAGCAAGGTAGCACAAAGAAACCCGATGAAAGAAATGGCCCAACCCACCCACTTACACATGTATATCCATACACGCCCACACACGCAAATATACATACCTATACATCTCAACGTATACACACACAGACATATACATATATACACATATTCATAATTTATACTGTCTGCCTTTATTCATTCCCATCACCATCCCGCCACACATGAAATAACAACCCCCACCCCGTCATGTGCGCGATGTAGTGCTAGGAAAAGACAACAAAGGCCACATTCGTTTGCACTCAGTCTCTAGCTGTCATGTAATAAGGCACCCAAACCACAGCTCCCTTCCCACATCCAGGCCCCACAGAACTTTCCATGGTTTACCCCAGACGCTTCACATGCCCTGGTTCAATTCATTGACAGCACATCGACCCCGGTATACCACATCGTTCCAATTCACTCTATTCCTTGCATGCCTTTCACCCTCTTACACATTCAGGCCCTGATCACTCAAAATCTTTTTCACTCCATCTTTCCACCTCCAATTTGGTGTGCCACTTCTCCTCGTTCCCTCCACCTCTTACACATATATCCTCTTGGTCAATCTTTCCTCACTCATTCTCTCCATATGAACAAACCATTTCAAAACACCCTCTTCTGCTCTCTCAACCACACTTTTTATTACCACACATCTCTCTTACCCTATTATTACTTACTCGATCAAACCACCTCACACCACATATTGTCGTCAAACATCTCATTTCCAGCACATCCACCCTCCTCCACACAACTCTATCCATAGCCCACACCTCACAACCATATAACATTGTTGGAACCACTATTCCTTCAAACATACCCATTTTAGCTTTCCAAGATAATGTTCTCGACTTCCACGCATTTTTCAATGCTCCCAGAACTTTTGCCCCCCTCCCCCACCCTGTGATTCACTTCCACTTCCATGGTTCCATCTGCTGCCAGATCCACTCTCAGATATCTAAAACACTTCACTTCCCCAGTTTTTCTCCATTCAATCTTACCTCCCAATTGACTTGATCCTCAACCCTACTGTACCTAATAACCTTGCTCTTATTCACATTTACTCTCAGCTTTCATCTTTCTTTCACACACTTTACCAAACTCAGTCACCAGCTTCTGCAGTTTCTCACACGAATCAGCCACCAGTGCTGTATCATCAGTGAACAACTGACTCACTCCCCAAGCTCTCTCAACCACAACAGACTGCGTACTTGCCCCTCTTTCCAAAACTCTTGCATTCACCTTCCTAACAATCCCATCCATAAACAGATTAAACAACCATGGAGACATCACACACCTCTTCCTCTTCCTACATGCACACATGCCTTACATCCTTGATAAAAACTTTTCACTGCTTGTAACAACTTGCCTCCCACACCATATATTCTTAATACCTTCCACAGAACATCTCTATCAACTCTATCATATGCCTTCTCCAGATCCATAAGTGTTACATAGAAATCCATTTGCTTTTCTAAGTATTTCTCACATACATTCTTCAAAGCAAACACCTTATCCACACATCCTCTACCACTTCTGAAACCATCCTGCTCTTCCCCAATCTGATGCTCTGTACATGCCTTCACCCTCTCAATCAATACCCTCCCTTATAATTTCCCAGGAATACTCAACAAACATATACCTCTCTAATTTGAGCACTCACTTTTATCCCCTTTGCCTTTGTACAGTGGCACTATGCAAGGATTCTGCCAATCCTCAAGCACCTCACCATGAGACATACATACATTAAATAAACTTACCAACCAGTCAACATTACAGTCACCCCCTTTTATAATAAATTCTGCTGCAATACCATCCAAACCCGCTGCCTTGCTGGCTTTCATCTTCCACAAAGCTTTACTACCTCTTCTCTGTTTACCAAATCATTTTCCTGAACCCTCTCACTTTGCACACCACCTTGACCAAAACACCCTATATCTGCCACTCTATCATCAAACACAGTCAACAAACCTTCAAAATACTCACTCCATCTCCTTCTCACATCACAACTACTTATTATCACCTCCCCATTAGCCCCCTTCACTGAAGTTCCCATTTGTTCCCTTGTCTTACGCACTTTATTTACCTCCTTCCAAAGCATCTTTTTATTCTCCCTAAAATTTAATGATACTCTCTCACCCCATCTCTCATTTGCCCTCTTTTTCACTTCTTGCACCTTTCTCTTGACCTCCTGCCTGTTTCTTTTATACATCTCCCACTCATTTGCATTATTTCCTTGCAAAAATCATCCAAATGCCTCTCTCTTCTCCTTCACTAAAAATCTTACTTCTTCATCCCACCACTCACTACCCTTTCTCATCTGCCCACCTCCCACACTTCTCATGCCACAAGCATCTTTTGCGCAAGCCATCACTGCTTCCCTAAATACATCCCATTCCTCCTCCACTTCCCTTACGTTCTTAGTTCTCACCTTTTTCCATTCTGTACTCAGTCTCTCCTGGTACTTCCTGACACAAGTCTCCTTCCCAAGCTCACTTGCTCTCACCACTCTTTTCACCCCAACATTCTTCTTTTCTGAAAACCTCTACAAATCTTCACCTTCGCCTCCACAAGATAATGATCAAGCATCCCTCCAGTTGCACCTCTCAGCATATTAACATCCAAAAGTCTCTCTTTTGTGTGCCTATCAATTAACATGGAATCCAATAACGCTCTCTCGCCATCTCTCTTGCTTACATACGTATACTTATGTATATCTCTGAACGCCCCATGTTTTTTTTTTTTTTTTTTTTTTTTTGCTTTGTTGCTGTCTCCCGCGTTTGCAAGGTAGCACAAGGAAACAGACGAAAGAAATGGCCCAACCCACCCCCATACACATGTATATACATACGTCCACACACGCAAATATACAATACCTATACAGCTTTCCATGGTTTACCCCAGACGCTTCAAGTGCCCTGATTCAATCCACTGACAGCACGTCAACCCCGGTATACCACATCGATCCAATTCACTCTATTCCTTGCCCTCCTTTCACCCTCCTGCATGTTCAGGCCTCGATCACACAAAATCTTTTTCACTCCATCTTTCCCCCTCCAATTTGGTCTCCCACTTCTCGTTCCCTCCACCTCTGACACATATATCCTCTTGGTCAATCTTTCCTCACTCATTCTCTCCATGTGCCCAAACCATTTCAAAACACCCTCTTCTGCTCTCTCAAACCACCTCACACCACACATTGTCCTCAAACATCTCATTTCCAGCACATCCATCCTCCTGCGCACAACTCTATCCATAGCCCATGCCTCGCAACCATACAACATTGTTAGAACCACTATTCCTTCAAACATACCCATTTTTGCTTTCTGAGATAATGTTCTCGACTTCCACACATTCTTCAAGGCTCCCAGGATTTTCGCCCCCTCCCCCACCCTATGATCCATTTCCGCTTCCATGGATCCATCCGCTGCCAGATCCACTCCCAGATATCTAAAACACTTTACTTCCTCCAGTTTTTCTCCATTCAAACTTACCTCCCAATTGACTTGACCCTCAACCCTACTGTACCTAATTACCTTGCTCTTATTCATATTTACTCTTAACTTTCTTCTTTCACACACTTTACCAAACTCAGTAACCAGCTTCTGCAGTTTCTCACATGAATCAGCCACAAGTGCTGTATCATCAGCGAACAACAACTGACTCACTTCCCAAGCTCTCTTATCCCCACCAGACTTCATACTTGCCCCTCTTTCCAAAACTCTTGCATTTACTTCCCTAACAACCCCAACCATAAACAAATTAAACAACCATGGCGACATCACACACCCCTGCCGCAAACCTACATTCACTGAGAACCAATCACTTTCCTCTCTTCCTACACGTACACATGCCTTACATCCTCGATAAAAACTTTTCACTGCTTCTAACAACTTGCCTCCCACACCATATATTCTTAATACCTTCCACAGAGCATCTCTATCAACTCTATCATATGCCTTCTCCAGATCCATAAATGCTACATACAAATCCATTTGCTTTTCTAAGTATTTCTCACATACATTCTTCAAAGCAAACACCTGATCCACACATCCTCTACCACTTCTGAAACCACACTGCTCTTCCCCAATCTGATGCTCTGTACATGCCTTCACCCTCTCAATTAATACCCTCCCATATAATTTACCAGGAATACTCAACAAACTTATACCTCTGTAATTTGAGCACTCACTCTTATCCCCTTTGCCTTTGTACAAAGGCACTATGCACGCATTCCGCCAATCTTCAGGCACCTCACCATGAGTCATACATACATTAAATAACCTTACCAACCAGTCAATAATACAGTCACCCCCTTTTTTAATAAATTCCACTGCAATACCATCCAAACCTGCTGCCTTGCCGGCTTTCATCTTCCGCAAAGCTTTTACTACCTCTTCTCTGTTTACCAAATCATTTTCCCTAACCCTCTCACTTTGCACACCACTTCGACCAAAACACCCTATATCTGCCACTCTATCATCAAACACATTCAACAAACCTTCAAAATACTCACTCCATCTCCTTCTCACATTACCACTACTTGTTATCACCTCCCCATTTGCGCCCTTCACTGAAGTTCCTATTTGCTCCCTTGTCTTACGCACTTTATTTACCTCCTTGCAGAACATCTTTTTATTCTCCCTAAAATTTAATGATACTCTCTCACCCCAACTCTCATTTGCCCTCTTTTTCACCTCTTGCACCTTTCTCTTGACCTCTTGTCTCTTTCTTTTATACATCTCCGACTCAATTGCATTTTTTCCCTGTAAAAATCGTCCAAATGCCTCTCTCTTCTCTTTCACTAATAATCTTACTTCTTCATCCCACCACTCACTAACCTTTCTAATCAACCCACCTCCCACTCTTCTCATGCCACAAGCATCTTTTGCGTAATCCATCACTGATTCCCTAAATACATCCCATTCCTCCCCCACTCCCCTTACTTCCATTGTTCTCACCTTTTTCCATTCTGTACTCAGTCTCTCCTGGTACTTCCTCACACAAGTCTCCTTCCCAAGCTCACTTACTCTCACCACCCTCTTCACCCAAACATTCACTCTTCTTTTCTGAAAACCCATACAAATCTTCACCTTAGCCTCCACAAGATAATGATCAGACATCCCTCCAGTTGCACCTCTCAGCACATTAACATCCAAAAGTCTCTCTTTCGCGCGCCTGTCAATTAACACGTAATCCAATAACGCTCTCTGGCCATCTCTCCTACTTACATACGTATGCTTATGTATATCTCGCTTTTTAAGCCAGGTATTCCCAATCACCAGTCCTTTTTCATTACATAAATCTACAAGCTCTTCACCATTTTCATTTACAACACTGAACACCCCATGTACACCATTATTCCCGCAACTGCGACATTACTCACCTTTGCATTCAAATTACCCATCACTATAACTCGGTCTCGTGCATCAAAACTACCAACACACTCACTCAGCTACTCCCAAAACACTTGCCTCTCATGATCTTTCTTCACTTGCCCAGGTGCATATGCACCAATAATCACCCATCTCTCTCCATCAACTTTCAGTTTTACCCATATCAATCTAGAGTTTACTTTCTTACACTTTATCACATACTCCCATCACTCCTGTTTCAGGAGTAGTACAACTCCTTCTCTTGCTCTTGTCCTCTCACTAACCCCTGGCTTTACTCCCAAGACGTTCCCAAACCACTCTTCCCCTTTACCCTTGAGCTTCGTTTCACTCAGAGCCAAAACATCCAGGTTCTTTTCCTCAAACATACTTCCTATCTCTCCTTTTTCCTCATCTTCGTTACATCCACAAACATTTAGACACCCCAATCTGAACCTTTGAGGAGGATGAGCACTCCCCGTGTGACTCCTTCTTCTGTTTCCCCTTTTAGAAAGTTAAAATACAAAGAGGGGAGAGTTTCCAGCCCCCCACTCCCGTCCCCTTTTGTCGCCTTCTACGACACATGAGGAATGCGCGGGAAGTATTCTCTCTCCCCTGGAGGAAGTGAAGTGTTTTAGATATCTGGGAGTGGATCTGGCAGCAGATGGAACCATGGAAGCGGAAGTGGATCATAGGGTGGCGGAGGGGGCGAAAATTCTGGTGGCCTTGAAGAATGTGTGGAAGTCGAGAACATTATCTCGGAAAGCAAAAATGGGTATGTTTGAAGGAATAGTGGTTCCAACAATGTTGTATGGTTGCGAGGCGTGGGCTATGGATAGAGTTGTGCGCAGGAGGATGGATGTGCTGGAAATGAGATGTTTGAGGACAATGTGTGGTGTGAGGTGGTTTGATCGAGTGAGTAACGTAAGGGTAAGAGAGATGTGTGGAAATAAAAAGAGCGTGGTTGAGAGAGCAGAAGAGGGTGTTTTGAAGTGGTTTGGGCACATGGAGAGAATGAGTGAGGAAAGATTGACCAAGAGGATATATGTGTCGGAGGTGGAGGGAACGAGGAGAAGAGGGAGACCAAATTGGAGGTGGAAAGATGGAGTGAAAAAGATTTTGTGTGATCGGGGCCTGAACATGCAGGAGGGTGAAAGGAGGGCAAGGAATAGAGTGAATTGGAGCGATGTGGTATACCGGGGTTGACGTGCTGTCAGTGGATTGAATCAAGGCATGTGAAGCGTCTGGGGTAAACCATGGAAAGCTGTGTAGGTATGTATATTTGCGTGTGTGGACATATGTATATACATGTGTATGGGTGGGGTTGGGCCATTTCTTTCGTCTGTTTCCTTGCGCTACCTCGCAAACGCGGGAGACAGCGACAAAGTATAATAAATAAAAAAATAAATATATATATATGTATTGTTGACTGGTTGGTAAGGTTATTTAATGTATGTATGACTCATGGTGAGGTGCCTGAGGATTGGCGGAATGCTTGCATAGTGCCATTGTACAAAGGCAAAGGGGATAAGAGTGAGTGCTCAAATTACAGAGGTATAAGTTTGTTGAGTATTCCTGGTAAATTATATGGGAGGGTATTGATTGAGAGGGTGAAGGCATGTACAGAGCATCAGATTGGGGAAGAGCAGTGTGGTTTCAGAAGTGGTAGAGGATGTGTGGATCAGGTGTTTGCTTTGAAGAATGTATGTGAGAAATACTTAGAAAAGCAAATGGATTTGTATGTAGCATTTATGGATCTGGAGAAGGCATATGATAGAGTTGATAGAGATGCTCTGTGGAAGGTATTAAGAATATATGGTGTGGGAGGCAAGTTGTTAGAAGCAGTGAAAAGTTTTTATCGAGGATGTAAGGCATGTGTACGTGTAGGAAGAGAGGAAAGTGATTGGTTCTCAGTGAATGTAGGTTTGCGGCAGGGGTGTGTGATGTCTCCATGGTTGTTTAATTTGTTTATGGATGGGGTTGTTAGGGAGGTAAATGCAAGAGTTTTGGAAAGAGGGGCAAGTATGAAGTCTGTTGGGGATGAGAGAGCTTGGGAAGTGAGTCAGTTGTTGTTCGCTGATGATACAGCGCTGGTGGCGGATTCATGTGAGAAACTGCAGAAGCTGGTGACTGAGTTTGGTAAAGTGTGTGGAAGAAGAAAGTTAAGAGTAAATGTCAATAAGAGCAAGGTTATTAGGTACAGTAGGGTTGAGGGTCAAGTCAATTGGGAGGTGAGTTTGAATGGTGAGAGGCTGGAGGAAGTGAAGTGTTTTAGATATCTGGGAGTGGATCTGTCAGCGGATGGAACCATGGAAGCGGAAGTGGATCATAGGGTGGGGGAGGGGGCGAAAATTTTGGGAGCCTTGAAAAATGTGTGGAAGTCGAGAACATTATCCCGGAAAGCAAAAATGGGTATGTTTGAAGGAATAGTAGTTCCAACAATGTTGTATGGTTGCGAGGCGTGGGCTATGGATAGAGTTGTGCGCAGGAGGATGGATGTGCTGGAAATGAGATGTTTGAGGACAATGTGTGGTGTGAGGTGGTTTGATCGAGTAAGTAACGTAAGGGTAAGGGAGATGTGTGGAAATAAAAAGAGCATGGTTGAGAGAGCAGAAGAGGGTGTTTTGAAATGGTTTGGGCACATGGAGAGAATGAGTGAGGAAAGATTGACCAAGAGGATATATGTGTCGGAGGTGAAGGGAACGAGGAGAAGAGGGAGACCAAATTGGAGGTGGAAAGATGGAGTGAAAAGGATTTTGTGTGATCGGGGCCTGAACATGCAGGAGGGTGAAAGGAGGGCAAGGAATAGAGTGAATTGGAGCGATGTGGTATACAGGGGTTGACGTGCTGTCAGTGGATTGAATCAAGGCATGTGAAGCGTCTGGGGTAAACCATGGAAAGCTGTGTAGGTATGTATATTTGCGTGTGTGGACGTGTGTATGTACATGTGTATGGGGGGGGTTGGGCCATTTCTTTCGTCTGTTTCCTTGCGCTACCTCGCAAACGCGGGAGACAGCGACAAAGTATAAAAAAAAAAAAAAAAAAAAAAAAATATATATATATATATATATATATATATATATATATATATATAGATAGATATGTATATGTATATGTATTTTAACTTTATAAAAGGGGAAACAGAAGAAGGGGTCACTCGGGAGTGCTCATCCTCCTCGAAGGCTTAGATTAGGGTGTCTAAATGTGTGTGGATGTAACCAAGATGAGAAAAAGGAGAGATAGGTGGTGTGTTTGAGGAAAGGAACCTGGATGTTTTGGCTCTGAGTGAAACGAAGCTCAAGTGTAAAGGGGAAGAGTGGTTTGGGAATGTCTTGGGAGTAAAGTCAGGAGTTAGTGAGAAGACAAGATCAAGTGAAGCACTACTCCTGAAACAGGAGTGGTGGGAGTATGTGATAGAGTGTAAAAATGTAAACTCTAGATTGATATGGGTAAAACTGAAAGTTGATGGAGAGAGATGGGTGATTATTGGTGCATATGCACCTGGGCATGAGAAGAAAGATCACGAGAGGCAAGTGTTTTGGGAGCAGCTGAATGAGTGTGTTAGTGGTTTTGATGCACAAGACCGGGTTATAGTGATGGGTGATTTGAATGCAAAGGTGAGTAATGTGGCAGTTGAGGGAATAATTGGTATACATGGGGTGTTCAGGGTTGTAAATGGTAATGGTGAAGAGCTTGTAGATTTATGTGCTGAAAAAGGACTGGTGATTGGGAATACCTGGTTTAAAAAGAGAGGTATACATAAGTATACTTATGTAAGTAGGAGAGATGGCCAGAGAGCGTTATTGGATTACGTGTTAATTGATAGGCGCATGAAAGAGAGACTTTTGGATGTCAATGTGCTGAGAGGTGCAACTGGAGGGATGTCTGATCATTATCTTGTGGAGACGAATGTGAAGATTTGTAGTGGTTTTCAGAAAAGAAGAGAGAATGTTGGGGTGAAGAGAGTGGTGAAAGTAAGTGAACTTGGGAAGGAGACTTGTGTGAGGAAGTACCAGGAGAGACTGAGTACTGAATGGAAAAAGGTGAGAACAAAGGAGATAAGGGGAGTGGGGAAGGAATGGGATGTATTTAGGGAAGCAG
This sequence comes from Panulirus ornatus, assembly GCF_036320965.1. Lineage (NCBI taxonomy): Eukaryota > Metazoa > Arthropoda > Malacostraca > Decapoda > Palinuridae > Panulirus > Panulirus ornatus. The sequence continues at coordinate 4,668,196 of NC_092271.1, read as the reverse complement.
TGATGGCTTGCGCAAAAGATGCTTGTGGCATGAGAAGCGTGGGAGGTGGGCAGATTAGAAAGGGTAGTGAGTGGTGGGATGAAGAAGTAAGATTATTAGTGAAAGAGAAGAGAGAGGCATTTGGATAATTTTTGCAGGGAAATAATGCAAATGAGTGGGAGATGTATAAAAGAAAGAGGCAGGAGGTCAAGAGAAAGGTGCAAGAGGTGAAAAAGAAGGCAAATGAGAGTTGGGGTGAGAGAGTATCATTAAATTTTAGGGAGAATAAAAAGATGTTTTGGAAGGAGGTAAATAAAGTGCGTAAGACAAGGGAACAAATGGGAACTTCAGTGAAGGGGGTTAATGTGGAGGTGGTAACAGGTAGTTGTGATGTGAGAAGATGGAGTTAGTGTTTTGAAGGTTTGTTGAATGTGTTTGATGATAGAGTGGCAGATATAGGGTGTTTTGGTCGAGGTGGTGTGCAATGTGAGAGGGTTAGGGAAAATGATTAGGTAAACAGAGAAGAGGTTGTATAAGCTTTGCGGAAGATGATGAAAGCTGGCAAGGCAGCGGGTTTGGATGGTATTGCAGTGGAATTTATTAAAAAAGGTGGTGACTATATTGTTGACTGGTTGGTTAGGTTATTTGATGTATGTATGACTCATGGTGAGGTGCCTGAGGATTGGCGGAATGCTTGCATAGTGCCATTGTACAAAGGCAAAGGGGATAAGAGTGAGTGCTCCAATTACAGAGGTATAAGTTTGTTGAGTATTCCTGTGAAATTATATGGAAGGGTATTGATTGAGAGGGTGAAGGCATGTACAGAGCATCAGATTGGGGAAGAGCAGTGTAATTTCAGAAGTGGTAGAGGATGTTTGGATCAGGTGTTTGCTTTGAAGAATGTATGTGAGAAATACTTAGAAAAGCAAATGGATTTGTATGTAGCATTTATGGATCTGGAGAAGGCATATGATAGAGTTGATAGAGATGTTCTGTAGAATGTATTAAGAATATATGGTGTGGGAGGCAAGTTGTTAGAAGCAGTGAAAAGTTTTTATCGAGGATGTAAGGCATGTACGTGTAGGAAGAGAGGAAAGTGATTGGTTCTCAGTGAATGTAAGTTTGCAGCAGGGGTGTGTGATGTTTCTATGGTTGTTTAATTTGTTTATGGATGGGGTTGTTAGGGAGGTGAATGCAAGAGTTTTGGAAAGAGGGGAAAGTATGCAGTGTTTTCTGCATGCGAGATCTTGAGAAATGAGTCTGTTGTTGTTCACTGATTATACAGCGCTGGTGGCTGATTCATGTGAGAAACTGCAGAAGCTGGTGACTGAATTTGGTAAAGTGAGTGAAAGAAGAAAGTTAAGAGTAAATGTGAATAAGAGCAAGGTTATTAAGTACAGTAGTGTTGATGGTCAAGTCAATTGGGAGTTAAGATTGAATAGAGAAAAAGTGGAAGAAGTGAAGTGTTTTAGAAATGTGGGAGTGGATTTGGCAGCGGATGGAACCATGGAAGCGGAAGTGAATCATAGGATGGGGGAGGGGGCGAAAATTCTGGGAACCTTGAAGAATGTGGGAAAGTCAAGAACATTATCTTGGAAAGCAAAATTGGGTATGTTTGAAGAAATAGTGGTTCCAACAATGTTGTATTCTTGTGAGGCGTGGGCTATGGATAGAATTCTGCAGAGGAGGGTGGATGTGCCGGAAATGAGATGTTTGAGGACAATATATGGTGTGAGGTGGTTTGATCGAGTAAGTAATAATAGGGTAAGAGAGATATGTGGTAATAAAAAGAGTGTGGTTGAGAGAGTAGAAGAGGGTGTTTTGAAATGGTTTGGTGACATGGAGAGAATGAGTGAGAAAAGATTGATCAAGAGGATTTATGTGTCAGAGGTGGAGGGAATGAAGAGAAGTTGGAGACCAAGTTGGAGGTGGAAAGATGGAGTGAAAAAGATTTTGTGTGATTGGGGCCTGAACATGCAGGAGGGTGAAAGACGTGCAAGTAATAGAGTGAATTGGAACCATATGTTATACAGGGCTCAACGTGCTGTCAATGGATTCAACCAGGGCATGTGAAGTGTCTAGGATAAACCATGGAAAGTTCTGTGGGGCCTGGATGTGGAAAGGGAGCTGTGGTTTTGGTGCATTATTACATTATAGTTAGAGACTGAGTAAGAACGAATGTGGCCTTTGTTGTCTTTTCATAGCGCTAACTCGCACACATGAGGGGGAAGGGGGTTGTTATTTCATGTGTGTCAGGGTGGTGATGGTAATGAATAAAGGCAGACTATGAATTATGTACATATGTATATATATACATGTCTGTGTGTGTATATATATATATGTATACGTTGAGATGTATAGGTATGTACATTTGCGTGTGTGGACGTGTATGTATATACATGTGTATGTGGGTGGGTTGAGTCATTCTTTCGTCTGTTTCTTTGCGCTTCCTTGCTAACACAGGAGACAGCGACAAAGCAAAATAAATAAAAATAAATGAATTAATGTATTATTTATTGTATTATACTGAGTGTGAACGAATGTGGGTTTTGTTGTCTTTTCATAGCACTACCTCACATGCGCACGCGGGAGGGGGGTGCTGTTTGATGTGTGGCCGGATGGCAACATGATTGGATGAAGGCAGCAAGTATGAATATGTTCATGTGCATATATGTATTTGTCTGTGTATGTATATGTATGTATACTTTGAAATGTATAGGTATGTATATGTGCGTGTGTGGGTGTTTATATATGTGTATGTGGGTGGGATGGGCCATTCTTTCGTCTGTTTCCTTGCACTACCTTGCTAATGCAGGAGACAGTGACTAAGTATGATGAAAAAGAAAATAATATTTGAAATCATTTTTTTTCCTTGAAGGGGATAGAAAAAGTTTTATTACTTAACCATGTAAATGATACTGGTTGTCTTGGTCTAATTTGATTATAATGATTTTACTTAAGACATCTGGTTTAATGAATTCACTGATTTAGAAACCAAAAGGAATATCATGTTCAACTGAAGTGTTTTACTGTTTAGGGGTTTTGAATTTTTGAGAAAGGTTGGAAATATAGCTTGTCGAAATGATATAAAAGAGTGATGAGGTGTTACTCATAACTTAAGAATCCTTTTCTCTTTTCAGGTGATACCTATGCCTACACATGAAGAAGTGACACAACATGTTGCTTTACCAAGCATTACTTTTCCATCAGATCATATTCCACTGATTGCGGATCTTCAGTTTGTCATGACTGGAGTTTCAGATTAATGTAGATTTATGATATGGGCTTTTATTTATGGATGATTAATGTGAATTTGAAATTAATGTGATTTTACCTAAAAAGTGATACACTGAATTACTTTAACAGTAAGGATTTGTTGGGAAAAAATATTTTATTGGTACGGGCACACCACCGAATTTCCAGCAACTGTTGGTTCGGCACATCCTTTAGTCCGGACAAAATTACGCGAGGGAACTTGAAGTTACTGTGGCCACCAGACTACTTTACTGGGCGGCCACAGATGGCATTGTGTGTAGGGCGCACTTATTTACATTCTTTGCTCTGCACTTGGTGGTGATACTGCAATTCTGTGAGATTCTTAGCTTATCTTTCTTAAATTTAACCTTAGCTATGGCATGTAAGACATATGAGAGTGTCATTCGTGATGTTAAACATAAACACATGTCCATATCGATCCAAGATAAAGTAGAACTATTGAAAAAATGGACCGAGGTGTTTTGATGCGTATGCTGTGTGACATATACAGTATTGGTTCACCAACTGTTTATGATATAAAGAAGCAAAGGTAGAAAATATTGAAATTCTATGCAGACAGTGATTCCAAGAAGCAAAAGACGATTAGAAAAATTATGACAGATGGTAAGAGTACTGAGCACGATTGAGTGATGATGGAATGGTTTCGACTGCGTCATAGCGATGGAATGGATTTGTCAGGTAGCATGATAATGGACCAGGCTAAGTTGTTCTATTAAGAACTTAAATTTCAACATGAGTGTGACTATAATGAAGGATGGCTCCAAAGGTTCAGGAAGCGTCATGGAATTTCCATGAAAAAAGTTTGCGGAGAAAAGCGGTCTGCAAACCACGAAGGAGCTGCTAAGTATGTGGACGAATCTGCAAAACTCGTAGCTGTTGAGCATCTTAGTCCTGAGCAGGTGTATAATGCAGATGAAACTGCATTATTCTAATGATGCGCACTTTGGGAAACACTAGCAACAGAAGACGAAGGCCCATAGGATTCAACCAATATAAGGACAGATGTATCATCTCAGGGTGCTCAAACACAGCAGGCACCCACAGATATAAACCACTGGTGATAGGAAAAAGTAAATGTCCCAGGGCCTTGAAAGATGTTAAAGTTTACCCAGTAACATAACATACAAATAAAAATGGCTGGATTACATCCTAGCCTCTCTTAAAGAAATGAATAAATTTGCACTTAATTTTTGTTTAATCTTGTTTAAATGATACCTGTACTCTTGTTTCAATAATGTACTATTGTGCAAGTACCTATATTTCATTTCTTTATTTAATTTACATGTAACGTTTGTTTAATTTAAATTTCTAGAAGTCCAGGTATACTTTAGACACATGGGAGTTGTATGATGAGTGGGTTAGGGGTGTGTTGATGAATTATTACTACGTGACCACGGTTGGTCTGACAAAATGGTTGATCCAGCAAGGCTTTGGAACAAAGAGTGCTGGAAAATCAGTGGCATACCTGTATTTGTTATGTTTACATAACCTCAGAATGCATTTTTTGAGGCTTTCAATTTCAAGGTAACATCTTCCTTGTCTTGGAATGAGATCTGTTTCCATCTTCACGAAGGTGTGCTTTATTTTTGTTTACTGGTGAAACAGCTCTGTTGAAACTGACTTCTTGTTTATGATGTCAGCACTTGAAGATGGAGTCTGATGACACCTTTATGTACACAAGAAATTCTCATGTACTGCAGTAGTTGTGTTTTTGGAAAATGCTTCATGTTGTGAAATCACATCTTCTAAAGTATTAAGTCAATGAGAAATAAAGTGTTAGGTATTTTGGGTCCCAGACACTGGCAATGATTTTTGGAATTGTGGGCTATGATACTGGTACCATATGCTGTATATTTATGTAGTGTGATTATTGATATAGTTTGAATTACAAATTTGTACTGTGTATACTTGCCCTTACAGACCTAAACTGGCCATCATTTTCCTGTCAGACTTTGAACAAAGATGGTTAGCAGTGTGTCCAAGGCTATTTATCCCTCATATCAATTCAGGTGTGTGAGTGATTTTATAATGCACTTACAATGATCAATCTAAAAAAATTCTGGACTGTATAAATACTCAGCATCATTATGTCAAAATTACATGGGATACAGTAAACCAAAAGAGCATTACATACATCATATACATATATGCTGGGGAGGGGGTTTTCATTTCATGTTTGGCGG